>NW_021636324.1:0-366821 GCF_004799145.2 Neltuma alba
AATAATAATTATATTGTAAAACATGTTTATACAAATTTTGCTGGCCTTTTCTTGTTCCCAAGCATCGCACAGTTTTACGCAAGTTATGGTTCAGCCTATCAGACTCCCTACGCTTCACAGCTCGGCTGCTTCCTTCTTTAATCTCTGTTAAATGGATTTCAGCCATCAAAATTTGACCTCCAACGAGAAAGTGATAGGTTATATATTCAATAATTGATCGATGTTATATAGTATATGTATGTATGATGCAGTTTTTGTAAACTGAATGTACGTTTTGTTGTTTTAAGTGTTGTTGTGCTTTTAATTGATAACTCCGCACCGCAAGCCACGTCCCCATCTACGTGCGCGCGCGTGATTTTAATTTCTCCTCTTTCATTTTGGGTACTCCAAAGTCTCTCTTCATTTGGCGACGGCCAAAAAAACAGCTGAAAGTTCAAGTTAATCCACGTAACATTTCTCCAATTAACTTGAAGTTTATAATATTTATTAACATTAATAAATATAACACAGAATAAAATTCGAGAGTATGTGAATATGAAGTCTTCGGGAAAAATAAAATATGAAGTTTCCAAGTTAGAAAAGCAAAACAAGAAAAAAGTTACTCCTTACAAAATTTTAGATAAATACACCCAAAGACGGGAACCATTAACCAGTATGTATGTCACATGTTGGGGCGTGATATATTACATAGACCAAAACTAAGTCGCCAATTCATTTAATAATCAGGTTACTTATTATTTGTAATTGTTCTGTTGATTCATTATCATCTTAAAGAGGTTGAGATAATTTGTTATTATATAATAATTAATTCAAATATTGAATATGAACTTCAACGTTGAACTCAATTTTTTTTTCCCAAGAAAAAAAAAACCAAAGCCGGACGACGGTCGACGGGATACAAGACAGATTGGAAGAGGGGAAGACTTATGAGACAAAGCAAATGGGCCCATTGTTGTGAGTTGGGCCAGAACCAACCCCTTTCAGAACATTGTTCGTAAATACGTGCCCCGTAATGGTTGGGTTTTCGAAGTTATTGGGGAATATGTTCTTCCACTAACGGACCCGACAAGCGCATTCTTTCCCCAAAAAATGATTAATTGAATGTGGCATGAATCTCGCAGCTGCATGCGTAAAACAATTTTCATCCGCCTATTACTACCTTGGAATCTTTCCGTCGTTCATGATTCACCTTCTTCGGGTCATTCCGCGAAATACACAATAAATGTGATATATGCAGTTCCAGCGTATCTGGACATTTTTCTCGACGAGTAAAAAGGCCTCCTTTCCCCACCGCCCCTTCTTTGTGCCCAGTATTTAAGACTTCCACTTTGCCAGAATATGCACTGACCATTTTCAGAGGGGATCGCTTCCTCCGCCTCCACCACGACGTGGAATTTCCCGTCTTTTCTTTCGGCCATGTCCACCGGCAAAGAGCTCGTTCCCAATCACAATGACACCTTTCAGAAGACCCAGCAGCCTTTGCAGGTGAGGCCCGATTGTTCTTTCATTAATTTACTGACTATTTTCAATCTTCAATTTATGATCAAGTCGGGACTTATATCAGTTTAATTTTGTTTTTCTTGTCCCTGAAATGTTTTCAATTTCATTTTTGGCGTTACCAGTATTTTGCTGGTTCAAGCTCTTAGCCTCCAGTTCTTTATTGTCGCTTTCCGCACAGTAGTGATGTTTCAAGCTGAAAAGTCATCTTTGAACATTTGGACTTAATTTAACCACACATACCCCATGTGTGTGAAAGCATCGATCCATCCATCAGCTCATGTCTCACGGTCAATCTTCTGTTTGCTTTGTTCTGAGAAAATACATCTGCGAAGAGGGCTCAATAATTGTTGGGCAATCTAAAGTCCTTATTGCGTTATGATTTGTCATCTCTTTTCGCTTCATCGCTTGCTTTTATATACCCACGAAGATATCAGCAACTCGTTGCTTCCATGTATTTCTCATATTGGTGCCACAGTCAACATGCCCTGGATTTTTTTCGCTTTGTTCCATTCATGCTTCTGAGCTATTTGTTCATGCATTTCTAAATGCTGATGAGTCTACCTTGGAATTTTTGGATTCATTATTTTGTTCAATGCAATTGGCCTAAGATTTCGATGTTTATTGCCAGATGAGATGTCTGAACTTATTTATGTTTTATTGAGCCCATGGGATCATCCTAATTAGTTATCTCTTCATAATTGTATCATGACGCAGTGTCTTTTCACACGTTAAACATTCAATTCCTATATGTTTCCCCTGTTTTAGTTGCCGTTTTGGTGCAATTTCTTTGCTTCTGTATCAGTTAGTTGCTTGGTGAATGGCATAGTATTTCCAATATCAAAACAAGTGATTGAAGATGCCAGCTGGTTTAGTTGATGGCGTATTTGCAACTGATACTAGGCCTGGGACCAATTATTGCCTGGTAGGAAGTGGAGGGTTTTGAGTGCTAGGTTTTACTGTGTATCTTATGTTAATGGGCAAATAAGAAACAAAACAAACTTCACACTTGCCATGTGTAGTTTTTTTTCCTCCCTTAATTGCCTGAACTTGTTTATGTTTGTCATTGCTTACGTTATCACTTATGTAGGTTGCAAAGCGCTTAGAGAAGTTCAAAACGACAATCTTCTCCCAAATGAGTATGCTTGCCAACAAACATGGGGCCATAAACCTTGGTCAGGGATTTCCCAACTTTGATGGTCCGGAGTTTGTAAAGGAAGCTGCAATTCAGGCCATAAGGGATGGGAAAAATCAGTACGCCCGGGGTCCTGGAGTTCCTGACCTGAACTCGGCCATTGCAGATAGATTTAAGAAAGATGCTGGGCTTACGGTGAACCCTGAAAGAGAAGTTACCGTTACCACTGGATGCACAGAAGCAATTGCTGCGACCGTGTTGGGATTAATAAATCCTGGTGATGAGGTTGTCCTATTTGCTCTCCTTTTTATGATTCTTATGAGGCCACTCTTTCCATGGCTGGTGCTAAAATAAAATGCATCACTTTGCGCCCTCCAGACTTTGCTGTCCCCTTTGAAGAACTGAAGTCTACCATCTCAAATGGTACCCGTGCCATTCTCATAAATACACCTCACAACCCAACTGGAAAGATGTTCACGCGAGAGGAGCTTGATGCTATAGCATCTCTATGCATTGAAAATGATGTTCTGGCTTTTGCTGATGAAGTTTATGATAAGTTGTCTTTTGATATGGATCACGTTTCTATAGCTTCTCTTCCTGGAATGTTTGACAGGACAGTAACAATGAATTCTCTGGGAAAGACGTTCTCGTTAACGGGGTGGAAGGTTGGATGGGCAATAGCACCCCTCACTTGACATGGGGTCTGCGACAGGCACACTCTTTCCTCACTTTTGCCACCTGCGCTCCCATGCAGTGGGCAACTGCAGCAGCTCTCAGAGCGCCAGATTCTTACTTTGCGGATCTCAAGAGGGATTATATGGCAAAGAGGGAGATTTTGGTGGATGGATTGAAGGCTGTTGGTTTTAAAGTGTTCCCGTCCAGTGGAACTTACTTTGTTGTGGTGGATCACACACCTTTTGGACTGGAAAATGATGTTGAATTCTGTGAATATCTAATTAAGGAGGTGGGAGTGGTGGCAATTCCTACCAGTGTATTTTACTTGAATCCGGAAGAGGGAAAGAATCTAGTCATATTTACTTTCTGCAAGGATGAGGAAACTCTAAGGGCTGCAGTTGAAAGGATGAAAGGAAGACTGAAAAGAAAATGATCCGGATAAAAGGTTTGAGATGGTTGAACCCTAATAAGCCACGGGATGCACTATATATGTTACAGCACGGAAATAACGTATGAGAGGCATTTTTCTCCACTGGGAGCTTTCATTGTAGGATAGTAGTAACTTCTGTGTGCTGAAGTGAGAACCAGCAGATGCTCATTAGTCTAGTCATTATTTGTTATCAAGGGCTTTTTGTAAAATTCCAATGTTATTGTGGCTACTTGCTTGTGACAAATGAAGGGTAGGAAGGACATGTACAATAATCAATAATAACCGGGATCATGAACTCCTGCGGAGAAATCACCGACTCTTTTCAGTTAAGAAAAAACTGAAAAGGAAAGAAAAAACTGGCCAGAAGCAAATGGAAAGATGAGTTGACATGGCATGATCTGCCTCTCCGTCACATTAATTTCTTGTTCTGTTTTGGGTTCGTGGCGAGGATGATGTAAAGAAATGCGCAGTAGGGGGTATGTCTTATCTGAGTTATAATTGCAGCAATAAGATGTTGCCATGAATAAATTTTGCCGTTTTATGTAATTGCCGAGGTTTTTAAAACGTTCAGCAGCGGCTGAGCTTAGACGCGAATGCCAATGGAGTCCCCAAATAGCCATCCCTGTGATTGTGAGCCATTAGCCGCACAGGGCTAAAGATCATCAAGATTCAAACCCAATCAACTGCGATGTTTCTTGGTGCGTTGACCATTGGTGAAAGAATGATATCATGGATTTTCCATGATGCTATTAAATGAAAAGGCCATCTCAGGCCCACATATCCATATCTCATCATGAGGCATGCCCATTTCCGGCCTATCCCTGCCTCGCCCACATCTTCCTTGTCCTTAACGCTTCCCCTTTTTTCTTCCAAATCAAAATCATCCATTCCCCTGAACTGTTAATAAATATTATTTGGTATTTAACTGCTATGAATTATGATGCTCCTTCCATTTCAAAATATAAAATAAACTTTATCAATTTATATTTATCAAGAAATTACCTAAAATCAGTTTCAAACAATAAATATATAAGGTATGTATTTTTCCCTCCAAATATGCATTTGTTAATGAAGAGAATAAATAAAAGACACAATAAATAAATTAAAAAAGAAAGAGAATATATAAGAATAAAATTAAAAAAAATTATTAAATATTTACACAAAAATAAATGTTATCTTATAAAGAAATCAAGTCCCTCAGTTTATATTTTTGAACCGGAGTATCTATGAGGTAAGTGATGATACGGTTTTCTCTCGTTAAAAAAAAAAAAGTGATGATATGGTTTTACTTTAATGAATTATTTGTATTGGCTTTGTACGGTTGACAGAGAGGTGAGGGAATACTTTAACAGAGATGGCAATAAATAATAATGTATTTTTAATAATTAGGGATGTCTAAGCATACGATTTGACTCAATTTGATCTGTAGTTTTCAAAAACTGATCGGTATTAGGCAATATTTCATCCAATTAATCATATTTTTTTAGACTCCTTGAGGATGTGGTATCTTTGTAATTGTGAAAATACTGATAATCTTTTGGTGCAGGAAGTGATTATTGTTGGAATTTACAGATCACTTATAAGGGAGAAAATCCCCGAGTGGATAAGGGAGACGGAGAGAGAATTGCATGAAAATCATTTCACTTGAAATTAAAACTAAACAAATTTCCTAATGCGGATGTGAAGCCCACTTGCAGTTTATGCATATTTATACTCAATTATTTTATATATAACGTCAAAATTCAAATAAGCAGCGGATAATAAAGGAAATTTTCTCTTTAATAATTTGATGGATTGAAAGTGCATGAAGCTTTTCTTGTTGTGGCTAGTAATCAAGCAGCAAAGCAAAAGCAGAGCATCGCTTTTGGAGCAGTAATAGTAAAGCATCAATGAAGTGTTACCAATTAGTACAGCTTGAACCATAAAACTAGCAGTGAGAATTTGTGCACGCCAATGGTTAAAAAATAAGCCACGTTATTTATGACTTGTAAATTTTATGGCCTCTCTCTCTGTGTAATTGTAAATGCAATGAAAAAGAGAGGATAAACAGGATCAGCTATTTTAGTTGAAGTCGGCCTAACGAGAAAAAGGTGATTAGCATAGAAACAAAGTCAAGTGAGTCGTCACAGTTGAAGCTCATGGCTCCCGCCCCCCGGTTTTTTTAATCCGGTGACGTGGTGGAAAATACTACTACGTACATATCCAACAAAATTCAAACCTTGACAATGTAAATGAAAGCATGCTGAAGATTTTAATATTTTCTGCTTTGAAAACAACTCATGGATGTACATTAAGGCAGGCCTTGGAAGAAAGAAATTAAGTTGAGACGACAGTAGTAATAAATTACCATTTATTTTGAGGGGAGTGAGAAGCGCAGGTGATAAGCGTGACGTGGGCTGATTAAAATGGCAGATTAAGTGATAACATAAAATAAACACACAAAAAAAAAAGAAGTGATGTGGGAGCCTACAAATGTGAACAAACGGCGGTAAAGGCATCAACACACATCAAACCTAATCATGCTTTCATGTTCAGTGTATCCTTCACCTTTTCTATTAACTTCCTCTCATCTTTTTCCTTCTCTGGGTTTGTAGTCAACCTATGATCACTTTCTCATTTTCTCTGGTGTACTGGGAACAAGAAGTAAGAGGGGGGGGGGGGGTGATATCACAGATGCCAAAAAAGGGCGAAGTCCGGCCAAGGAAGAAAATCTGCTCATTCTCTCTGTTGCTGCAAATTTTGAATTTTTTTTTTTTGAGCAGATGAAACTTAAATTATCAAGAACATTGGAAA
Organism: Neltuma alba; assembly: GCF_004799145.2. Classification (NCBI taxonomy): domain Eukaryota; kingdom Viridiplantae; phylum Streptophyta; class Magnoliopsida; order Fabales; family Fabaceae; genus Neltuma; species Neltuma alba. The sequence continues at coordinate 6,531 of NW_021636324.1, forward strand.
TAGAGCTTCTTTATGTTTTCAACAAGCAAACGAAAGAGGCAAAACATGTGAGATGGTGACAAACATAATACTCTATTCCTTGTGTCTGGATACGAGTGAATTGGCCTGCATTAATTATCTAGTTATTTGTAATAAATATTAACAGGTTTTCTTAAAACTTTTTTTACTCATAATTACCATTGAATAAAAAAATAACAGGAAAATTTTACATAATAAATTATAAATATGAGAGATAAAATAAATAGATAACTTATATTTATACTCAGATACAAAGTTGAACTAACTCTTGTATATATGCTCAAGCCTACTATTATTTTTACAATAGTACTCACGATTGAGCATATGTTTTTCCCATTGAAGTGTTATATTGTTTTCGGTTTAATTAAAGAGCTAATTGACTAATTTGAGGAGATTAAGAAAAGAAGTTAAGTTAGTTATTTGTAATAAATATATGTTATCTTTCCTAAAATATCCTTGCTAATCAAATGTATTGGTTAAAATTATAATTGTTAGAAGGGTTACATTGAAAAAAATACATAAATATGAGAGACAAAATAATTAGAATCTTATATTTAGAATCAAAATAAAAATTAAATAAAATCTTATATTAAAAATCAGTGACAGTACAAACAATCAGTGAGATGACTACCCACGCTGATTTCATTAACAAAGCAGGCGTAGATATCAATCCATCTACTGTTCTCTGCAGGCTACGAACCTAGAATATTATATACTTCGATTTGTTTAAAATGTAGCGTTCACTGAATATGGGAGTATAAAATAACGCTTCATCACAAAATTAACAAAGACGTTAAACCAATAAACACTTAATCTCACAAAATTATCATTAATGACTCAGACAATGTTATATTATTCCCTCCCCCTTATTCTTAATCAGTTGTGACTAGATTTAATTCTAAATATAAAATATTAATTCATTTTTCCTATTATAACTATTATTTTCGAGTAAGCCACTTTATTTAAATTACAAATTGGTATATAATTTAATACTCTTTCAATCCTTAATATAAAATCTATTTAACTAATTTGATTAAATCAAAGAAGTTATAGTTAATTATAAGAAAAGTAACACATTTTTCCTAAAACACCATAATTATTTTTCGTAATACTCACTTTCCTTCTTCTACTTGATTATAGTTGATAGAATATTTATAGGAGTAATTTAGATAAAATTGATAAATATAAGAAATGAGTCTTATATTTAAGACCAAAACCAATCCAAGAATTGGATCTTATATTAAGGACCGGAGGAGTATTACATAAAAATATCTACTCCCCCCATTTTATTTTATTATACAAGAAGTTTGTTAAGTTTTCTTACAAACCAAAAAATATGAGTTAATTTATTAATTTTATTTCAAATTGATAAAACTTACTTATTTTACATTTATTAAAGAACGAGATTAAAAAAATTTCTCTCATTTTTCCTGCATTTAAACTCTTTATTTTTCTCGTAACAGAGGGTTCAAAGTCATGTCAACCTCTTATATTTTAAATTAAATTTTTTCCCTAATCAATTAAACCTAGGAGAATACTCTGCTTAATTTTTTTTAAGGGTTAATTAATCCGTAAATCCTTATAGTTTCAACAAAATTTTGAATCAGGTCCCTATAATTTTTTTTCTTTTTATCAGGTCCTTATACTTTTACCTTTTTTTTAATCAGGTTCTTGTATTTATTTTTTTAATTAAGTCCTTATAATTTCACTAAATTTTTAATCAGGTCCATTTAGTTTTAATTTTTATTTATTAATTAAATATAAGCTTAATTAAATAGATTAATATTGAAATATAAAATATTAATAATTAAATTAAATTAATAATTATGTAATAAAAAAGTAATAAATTAATTAATTTAGGAAATTTTTTTAGAACCTTAATTTTTTTGCTGAAAAAATTAAAATCATTATAATAATTCAATATCTTTAGAATATTATTGTTTATAAACTAATATTAAATAATATATACTATTTTATGTTTATATAATAGTACTATTAGAATTTATAAAATAAAGAATAAAAAATTCAGAGACTTAATTAAAAATAAGATGAACTTATAAGGATTTGATAAAAAGAAAAATAAATACAATGACCTAATTAAAAACAAGTGAAAGTATAAGGACCTAATAAAAAGAAAAAAAAACTATAAGAACCTGATTCAAAATTAGTTGAAACTATAAGGAGTTGTGGATTAATTATCCTTTTTTTTAATATATTCAAATTAATTAGCTACCTCTGCAATACTGAGTTTACTGTATACTGTACTATAGAAAGCAATAAAATTAGAGGGTCCTGTGAAGTAACGTCGACCAATTTTCAAACCGTCACAAATAGAATCAAATTAATAAGCATTTATTTGTTTATGGATATGAGGAGAAAATTAGGAATAGCAGCTATCATATTTTGAAATGTCGAATGTTTGTGGCAGGTTTAATTATTCCCCATCTGACATCTGTGCCTTGAATGGCCGTTGACTGCTGTATTAGATGGAAAATTGTGGGAGGAAAACCATGGTAATTGCCTTTTATGCCGAGTGTTAAAATTTAAAAAACGAGGTTTAAAAGCGGAGCCTATTGCTTTCAATTAGAGCTGGGAATGCGGGCTGGCGGTGCGGATACGGGCCAGCCCGCAGCGGTGCGGGCCAAAAGCGGTGCGGGCTGAAGTAGCCCGCACTTTGGCGGGCTGGCATTTTGCCAGCCCGAGCCCGCCAAGGCGGGCTGGCGGGCTAGCCCGCCGGCCCGCCTAACTTTTTTTTTTTTATTTTAAAAATATTATTTGTATAAGTTTATAGGCTTAGTTTGTAATGTTAAAATTGGACTTGGAGTTTTAAACTTGAGTAATGAGTTATAATGAAATAATGTGAGGATTAATTTATAATTTGAGAAGATATTTTAGAAAAACCAACACATATTTTTTTCTAAATAATTAATTTGACTATTTTTCTTATCCAAATTAATTAAGTAGATCTTTTATGTATGTATTACATATGTAATTACATGGATGAGAAGATGTAAATATGAAATTTGGGAGTTAAAATCCTTCAATTATATTGTATAACATATTAGAAATTATATAAAATTAAAATTAAAAAAAAAAAAAAAAGCGGGCTAGCCCGCCAATTGGCGGGCTAGCCCGCGGCGGAGCGGGTTGAAAGCGGTGCGGGCTGGAGTAGCCCGCACCTTGGCGGGCTGGCATTTTGCCAACCCGAGCCCGCCATTTTTGGCGGGCTGGCGGGCTGGGCCCGCGGGCCCAGCCTGTATTACCAGCTCTACTTTCAATCTCTCGCATCCTACGTATACAGTGACGATATTAAAAGTACTGGAGTCTGAAATCTGAATAGATCGTGTCTCATGATAGACGGTGATTAAGCCATGCGAGTAGACTAGGCCCGTGTGGAGTAGTCACTCGGAAACCTAATCTCTCATTCTCTCCGAACTAATTTTAAAACTGGGGTGGCACGTGCCGGCCTGCTACGGTAACGGCAATGCGAGAAGGCGCGGAATCCAGATCCGATGACCATATCTTCCCGTCAAGACCGGGACCTCTTGTCTCGAATCTAACGGCCAAAATGTCACCTCGAGATCCCTCCGTTATCTTACTATTCAACGGACCAGATTGATTTTAGCGCCCTCTCCCCACATTGCTCGATAAATAACACAAAACCCAGTGCCAAGGTCCAAGATTTCTCATTTTCCTTCGGTTTCGAGTCCTGATAGGACTATTTCTTTCCCCTGAACCTCAAGACCCAATTACCGATTACCGAATTTTAGAAAAAAAGAAAAGAAAAGAAAAGCTGTTATACGTTTCTGGTTCTTCCCTCTTGCTGTCCCTCTTTTGAGATAGGAAGTTCAGTTGCAGTCCAACTTGGGAAAGTCACTACTTGCAGAGCCCTGCCGGAGATGTTGTTGCCCCCGGCGGCACCGGGAACCACTCTCTTGATAAGAATATCGCGCTACCGGGAAGGTCAATAGGGAAAGATCCGGAGCCCTCTTGCGGGGCCCAAGTTTTCACGATGGAAGGTCAGAAGAGCCAGACCAAACTCACCAGAACCAACTCTTCGCTTCTTCGCTCGTCACCCACAATCCGATCATCCATTCAAAGCCTCTCGTCCGTCAACGAGGAGGACGTTATCCTCACTGCGCAAGATGAAGAGGAGATTAAGGTCAAGAAGCCTCGTAAGTCCGGTTCGACGCCGCGAGCCGTGTCCACCCGAATCACTACCCCGGTTCTTGCCGTCGCGTCTCTGGGTTTCTTTTGCCTGTGTTCTTTGTTCTTTTACCTGTTCTATTTTTTCTATCTCGGGAGTGAAGAAATACCCACTTCGGAGAATTTGTTGTTAGCGCTGATTTTTATCGCCGTCGTTCTCTACTTTGCGTCCAAGAACAAGATTCTGATCCACCAGAGCCTTTCAATTCTGAAGCATTCTTGGGATGAGAATGTGAAAAGGTTTGGGTTTTCGAAGTCTAATTCCAAGCCTGTTCAATGGTTCATCGGGGACTCCCCTGCGACCAGAGGCCGAAAAGAGAAGAAAATTGTAAGGGAAGGGGTGGAATTTTACAGCAACGGTGACTTCTACGAGGGCGAGTTTCATCAGGGAAGATGTAACGGCAATGGGGTTTACAATTACTTCGTAAACGGTAGATACGAGGGTGAGTGGGTGGATGGAAGGTATGATGGATACGGCATCGAGAGTTGGGCAAGGGGTAGTCGCTACAAGGGGCAGTATAGGCAGGGTTTGAGGCATGGCTATGGGGTTTATAGGTTCTATACAGGGGATTCTTACGCTGGGGAATGGTTTAATGGGCAGAGCCATGGTGTGGGAGTCCAGGCTTGCTCCGATGGTAGCTGTTATATCGGCGAGTTCAAGTACGGCGTTAAGCACGGACTCGGATGCTACCACTTTAGGTGAGTTTCTGCTCTGTGTTCTTAATGGGGATTGGGCAAGGTGGGGCTTTGAAGTTTCTGATTCTTAATTGAGGCTTTAAGCATTGTGGATTCAGATGAAAAATTCTGACTTTAGTTTTGAGTTGCTGTGTTAAGTTGTCGATGTTTTTATACTATTCGCGTGCTGTTCTTTTGGAATTGCAACTCTTTACTGACTCAATTGTAAAGCAGTGAATTCCATCTTTTAGTTGTATACCATATGTGCTTCGATTGAATCCTGATGGGGGTTGCCATGGTGATTGTTGATTCCTTTCGAGTTCCATCTTGTTTTTAGGTGCTGTTGTTTTCACTTTAATATTTAGGTTGAACAATACCTGAGGCTTTCGTTAGGTGATCTTCGTTTGCCCTGGATGTCTTGATTTTTCTCATGTACGAGCTTTTGCATCTTTGCTTTCTCGTCTGGCAACATATAATATTATGACTTAGTCCTTCTCGTCATTCCTTCACCTTGTGTATTGTTTAAATTAATAACGCATTGAAGTTGCCTGAAGTTTGGTTGTCCTGATATTAGTGGCAGTGTTGCAAAGTTTCTCTGGGTGTAGTTATGTCTTGTTGATTTTGGATGAACCAACCCTTTTCTTTTTTAAATTTGTGCTGCAGAAATGGGGATAGATACGCGGGAGAGTATTTTGGAGACAAAATACATGGATTTGGGGTCTATCACTTTGCGAACGGCCACTGTTATGAAGGAGCATGGCATGAAGGCCGCAGGCAAGGTTGTGGCATGTACACTTTCAGAAATAGCGACAGGAGATGCGGTGAATGGGATGCTGGCAACCTCAAGCATCCGCTGCCACCGTTGACCGATGCGGTGCTTCGAGCAGTTCAGGTACTTGTTTTCTGCAATTAAAAGCTTGTTGCCTGCCTTTGTATGTTTGGCCTTCCGGTAACAAGCCCTTTGGCGTCATGGGAATTGAACTTTTCAGGCAGCTAGGAGAACAGCAGAGAAAGCCATAAACCTGAGGCGGGTGGACGAGCAGGTGAACAGCGCAGTAATCGCTGCAAACAGAGCAGCCACTGCTGCCAGAGTTGCTGCTGTGAAGGCCGTTCAAAACAGAATGGATGGAAAATTTTGCGATCTTGATGTCTAAGACATCAGGATCAGGTGTTTGGAACTGTAAATTTTACTAATTTTAAGTGCTTGCTAAAAGAAGATGTCACCCCGGTGAGCACAAGCTTATCGGCGGTTGATGAGAGAGTATGCTTTTCGAGTTTCTTTCTTTCACCACACAGTAACCTGTACATAAGCCCATGTACATCATCAATCAATGAGAATTTGAATTTCCAAGATCCCTTTATTCTGAAAAAATGGCTTTACATGGAAATTGTTGTGCTATCCACTGACTTTGTTATTCAATCGGCCGTCTAATTTCGGAGAAAGTATCGAATTAAGGGGGGTTCCGCGAAGTTTCCCACGGGAAAGCAGCCAGAGTCTAAAGGACGGTGTGAAAGAAACTCATCCACGAACCGAAAAGGAAATTGTGAGCCTTGGTGAGAAAATCGATGTGAGCTTTGGTTTATCTTTATCCTTTTTATTAAAGGGGAGAGACATGAAATGGGTAAAATGCCAATGCTTGGATGTGACTCAAACTGTGGACGGCTAGAGAGGAAGGTTGCAAGTAAGGCTTGGCACGGTAACACGAGAGTGAGACTGTGCAATCCGCCCAACAACTTCCAATAACCCACCCGTCCCCGCCAATTGTGTCTGCTTGTTTCCGTATAAGCCTTTGGCAGTCACGACACAAACCGCCATTGCTTAGATTCAACCAAGTTTAGAATGGAATGAAGATAACATAAATATCCGCCTTCCTATCTCATAATACCATAGTGGTGCTTCGAATCCATGTGACGCGCTTGATAGGGACAGCCATCGTCTCGTGCACATTTTTTATCAGGAAAAAAAATAATGTTTTAATCCAAACAGTGGGCACATGATATTGTGGAGGAGGGGGCAAGATGTTTGTTCCTTTTTACTCAAAGAATAAGGAGGAGAAATGAGTCTGACTTTACTAACATGCATGCCGGATCTAGGATCTGCATCTCACCCGCTCTCAAAAAGTCACATAATTTGGTGGTTTTTCAGGGCTATTTTTTCAGGTAGATGCGCGAGATTCTCTTCCCTGTTACTGTGGTTTATGTTTGGAATTTATCTGCTCCCTGTCCCAGATTTGAATCGCTTTGTTTAAACTTGGCTGTCCAACCACTCCACGTGCATCTCGCAAACGTCCAACCGGAAAAAATTGAAGTGTCATGCAAGACACAGAGACGTAAGAGGCAGCATGAGGAGTGGACTTTTTAACTTTTGATCAGAGACTCAAATAATATGAGGAAATAGAAAACTGGCTGGGGTTTTGATTCTGAATAATGGCGAGCCACTAGGAGGGGACGCAGCAGAAAAGAAGAGAATTGATGGGAGGAGCGGAATGGGATGAAGGGGTATTATTAATGGGAGCAAGTTGCGGTTTCAATTGGTGGTTCTATGGGATTGGTCGCCCAGTGAGGGTTCAAGTGGAGAGCACCGCCCTGATGGCGCCAATAAATTAAACCTTCTCTTGTGTCTCTATAGCTTTTATATCGGTCAAAGTTTGTTGAAGAATCCCCATATCATAATGTGTGTGTGTGTGTGTGTGTTTTATTCTGTTGTGGTGACAACTCTGCGTTGCCGTTATAATGCACAAAACGAGGCATCCAAATATAAAATATTCAGATTACCAGTTTTGTTGATGATGGTGAACCACTTGGCCTTGACTAGACATACATTTAATTAGCTCTTACTCTAAGCATGAGACGCAGCTGAAAATATGTTGAGCCAGTAGCCAGTATTTCCATCAAATTTTGCAGACGTATGGAGAGATTAGGGTAATTTCATTCAAAATCAATTTCTATTTTGTAATGTCATTCAACTTTTAATGTTGTGTTTGGTTACTGTTGAACTTGATCACTTTCTTGTTTCGCAAGTGTTCGGTAAAATCCAATTAATTAGTTAAAAAAGTGCATAAACAAAAATCCCAAAAGCGATTTAGAATAAAATCTCCAAAGTATCACGCTTTGCCTTACGGAGGCACAGAACTCGTAAGCTTTACAAGACTTTATAAGGTGCACTGTTTGAATAATATAGTTAAAAGATCCTATTATGACTTGCTTTATACTACTAGTACTACTTACCAGCATAATTATCTTCCAACCACTCCCCACTCTGGCACGCTAGCCAGTTAATTAACGAGATTAAACATAATTGCCGTCACTAAAACGCATCACGTGACTCCCCAAAGGAAGATTCTCCCAAACGTGACCTAAAGTGAAAATCTCTCAACCCACTTTATGGAAAAGGAGCGTCTATTTAAACTTAGATCAGCAGTTTCGTTTAAAAAAAAAAAATCTATGCTTTGCAATTTTAAACAAATATCTTAACGAGGTCCTTAGAAATAGAGAAAGTAATTATTTTTAATTATTTAAACGTATTATTAAGTTCAAACAAATAAATATTAAGCTCTCAAAAATTCAATATCAAACTTATTTAGAAGTACAAATTTGGTAATGCCTTTATTTTTAAATCATCATAATTTGAAATTTATAAGATTTAAGTTCTTTGAATCTTAACAATAGGATAATATTTTCCATGCAGTAAATTTGGAAAATAAACTACAGTATTACCCATATATTATAAATATTATTTTAAAAAACTTAAAATGTTTGTATTATGAATCACTCCAAATGTTAAGAGAGAGGGAGAAGAAATTAGGATAAAAAAAGAAGTAAATTGGATCAAAAAGAAATAAAGTGACAAACCTATTTTACAGTGTGATTTATACTACTTCTGGTCCTAATTATAAGAATGAGTTGACTTATTTAAAGAGAGTAAAAAAATGAGTTGGGTTAGTTATTTGTCCTAACTAGGTATTATCTTTCCTAAAATATCCTTGATAATCAAGTGTATTGGCTAGAACTACCATTGTTAGAAAGACTACTTTAAAAATATATATAAATATAAGAGACAAAGTGGATTGGGATCTTATATTTAGGATAAAAAAAAGTCAAAAATATTTTATATTAAGGACTGGAGGTAGTATTATAAAATAAATCTTATATTTAGAAATTAAAAAAATATTATAAATTAGTTAGTAATAAAAATTTGAAAAATAAGAGGAGCAGGAGCGGGGAAGCATGTCTGGCTCTTGCATTCATTCTGCATTATGGATACGCATCGCGCAGGTGTCATTGTCCCCTCAATTAATGCCCTCCTCTCTATCTCTTCTTCTTCTTCTTTTTCTTCTTAATATATATATATATATATATATAGATATATATATATGATCAAATCAAATTATTGGACCTTCACAGGTCTGATGTTATGCATATATGCCTCTCCTCAAATGACAAACTCAAATTATTGGCAGGATTAATTGTCATTTATATTATTAAATAAACAATGCTTGCCCATCACTCTTAATTTTTGAACGGATAAACTCAATCATGTCCTCATCATCATCTTTTTAATTTATACACCTCAATAATATAAATTATGATATCCGGTTTCTTTCTGTTCCCCGCCCCTACCGAGAAAATATTTCTTTTTTGTTTGTGAAAAATGAGGATTAGTGAAGTCAATAATAGGGTCGATTGATTTTGATTGGGTGGTGCTTGGAGAAAGAGGGCTCGCCATGCAATGATTGTGTTCTCTTGCGGGCGGTGAATGTGGCATGCTATGATTGCTCGAGGACGCTCCCTGTAAAGATGCACCGTAAAATTATTGCACCAGAACCTAACTCCTCCGCGCCCATCCTTTTCTCTTGCTTCCAGCTTAATCAATATTTTTTTCACCATACCAACAGATAATTTCAATAATTTACTCACTTTGGCTTCTCGCCATGCAGATGCCATTGCTCCTACTCTTTCAAATTATCATCTTTATTTCCTATGTTGTAAAAATTATCTTTGTAATTACGGAGAATCATATCGCTAGCCACGTTTCTATGGACTAGTGAAGGCGAAAATTCCAAAGAGATACTACCTCCGGTCCTAATTATAAGAGTCGGTTGACTAATTTGAGGAGATTAAGAAAGTAAGTTGAGTTAATTATTTGTCCTAAATAGGCGTTGTCTTTCCTAAAATATTCTTGTTATTGACTATAACTATAATTATTAGAAGGACTATTTTGGAAAAATTGAGTAAACATGAGAGACAAAATGGATTGGGATTTTATTTTTGGATTAAAATAAAAGTCAAACAGGATCTTATATTAAGGATCGGAGGTAGTATTTCTCTGTTGGTTTAGTCCCGAGAAAATAAGTCCAAATTAATTGGATTGCCCCGTATGAAGTCCACACCGAGTTCTTCAGATTTACCAAAACAAAAAAATCAAGAAAGAATTACAGTGAGATTTTAAGAAAAAAATAATTATTAGTAAGTTCTAATAACAAGTAAGTTTTTATTATTTCTTACTCTAAAACTTATTATTATAGATTGTTTTGTTGCTACTAAATTTTTTTAGTAATTATATTCTTTACATGGGGTTTCATAATAATTCTTCCAAAAAGGATACCCAAGCAATATAAAAATTATTTTTCTAAACAACTAAATACAAACGACATGAATCAACTATTTTTTCTTAAAACACTTTATTTACGTTTCTTCAATTTAGATAGGATTGGGTCTAACCCACTAAAAATGGCTGATTAGATTTAGTCAAAAGTTAACTTGCTAGGAAACAAAATTTTTTAACTTGTACTACCAAATCTACAACTCATTGCAGGTTAGCCTATTAACCCCGCGGGCTAACATGCATTAATTTTTTTTTATTTTTAAATTATTATGGTTATATTATTATTTTTTATATCTTATCTAAAAAATTTTTAAAAAAGTATATCATTTATTTGGTGTTTGAAATGAAGTATTTGGAAAAAAAAATCATTACATTATATTTATATTGTATAAGAAAAAATACTTAAAAAAAGAAAAAAGTCATAAAAAAAAAGTAAAATGATAGTTGGTGGGCCAACTCGTTAACCCACCATAGTGAGTTACGATTGGTTAAAAACCAATCCACTATTATACTAGGCCTTTTAGCTCGCATTGTTTAACTCAAATGGTCATAATCAACTCACATCCTACGAGTTAGTCGGTATTATCACCTCTAAATTTAAATCCAGCTATGTGAAGATTCATTTGCATAATTGTATTTGTAAATGTGTTTAAATTAAGTAGTATATTTGCTTATCTATTATACTATGATTAATTTAGGCAACGTTGGCCCAAAAAAAAAGGATTAATTTAGGTAACGTAATTTTAATGAATTTAAATTGAGCCGCAGATGTCGCTTGCATGTGAAGGATAGGATTCTCTCGTACTTTATGTGTATCTCTCTCTCACATAGTCACACATACTAATAATAATCCTATTTGATCTTTTCACGCACTCGAATATAAATAATTAGGCATTTAATTCTTGCCATGTCGTTTTGAATTTGGGGTTAGAAAAAAGAGCAGGATAGCTTTGAAACCCACCGAAAGGTAGCTTTGGGAGACAAAATATAGTAACACAAAATTTCAGTTTCTGACATTATATAAAGCCACTCCTCATCGCAAACTACAAAAGCTTGCCCTTTTTTTCTTTTCACTTACCCTTCCCCCTTGCTAATACTAATATAATATATATATATATATATATTTTATAGAAGATATATATACCTAATACCTCTCTGTGCGAGCACATGGCACGGTTCCTTTCTTTCGTTTTTAAGGAAATTACAGTGACCCCTCACTTCTATAGGATTTGGACGCATTTCCCCAACAAATATATTGGCCTAAAAAATTTCATGCCCCGCTATATAGTTCCTCATTTTAATCATTTTGAAGCTACCCACTAATAATTATTGTAATTGTTATCTTTTTGGGAAAGAAAATGGGTCCTAAGTAGTTCGAATTATTGTATTCGCACACGATGAAGATTTTTTGCTGCGGGGGGCCGCAATGACATTTTCTTCTTGCACACGTTACCAAAAAGGAAAAATGGAAGGAACAAATTAAAATAAGGTCACATATAGGCATATCGATCTAGTAATTAAATTCCACATAGTGATGCAGATATGGCTTAGCTTTCAATGCTAATGATGGTCGAGATGAATATATAATACACACTATTACATAGGCTAATAAAACCAAATGGTGGAAAGAGAAATATAACCACACCTGATCATGCTTACTTGAAACAGTGAAGCTGTCTTGTCTAGTTTGACCAGATAATGGTGGCAAGTCCTGGCTGGGAATGGAAATAGACTAGGCTCTTATAACTTAACCTCATGGGAGCTTAATAGAGTGGTCTGTTTAGCAAATAGGTTAAACTTAATGTCCATTTAGAGGCTTTTTAAAGTAAAAAAAAGGTAGGTTTTTAAATTAAAAGTATGGCCTGAAAACCTGCAGACCTAGCTTGATTAATTTTTTTAAAAAATGTATTTTATTAATATATATTAAAATATGTGGGTTTCTAAGCATATCAAAGGCTTACTAAAACCTACATTTGTATATGCAAACATGAGGTCCTTTTAAATGCTCACATTGCAAGCTTCAAAAAAGCTATAAGCTTACCTAGTCTTTTAAAGGCTCAGATCTGAGCTTTTAAAAAAAAAAAAACTTGTATGCGGACTCAAATTTTAAACTCCTATTATAAACTTAGACCTATTTAGGCAAAACCCGGTTTGTTTCCATCACTATCCTGCGTATGATTTTAAAAGACGACTCTATGATATATGTGTATGTATAGCTGGGAGGTCCCAAATAAGAGGTTATAATGGCCAACCAAAAGAAGAAGTATAACAAAGACGTTTAGAGCCGGGAACAGAAAAAGCCAAAGGCTAGTCCTTTGGAGAAAGTAGACGACGAAAGATGACAAAGATGTAAACTCAAATCCCTATATAAAGCCATGATGCTGCAAACTTTTGCTGTGTCTTCTCTCATACAAACTTAAGGTCATTTTCTCAGTTCAATTAATTTAGTAGTGGATCACTCCAACGTGGTAGAGATGCACCACTCGTGATGAGTTGGGCAGGTCAACCTCACCTAATCCTACGATCGTCTTTTTTGACTTTGATGCACCCACACCTATGTGTACATTTGCAAACACTTGTGTGCCTAATATTATCTCAGGTAATTATATTAGTTGATGCCGTTCGTGTCATGTATATATGAGTAAATTCTAAATACTGTTCACGTTACATCATGATGTAAACCTAGATAGTTTCATTTCATTTTTTGACTTTAAAAAAAAAAAAGAAGTGGCTTTCATTGCTCAACAATATGTCCACCACCAAACTTGTACATTACGGCAGACCCAGCAGTAGCATCGATTCATCCTCTTTTCACTTTCCTCTGTTTCTTTCACGACCGTCCATGAAGACAAAGCACCGTCAGTGTTCATCCATGCATTTAAAAAATCTCCGGGTCGTAATTATTAGTAAGAAGACGACATTATTATCATCATTAATTATTAATTAACTTTGAGCTCTTCATTATTTATTACCGCACGAGGCCGCGCTCTTTTATAAACTGACTATATAATTTTGTTGGTGTGGGATCTTTGCACTAATAAGTGCCGTATGCGCTACTGTACTTCTCAAGTGAATCGCGGAATATTATTAGTATAACAAGAGTTGTTATATGATGATATATAGTTAGGGGAGGAAATTTTTTTTTTTTGTGTTTCAAAAAATGAATGTTGCGATGAGGTAAAATATTGAGTAATCAGCTTTGGAGTGGTGGGTTGAACAAAGTAGAAAGATGTGACGGAGTGAATAGTAAAGGTGAGTCTGAGATGAAGATGAAACGTAAATATATTGAAAAGTAGAGGTTTGAAATATATGTGGTGGGTGGGGTGGATATAAATAATTGAAGATGGGAGGGTTTTTGACGAAGGGATTAAATGAGGAATATGGAATATAGAGGGTGCTTTCACACTTCCCTTTCTTCACAAACAAGGTAACTGGGTATTGCCGCTACCTTGTTTCAAATCGATGCATGATTCAAATTCAAATCAATTTCTCCCAAAGGCCGACGTTTCGAAGAGAGAGTGTGTGTGTGTGTTTGCGGCCTTTGCCTCCTACTTATTTTCATTCAATCGCCGCCATAATGTCTTGATGAAGAAACGGTCGTTTTTTATTTGTTGGCCAAAACTCCAGGAAAAACTTGACCCTTCGTGTCCGAACCAAAAAAAAATACTACCTTCGGTCCTAATTATAAAAGCCAGTTAACTAATTTGAGAAGATTAAGGAAATAAGTTGAGTTAGTTATTTGTCCTAAATAGGTGTTGTCTTTCTTAAAATATCCTTACTAATCAAGTGTATTGACTAGAATTTTTGTTATTAGAAGGGCTACTTTGAAAAAAAAATGTATAAATACGAGAGACAAAATGGATTGGGGTCTTATATTTAGGACCAAAATAAAAGTCAAACAGGGTCTTATATTAAGAACCGGAGGTGGTATATACTTGGTTACAGTACTCGCACGTTTCATTGCAACTAAACGCACTTCTTTTACACAAAATCAACACTTCATCAGGCTAAAACAGCAATCAAGAGACATTGCACCATAGCGGTGTTTAGAGATCAGGCATCCCTTTCTTAGCCTCAAAAAGTTGCACATAATGTTAGGATTAGATGTTAAATATTGTGTAACGTCAAATATGGAATTAAATTAAAAAAACATATATGGGTCAACCACCTCTCTGTCGTATTTGAGTCTTGAACTTTTAAATAATCTGGGTACAACTACTTATTGACAAACGACAGAGCCATCCTGATCAATCATTTAATTTAAGATATCTTTTCTCGCCTAAAATGATAAAATTATTCAATTTAATTCATACACTACATCTTTTTTTTTTTTTTTTTGCCAACGTCGTACATTACCGATCTAGCCCCTTGCTCAAAATATTTTAATTAAGATACGTGTGCTATGAAGATTCAAAGTGCTATTGGAATGAATAAATAAATAAATAAACATTGGGTCAAGACCGAATCTAGAATAGGCTGAAATTCAAATAATTATTAAATAAACCATAGGCAAGAGAGGCTTTGTGAATTTCAATAAACAAAAAGGGGAAAAGAAAATGGTTCGAATCAACACGCTCAAGTTCCCACAAAGGATCTAATTTATGGGCCGTTGGTGTTCATGCATAATAATACGTGTTTAGAATGAATGAAGTGCAACCAATAAAAATTGGTCTAATTGATAAGGAACAGACTTATAATACATTCGTTGCTGATGGACCTTTTTGTTTCTTTTTTCAAAAGAATGAACGAAGTTCGATTTTGCTTGGCACACTGTTGATTAGTATGCTGATTGGAGAGCGTGTGATATAAGCAAATGTTTGATTCATTTCATGTGCCCAAAGGGGATAATGATGAATGAAGGAATGTGGAGTGATGATTGTTATGTTGTACAATTCATTTCAGAGCAATATCCCATGACAAATTTAAATCTGTGCTCAAAAGTGCGACTAAGTTTTTAGCCTCCTAGGACTATATGAATGTATCAGGATATGTTTGCAGGGGAGCCCTTAAGAAGAGTGAAAATAATGGGCCAGCAATGCAATGAGGCAGTGGAGGTATGGAGGTCCACTCTTCAAATGGGTTTGTTATTGGGCTACACTCCACATGCCCTTAACTGTAGCCCATTCCCAAGGGCCTCCTTTTTTGACGACGATGGCGGTAAAGATGAAAGAGTAAATTTATTTGGCTGTCCTTTTCTATCGTCAGCTTTTGCAGAAACCTTTAAGAACATAAAGAACTAGGATTGTTAACAAATCTTAATGTCTGGCATTGCTTCACTAAAATGGGGCCATCGTGTGCATGAATAAAATATATTAAGACAAAAAGTTCCTCAAAGGGAATAGTTTCCATGGGCGGGGGAGGGGAAGGGCTACCTGTCTTGCCCGGAAAGTTAGCCGCTGACAGTCCTTTGCTCCCAGGAATTCATGAAGCCTCATAGCCCTGTCTGTGACTTTCTGCATACACAAACCCACCCTCTTCCACAGAATCACTTCTCGCTATCCCACAAGTCATCCCTTCTCTCTCATTCATATGTATATCCCATCCTTTCATTTCCCAACCCATTTCCGTTTCCCATCTCTCCCCTCTCCGAATCATGCCTCTGGCTCCTCCTCGCGCATCAACAGCCTCTCAGCTCTACTGGTGCTTCCGCTGTAATCGACTGGTCAGGCTCGTCCCCTCCCACATCTCCGACATTATCTGCCCTCGTTGTTTCCAACGCTTCCTCTGTGAATTCAACCTACCAACACCCTCCCTCCTCTCCGGTTTCACCAATCCCCGCCCTTCCCCTGAATCGCGTTTGCTCGATGCCCTGTCTCTCATGCTTGACCCGCCCGTCCGCCGCTTCTCTGACCCTGAATTCGAGCTTCGACGCTTACCGTCGTTTCAGTGGAGACCTCACGAGCATGAAGGACGAACTAGTGAGAACCCACGTGTTGAGATTCCGGTTCGTCGCGTAAGACGTCCCCGACATCGTAGCCTTGATGCCAGAGATAGTGGTTTCGACCCAGAACCAGGAACCCAACCTCGTCCTCGGACTTGGGTTATTGTTCGACCTGTTGATCGTTCCAACTCATTCGAACGGATTCCTCGGCGACAGGATTCAGTCCCACGACGGGTTGATCCGAGAGACTACTTTTTTGGGCCGGGTTTGGATGAACTGATAGAACAACTGACGGAAAATGACCGGCAGGGCCAGCCTCCAGCGCCGGACAGAGCTATCGAAGCAATTCCGACTGTGAAAATATTGGCGACTCATTTGAAGGAGAACCCTCATTGCCCGGTTTGCCAGGAGGAGTTTGAAGTGGGTGGGGAAGCAAGGGAGTTAGCCTGCAAGCATATATACCATTCTGACTGCATCGTGCCATGGCTAAAGCTCCACAATTCTTGCCCCGTTTGCCGGCACGAGGTGCCGGTGCTTTCTAACTGCGACGAATCAAGGGACGATGGTGGCGGCAGGTGGCGGCGGTGTTTGAGGTGGAGTCAGTTGGCTTCCCTTTGGCCTTTCCACGGGAGGTTCCGACGGGTCAATCCGGAACGGTAGAATGATTCTACTTCTGCATGTGGGTGCCTCCGCTAAATTCATTCATAGATAAAATAGCAAAATCTACGAAATACTGAATGACTGCGTGCTCATGCTCACATCGCGCTTCTCTGTACTCCTATTTCTCTGAATCATTATGTGCTTAAGAAACCGGTTCCCTCAGCCCTCTTTTACACAACCATGCTGCTATCCCAAGTTCTAAATCGATCTACGTAACTACTTCCACGTATCATAATTTGAAAACTTAAACGTTAACGTGAACAGATAGAAACGTCTTTCCCCGCTTATATTGGGGGAAAAAGGATAAAAATATCAACACAATCGCAGGCTCCGCAATGTTAGGGACTTGAGCTAAGAAGTTAATAGAATTGGAATTGGCGTGATGGCGTTACCCGTGCAGATAACTTTCGCCATGATCTTCCTTTACCAAGTGCGCAATGGAGTGAATTGTCGTCTCATTTTACTCACGGCTACAATTGTACTAAATTTTATTTTAATCACATCTATTAATCCCCATAGCTTCAGCAAATGAATTATTGATCAATAAGTATTGCCATTGACTTTTTTATGTATCATTATATTGGGCGTAAATTTTAGTTCAATAAAAATAGTAAAAGTATGAAAATGAAACAAGCTTTAGCTTATGTGCCTCCAGAAAATTATTCTCCCTATCTCCGATGCGGTTCCCACCAAACACATTTAGAAAAGAAACATGCCACAGAACGACTCGTAGATCCGCGTCGTTTAGTAACAGTCTCCGCCAGACCTTAGCATTGCTGATAGCATATTGAAACTTAGTAAAACTTAACCGGGGTTGTCCGCATCCGCATATGATACAGCAGTTATCATCTTTCTATTATTTATTTTGCGAAAAATATCATTGTTAAGATTCGTTCAATAAAAATAAATAATTTTTCGTATTGTATTCAAGATTTAAATCCATTAGGTTACCCAAAAATAAAAAGATCCTGTAATAAATTTTAGCTGTGTTTGGACCGCCACCACAATGACATGCTTGCGCTGTTGCGCATGGGCCATACTCACCAAATTTGTTCAATTTATCTCCTCTTCAGAACCAAATATTTTCCTCCATGATTGTTCAATCTAAGTATCGCACCATCACACAGCACCGAACAAAATAGACAAGTTTCTAAGCCATTCAGTTTGACGCCGTGAATCTTAAATAGCTTTAAGTAGTCATTGCCTTCATAAGCGTTTAGGCTGATGGTGAGCGCCGGCATGGAACCCTTCTGTGTATGCGGTGTTCTTGAGCATCACCTGCAACGAGATAATCTTATGGTTAAAGGCTAAATCATCAACTTCTCTATGACAATGGAGTTTCACCTGCAAGCGATAGGCATTGTAAAAGACACCATGCTCCCAACTTCATTACCTAAACTTTCCGAAAAAGAAAAAACAATTCAACTGGGATCACCATATACTTACGACAAGGTTATTCAGATCAGAGCGGAGACCTTTCCGTAGATTGTCAGATACCACACTAGCCAGCTGATCTCCATGTTGCTTGATGGATTCTTCCTTGATCTGCATGATAAAGCCAGAAAACCCGATAACTATGACAGAAACTAGGGTGTAGGAAAGCCTAACCCCCCCTCTTTTTTCAGTTTTTGTGAATTACCTCTGAAAGCAATAATTCTGAAGTCTTATGCAATATCTCTTCGACAAATTGCCCAACATCAGCAAATGAGCTTTGTGAATGAACATTGTTGACTGGTTTTCCCTTGGTATTTTTCTCACTAACGGATGGCTTGACACCTTTTGCTGCCTCAGGAGGATTTGCAAGTTTTCAAGGCAATGAACTCATTACTAGTTTGATCACTTGGATCATTAATTCGCATAGGGATTCAACTTTAATACACTCACTCACAGGTTGATTAACAAATAAACCATCAGCAACCAACCCGTGCTTTTAAAATAATCCAACAGCAGAAGGTAGATTAACTTCACACTAAGCAAAGGACAGGTATACAGAAGCGCACACATGCAACTCACTAAAAGTTAATTACTGATACAGTATGCTAACTGCTTCAGGGATCACAGAGCGGGAAATAAAAGTACGTTCAAGCGGTCTCATTTTTTCATTCTTATTTTTTCTTTTCCCTTTTTTGTTTTTGTTCAAGTAAACAGTTAACTCCCCTCCCCAAGCTATGCTGAGCCTAATTGTATGTGGCGGAGTTGTGAAAAGGGCCAGACTGAATGAAAATGCTGCGCTTGCTTACATTATTCAGTAGAAGGGATAGACTAAGAAACACACGACTGCAAAGATGTTCGGCAAAAATGACTGACGAAATTAGGGTTTGTAATTAGCAGATTGTAAGAAGGTTATCATCAATTGGTTGGCCACAGGCGGTTTTTAATTTCCAAAATAGATCTTGATTGTTGTGTAAGGGTGCTTGTGAGTCGTGAGTTTCAGTGCATTGACCACAGGTTTCCCCCCCATTTTCTGATATCACTCGAGCTTGGTAGTTAAGTCCTTTTGAGATAACATCCTATTCAACCAATGTGCGACCATGTTTCTGATCCACAGGAGCCAAAAAGTTCCGGTTATAACACATTCACCATTTTGGCATCTTGTATTCAGATCTGCGTATGATCCTCCCCATGAATACTATTTAAGCTGTAAAAATGCAGAAAGATTTGATGCCAAAGCAGGGACTACTTTCATGCGGATGAGACATGAATAAAGGGACACGGATGAGCATGGAATATCATATCTAATAAGAAATTTACCTGGTAACACAGTGGGTTTACTATCAGCAGAAACATGACTTTTATCTATAGGAATTTGTGGAGAAGGCTGCTTTTCAGGTTGATCAGGAACAACTATTGAACCAGATGGAACTAGTGCAGCCAGATCAGGGGGTTGATCTTTTCCCACAGTTGGATTGGCCTACGAAAAGGATAAAGAACAAATATCATATGATGGCTAACAATGGATAATACCTAAGCTGGGAACAGGAAATGACCATGACTTTCCTCACCTCCAAATCAATATACGAGGGATTTCTTCCTATTGATGTAAGAAATTTATCAAGACCATGAGCATTTAAAGCTGCAAGCGAGAAGATAAGAATTGGGTGTGAGATTGGACTCTAATATATTCGACAGTGAGTGCATGAAAACATGATGGATCAGCACATTTATTATCTAGTCCAGAGTATGTGACAAGGGGCCTAACATCTCATGTGCTACATTCATGCCAAAAAAGCCACATAAAGGTTTATTTTCATATAATACGGAATCATGAAAAAAAAAATATTCCAGAATTAGAATATCATAGGATCCGATCTTTTTTTTTGGGGGGTGGGGGTGGGGGAATTAAGGCTTGATGTCATTTGCTCTGCACAAGATAGATCAACAATTAGTCTACTGTCCGAAAAAATCTTTCTCACTTACATATGGACATGTCATTTGATAGAGGGTGGAAGAAGCAGTGCTGCTGCGCCTTCAACCGTTGATCCAATAAAAGCGAGACATCTCTTCAGGAAATGAAATATATGGCACAAAAGAACAAGGGATCAGTTCTTTTGAAATGTATTAACTAAATGGGCGAGAATGTTGTCAAATAGTATATATGAACAAATCCAAACAAAATGATAATTCAATAAGGCAATGAAATATTTTATTAAATTTAACAAAGATGTTAACACAATTAGTGGTAGAGAACACTCTTGTTCATCATCTTGTTCATCATTCAAGCGGATAAGTAGAGATGAGCAAAATACCCATATCCTATGAGTTCCTGTAGAATTTTACCGACGTATGATAGCAATTATAACCAATAAAATTTTGTGGGAGGCATTTAATATCTCACAAGTAGGGGAACGATCAAAATATTTGCATACCGTGCTGATTCATTCACTAACGCAAATGGCGTGACGCAACCCAAGGGCACCTTTAAGGGAGAAGAGAAAAAACATCAAATAGTCAATGATTGACCAAGTTAATGATAAGTTCAACCATGTCATTTTCACAGGGTAAATTCAACTACTAAATTCAGTAAAAATATTATATTCCTATCGAAAATAATAATCTCTTTCCAGCATTGAGCTTTATAAAGATAATGACAGTATATGAAAAGAAAAAATATGTTCATAATATTATAAATGGTTGATGTCAACTATTATCCCAAATATTAAACTAAGAAACCATTTGATGAGATTCACTCAATTAAGCCTACCCCATTAAGTCATTTGGCCAAATCCCTTAATGAGAATTAGGTCATTTACTCGGCAAGCACTATAAAAAGCAAAGCAATAAGTAAGGAAATTGCCAAATCTTTAACCATTGATAAAGCATCATCAAAATCCTCTATGCATGTATTGAAATTGTTGGAGATAGAAAAAGGGAAAAAAAGGGAGAAGAAAGAAGCATGTTAACAAATCAGATAGCATACTTTTATGACCTTTTGGCTAATTTAATGGTTAATGAAGACATCTTAAACAAGATAAGATAAAGAGATGAGGGAAATGTTGGATGGAGGCATGGAGGAAGAAAAGGCTAGATAATAAATAAGCCAAAAACAAACCTTAAGTATTTCACCTAAAGCCTCTTCAGGCGCCATTCTCAGACCTCCTTTCCCCAAACCGAGCCGCTGAGATAACACTGCTCAGCTTTGAAGCCACAAATAACTCTCGTTAATGACCATTAAACAGTGCAAACAAGCAAGTCAACAAATTCATCTTAGAGCCTACTCACAAGAAGATAACGAGGATCACAAAATTATACATACCTTTCAAATCTACTTTGGTATCTGCTAGAGCAGAAACAATATAAAACCTTTGCTTCTTGTCCTGTTTGATAGTTGCAGTTATGAGGTAATGCATAAATCATTGAACAGACCAAAAATTAACATTTTGCCACAATGAATACAAGGGAATTTAGTGCCATTTTTTAAACACAACACACCTTCAAGAATAAGTTTTTACTTAGCCCTCCCCCCTTGTTTCCAACATATTTGGCCTGCGGTAAAACAAACCGGAATTGAAAAAATAGATCAAATACATATATGCACCATATACAGGAACAGAACATAACAGCTAAGGGGTTTTACCTGAGCCTCAACTGTCAAAACAACTGGATGTTCATACTTGGAAAACTCAATCTGAAGCTCCTGGAAAACAAGAAAATACAAATCACAACAGTTGCTCCCAAGCAGAAAAGGATAAGGCGTCGCAAGTATTTATGTCAAGTTGCAACTGAATAGTTGTATAGCGAGCCCTTGCATTACAACAGTGCATGTGTACTATAACTATATGCATGCATCGAGATCCAAGTCCGAAAAGCTTGGATATATTTCAGACGTTCTATATCAAGTACCACACAGCTCAATCATGTACAAGCTTAACCACAACTATGCAATATAGAAATTTGAAACACCCCCGGCACCCCCCACCCCCCCGGGGGGGGGTGTTAAGGCAATTCAATAGGAGTCTAAAAGAGGAAATTGGGGCAATAAAAACTAGGATGACAAAGGAAAACCTGTAAGCGGGCAAGCAGCTGTTCCTTCGAATAACCCATGACCAACGAAAGCTGAGGCGTTTCAGGTCAGGGGTAGAGCTCTGAGTCGACTGATAGGAGACGATTCAGTGATTGTCTTCGAACGCGATAACAGCAGAAGTGCCGACTGCCGACTTCCGAGCCTCAGAGTTTGACAGAATTCGGAGCTCCGCCAAAATCCTTGGGGTTGCTGCTGCAGTGCTGGGCAACCGGACTTCCAGAATATCAGGCCCAACGACGTTCTAATGGGCTCGATCCATCTTAGATGGGCCCACATGGACATTCAAGATATTACCTTTATGTCATCTTCTTACTGTATCAAAAAAAAAAATCAATTCTTACCCAAAAAAAAATATTATCAATTAATAGATATGTTTCGTCGAAAAATTGCCATCTTTATATACATATACCAAACACCGATTTTTTGGTCATCCAACACCGGTTTGTTGATAAATCAATGCTTATATCAACAACAGGATGCGTATGTCCAATAAGGAAAATTATTAATGCATATAATAATGGGATAAAAAAATGCATACAATAAAATTGATAACAAGTTATAATATGTACAAATCAGACTATATGCAATGAACTTGGGCTAATAAAAAACCATATACAATGTACAGTTAAGTGTGGTTGAATTAGTTTTATTTTGGTTATAAGGAATTTTGGAAGTAAAAAATAACAATACAAGATACCACTATAAACAAAATTTTACAGAGGGCCCATCAAATAAAATTTTAGATTTTGTGGATTTTTCACGGATCATACAAGGTTGGATATATAAATAGTACTGTTTCCGGTTTACAATTTATAAAGGGAGGCGGGTATAGATTGTATGATTTATAGGGATGTTGATACTAACGGATAGATTTAACATTGAGTTCTAAATAGATTAGTTTTAAGAATTAAGAGGAGTGTAGTGAGATACCGATCTAAACATCTCTGTTTTGTTTGTGCGGAGTTCGAGTACGTAGCACTCCTTCACGCGGCGCCTCTGATTCTGAGCTTCTGACGGCGCCTGATTAGTTTGATACTATGAGCGCCGTGTTCACTCCTCATCGTTGGCACATTTTGGACCAAATTCTGCCGTTTTTCAATATTGGGGGCAGGGCAGGCCAGAATACGTGTGACCTTGTCTTGTCGAAGGACAACCACTTGCAGTCTAAAATTATGAGTATGATCCAACATGTAACCTGCTATTTATAGAGAAGCTTTATGCCACTTAGTCATTGACGAAATGTTTTGATATTAATATGTTAAAATTTTGCATCGGGATGGCCTCTCCAATTCCAAACGGCGTTGTACCAAACCTTGAGGCACTCCTAGAATTAGAAAGAGCACGCTGCATTATTAATACTCACAGAATCTATAATATACCACATTGAAATCTGGCTCTCCATATTTGATTAAGCAGCCCTTCACAAATTCGTGTCTCAATAAGGCCAAGCTTGTATAACTAAACTCGTGCTTAATTAATGTTGGATCTAGACTCCCAACCCTCTTCCCACTACTGTGTTTCCTTTTGGCAGGCACATTATATTCTTTCCCTCTATTGTCATGTGAGAAATCAGTGAACCCACATGGACCCTCGTAAACAATTATCTCTTTCTAATCCATGCTTTATTTATACAGTGATATGCTTAATCAGTCCCCCAAATACCATTTCCTGGAAATCACGTCATAGGTAGAAAAATATATATGACCATTGCTTGGTTCTACACGGGAAGCATCTCCTAGCTTGTATCAGTGTAAGATCGTATTACTGTCTAATAAACAATTAGCATAATATCAGAGTGTTGGGAACGATTTCATTGATATTAAAAAAAGCACCAACCATGCACCAGATCTACTATGATCTCGGATTGATCGTGGCTTTGGAATCACATGCTGTTTCTGAAATTGCAACATTGTGACATTGTCATTATGGTGCATAGCATTTTCATTTGCAAAAAGGGAAAAAGAAGAAGCTCGTTGTTGCAGTAGGAAGACAAGGAAAACCTTCGCCCCTGTTCGCGCATATGATCAGTGAGCAAGTTATAAAAAATCAAAAGCAAAAGTTTTCTTCTGAAAATTTTCATTGTCATGAGGAAATAGCTGGTAGAAGGAAGCCAGCTTTATTTTGTCTTTTAAGACCAGATGCAGTGTAGAAAGAACAACTGAGAATGGAACCCCATGCCCTTCCCAAGTTCACAAAGGGACAGGTCATGTGCTGATCAGGTTCAAAAGTTGGCTCCAAAGCGTCAAAGTTTGTCTACCCTTCTTATTTTTGTAAAGAAGAAGATCTTGCATATAATATTCTCTACACATTAAACCCAAAAGAAAGACTTGCTTGCGCTGCAAGTGGTGCATCAGAAAATGTTGACTAATACATATGCTGCTTCATCGAACAACAAAGACATCTCTTTTATCTCTAATTATTTTCCAATTGCCTTTTATATAAGCTAAATCAACTAAATACATTAATTCCCAGCAGAAATATTGATTGCCCCATCCGGATTTATTCTCTGTTTTTTTCCTTTAAAGAAAGGAATTGGAGACGAAGCAACTATAGGGTTTATACCCAGTTTCTAATTAGAGAAGTAAAGCACATAGAAAGGCAATACCAAACTTACAAGTCGAAACAACGACACACAACCCCATGTTCTCTTGGCATGCAGGAGAGCAGACAATGCTATACAAAGGACACAATTCCCAATAATTTCAAGTTTCCACATTGTACAACGGTTCTTTTGGCACGCAGGAGCAGACAGCGGTTCTCTTGCATCTTGTCGTGCAACTAATAAAGAGCTTTCCCACCATCCTCAAAGGACTCAATATTGCTTCCATTTCTATATTGTGTGGTAACAAACAATATTAGTAATATTATCTTAAATAGAGGAACATTGATGCGCATTTGTTTTTGTTTTCTTCCTAAAAATAAATTTCTTACATTCAAAATAATAAAGGAAGCCGTAATGACGGTGCCTAAATTGAAATGTGCAGAAATTCACATCAGAGACTTCAAATTCTGTCTCATCTCTACATGAGTTTCTTCAACATTTATACGACATAAATTTAGTCACAGTCAGTAATATGAACTAGGAAGGAGGAGTTTGCGTTGGCTTGAAAATCTCTCAGCAGAAACTCCAGAGACTGATATTGGTTTCGTCGTACAGGTCATCGAGCAGCTGGGGTGAATAGAAGTCAAAAGAAGCACCCCTTAGTATTTGATCCACATATTTGGGGGATTGTAGCCCTTCAAGGCCGTACCAAGGTTCCATCGCAGCCATTGGTTCATTGGGGTGATCATAGCCAAAGAAGGCCTCAGAGGATGAGACTAATGAAGCGTCATCATCAACCAGATCAGAGGAAGAGGAAAGCATTGATGAAGACGAGACTGATGAGGAAGAGGCTGAAGCAGGAGGAGGAGAAGGTGGGGTGGTGGCATTATCAACACGAGCATTAGCAGCAGCTGCAGCTACTCTTTGGATTGATTTAGGGGACAGAAGAGTGTCTTGAGGAATATGGAAGTGCGAAGAAGAAGAAGAAGGGAAATTGAGATTTGCAGAGGAGCCTTTCAGGCAGAGAAGTGCAGCGTCATAGGCTCTGGCTGCTGCCTCAGCAGTTGAATAAGAGCCTAGCCATATTCTTGTTTTCTGGTTAGGTGCTCTAATCTCGGACACCCATGATCCCCAGCTCCTCATTCTCACTCCCTTGTACTTCTTCCCATATGATGCGCTCTGCTTCCCCCTCGACGCTTCCTCCTGGATCTTGGCTTCTCTCTTCACCATTTTCTTCAAGATCAGTGATTTGTGCTAAGGGTGTCTTCAAGAAGTCTCTCTTGGCTCTCTCTTGTGGAAAACTTCTCTCTTTTTTGCCCTTCTCAAAGTATCAGATCGCAACTGAGTGTGAGGATGAAAAAGTCCGTATTTATAGATGGAGGCTTGCCTTTGAAGATAGCCGATTAATAATTAATCCGTCTGCTATCGCCCATATTCAAGATTTGACGTCACCGCCAGATGGTTTCTGGCTATTAATTTTAATATTCAATTATGTTTGTAAAGTGACTTCTCTGTCCTCTCTTGCCGAAGCTTCCTTCATCTTGCAGTTTTACTGTTTCTGATGTTACTGTGCAAGGACAAAAAAGTATATATCATATTCAAGTGCTGGCTGTTGGTCAATTGAAAGTATTATTTATCTTCCTGTAAGAGAGCATTTGATTTAGTCAATTGCATGAATGCTACGGGGAGAAAAAATGTTGATATTAATTATACCGTCAAGTTTGCGAGCGGGAGAAGTGAATATACCGATGACTTTATGGGAATTACTGGTATGAGTTACGGCCAAGGACAGCGAAGAATTAAATGTGCGGCCACACCACCGTAACTAAAGACCTGAATCCTGCGAACCATTGAAGAATCATAAATGAAAGGACATCATTAATCGCATTGTCTAATTTAGTTCTGACTTCACCCCCAGTCAAGACTAAAGACCCAACATATACGCCGCAGGTTGAAGTGAGAAGTACAAGGGTAAATGTGTAACTTGGCAACGACAATGATAGTGTTTGATTAGTATATATTATCTTTTTAGTATTCACGGAAAGAGACAGATATGATTGATTAATTCAAATGACGGAAGGAAAGAGAGGAACATTAATAAATCAAAGGAGGGAGCTTCCAGGATACGCAGGTGAAGTAAAAGCTGTTGTGCACAAAAAGGCAGGCGTTAAAATAATAAATACTGAATAGCAGCAGAGTCAACAAAGAAACAGAAGTAGACGCGCAAGGCATCAGTGAAGGAAGGCCATTTGCAGATGTAATCACAGCTCTCACTCCAGCTGGTGCCTCTCTGTATGTTCTCTGTTCAAAAACCGCGTTATTCCATTGCCATGGACCCTCCTCCCCATGCAAACTGCTCGTGTTTTGCTCTCCAAATTGCTGAAAACTATCATTATCAATCCATCGAGCATTAGGGATTGGTGATGAAATTTAATTAACAGGGGTCAAAAAAAAAAAAAATCAGCAGCAGCAACAATACTACTTGTTACCATTGGATTCTTATTGTCACTGTCAAGTACTAACTCGACTTTCATTTTGCCCACTTTTATTATATTTGTGATTTGAATCTTTTAGCTGATTTTAAGGTTTTGGTCCGATTCCGTGTTGGTGTTGCATTCAACTTTTGTGAAATGTCGCCAGCACGCTTGCAGGAGGATAGGTGGCGTGGCTAAACACAACTTGTTTTTTTCCCCTTTTTTTTCCTAAGATGTTCTTGTGGAGGGGAAAGAAATGAGAACGACCGTTTCTAATTGAGTTGGAGTTTTCACGCGTCGTGTTTTGTCAACTTTACAGCGAAGTTTTTGGTAACTGTCATTTTATATATAGCTAGGTTCCTGAGTCAGAGGTTTGATAAATATCCAAATATAAAAAGATTCCCATTGTTTTTCAGGCCACATTTTTTTCCCTTAATCAATCTAAACATGTCTTAAGAACAATCTTGTTGGGATCTTGTACTTAATCAACCACGATTCTTTCCGCTGGATGTTAATTATTACAAATCATTACCGACAGTATTCTCATAATAATCTGAAATTGGTCTGGTTGGGCCTATGCCCTGTGTGATCTTTGGACTGAAAATAAACCCATGTGAGACGGACATTGATAATAGCGAATCAATAATAGTCGCAATTTGCACTCTCAGATATAAATCAAGTGTTCGTGTGTGAATGGAACTGTATCATCGAATCCGTACGAGTCATTGTCATTGCGCTTGCACACTCATCATTGCTCATCAACACCTCTCTATTTAAACATGGTCATTTTCAGAGAAGGAGATTTTTGAATAAAATGATGGAATAAATTTTATTTATTATCAACATAAAAGATTTATTATGCTCATAACCATCTCTTTGCATGTTTGAATAATACGTGATCAGGTTGATTTTAATTAATTCTATCTAGACTGATGTGGCAAAATTAATCTAAATATATATTGAGTCAATTATTAACGCCGTTTCTTTCATATATTACCAAATTATATGAAATATAGAGAGATGCGCGTATAAATTGATTCCCAACATTGTCACCGTAGAAATTATCTTGTCTGTCGTTTAAAATTTGGCGGTCAAATAGGAAGTCATATAAATTTAGGCACCAACAAAATCTGAACATATTTAATGATTTTTTGATAAAATTATGGAGTTTATGGCTTAATTGATTTGACAGTCACAACATTCATCCTCAAATGACAAAAACAGAAATTTTGCATCGCTTTAATTTAACGTTGTATTAATGAAGAGAAAAATTTGATGGTTAATTACAAAATCATCAAACTTAAGATGCAATTTGAAAAATAAATACTTAATCGTCAAATAGTTTCATTTGATGTAGTGATTCATCTGCCCGTGTCAAACAGAGTCGGCGCGAATTTGAGAGGGAGAGCCTTGCGTCTTTCATCAGAACGAAATGAGGGGTTAATTTTCTATTTTATAATATTCGGTTGCGGCTTTCAACTCTATAGAAGACTGCCTCCCTTTCATAAGGCGTATATCACTTACACTGGCCCACAGACTCTATTTATTTGCATAATTAACCTTACTTCCTTAAGTGGTTCCTTAAATAGGCCTGAGTCCTAATCCACTAAAGGTGGATTTGATAAAACCTAATAACAGTGTCGCATCCTTCCTTAAAAGTTCTATTCTCCTGCACAATCCTCGACCTTGAGTATATTTTTCACTCATTTCGCAAAGCTTTCTTCCATTGTGCACCTGTTCTGTTTTTAAATCTTAGTTTTCTTTTGTGGTTCTTTTTCGACTTTGGACTCAATTCTGTTCGCCTCTTTTGATTTGCTTCAGGGTGAGTTTCACAAATTTCCCTACTCTTAATCAGTCATCTTCTTTTTAATTGCTTAGGTTTGAATTGAATGGCTAAATTACTTATTGTCCTGGCTCTTGAAAAGTTTATGAGAGATTTAAGGAGATAAAGACACAAGGGTTAGACATATTATTTGGTTTCATTGGAAAATTTTCAAAATATTTAGTGCCTCCTTTGGATCACAATTGGATATTTCAAAAGCATTTATTTATGTAATTTGAAATAAAAATTTTTTTACATACTTATTTTGTATTTCGTAAATTATTATTTTTAAAGAATTCGTCTAATGTTCCAAACAAGCAGTAAGTTCTCTAATCTCAAGTAAGGTATGAAAATTGATATCGAGTGACGTGTTATTGGCTTGAGAATTGTTTATGAATTTTGCGGGCAGCCTGAAAATGATTGTTAGGACAAAAAATATATGTTTGGAATAGTTTATTATGGTGACTTTCTTGTTTTAGTGAATTTTCAATTTTATTAGTTTTTTTTCTTCACTTTGGAACCATCAGAATTATTCTTTGCACTTGCCCGACACTAGAAAGCACACCTTCACTATTCTTAGTCATCTCCTCTGGTTCTATTGTATCTCCTTCAAATTACTATTCACTAAAAAGCGAGTCTCTAAAAACCGTAAATGTTTAACTTAATGCTTGGTAAGAATTTGATATTTATATTTTCTGCAATAAATAGTCAGCCTTTTACAGAATTTAGAAAAAAGATTATTATTAACATTCATTCACTTATATATAACTTTTGGCCATATATATTCACTTGCTTATATTAATCTATCTAATTTGATCAGATCGCGGTGGTTTCGTCATTTTGATAATGTCCAGAATAATTTTATATTCGTTCCCTCAACAGCATAAAATTGCCAATAATAAATTCTTCTCAAAAACTCACAACGTGAACCCAATACTCGTTGCAAGGCCAAATTATTCTATATTTACTTCTTAGCATAAAAGCCTCATGAAATTTTATTTCAGAATTTCATTAATAGGTAACCTGTAATTATCTTTTTTAAGCTGTGAAGGCTTTCCTTATTTTTTTTTCCAGAAAATGAAAATGAAACAATGACACATTAATCCATAGTTACTATTGTTGTACGTCCAAATGGTCAACTGTTTCGTGTCAAAAGTTAGAATCTAAACCGTTCCCTGCAGCCACCCAAGTACGTATAGCAAACAATGAATTTTCCAGAAGATTTATTTCCAGTAACTGCCGCTAACGCATGCATTCTCACATGAACCAGTCCACGCCTTCGTTAATCCAAATTCCGAACCAATTAAACTCTCTTCTGAATTTGCCATTCATCATTCATCCTCTCTCTCACCGTCTCTGTCTATAAGTAAGGTTTTGAGAAGTAGAGCTGTAGGCCATCACAGTTTCCGTGTTGAGTTGCAAACCATTCTTCGTCTCTCGTTCAGCCTCAAGTTTGTCTGTCTTCACCCATGGCGCACGTTACCCAACTTCCCTGCGATTGCGACGGCGTT
Source organism: Neltuma alba (assembly GCF_004799145.2). Lineage (NCBI taxonomy): Eukaryota > Viridiplantae > Streptophyta > Magnoliopsida > Fabales > Fabaceae > Neltuma > Neltuma alba. The sequence continues at coordinate 37,446 of NW_021636324.1, forward strand.
TGCATGGCTTGCAAGGCGAAGCCGGTGGAGGAGGAGAAGCTGACGTGTAAAACTTGCGCCAGCCAGTGGCATGTCGTTTGTCTTTCCACCCGTCCGGCAACAGTGGCGGATACTGTTCAATGGGAGTGTTCAGATTGTTCTAGCCTACCATCTGAACTTCAGCTGGCCAATGAGAAGACCTCGCAAGAGGGAGCTGGGGATTTGATGGCTGCAATTAGAGCTCTTGAGGCCGATGCCTCACTGACTGAGACGGAGAGGGCCCATAAGCGGCAACGACTTCTGAGCGGAAAGGCCTTGTTGGAAGAGGACGAGGACGAAGAGGAGAAGAAGGGAGAAGGAGAAGACTTGCTGGATATTCTAAATGGAACTCTCAAATGCTCGTTCTGTCTGCAGCTGCTAGACAGGCCTGTCACGGTAACTTCGGATTCCCTTTGGTACTTTACTAGTGGCAATAATATTTTTGTCTGTTAATCTTCGATGAATGTGAATATCTAAATTATATTTTATTCTCTGCATTTTGCTTCGCCAGCATATATAACCCTTTGCGGGTAGCTCGTTCTCTAAAATAAGGGTCCCATTTAAAACGAATGAGTTCATTTTCCTTTGTTTTTCTCCTAGATTTTTTTTCTTGGTGGCCAAGTAGTTTTCTCATAATTCGAACGCTTTCATTTGCAATATGTGAGATATCTAGAGGGCATTCTAAGGAGACCTTCGATCCTTATCTTCTGTCCTTTGGTTACATGGGTGTAGCCCCTTCGTATTATATATGTCATCTGTTATAGTTTTTGATAGGAAAGGCGATGATTAGCATATATTATCATATCTCATTCTCATGGGCTAATAAGAGATCTAATCGAACGTTTTCATTCAGACTCCGTGCGGGCACAATTTCTGCCTAAAATGCTTCCAGAAATGGATCGGGCAAGGCAAAAATACATGCCCAAAGTGTCGTACCATAATCCCTCCCAAAGATGAAAGCGAGATTCGTATTAATTCTGCTCTTGTAAGTGCCATTCGTATGGCAAAAGCTTCCAAAGTTAATGTTGCTGGAGAAACTTCGAAAGTCTACCATTTCGTACATAACCAAGATAGACCAGACACAGCATACACTACTGAGCGGGCCCAGAGGAATGGCAAAGCAAACGCTGCAAGCGGGAAGATATTTGTAACAGTGCCTCAGGATCATTTTGGTCCAATCCCAGCCGAGAATGATCCATTGCGGAATCAGGGTGTGCTTGTTGGCGAATGCTGGGAAGACAGGCTCGCATGCCGGCAATGGGGTGCCCACTTCCCACATGTTAGTGGTATTGCCGGGCAGTCAAATTATGGTGCACAATCCGTTGTTCTTTCCGGCGGTTATGTCGATGATGAGGATCATGGAGAATGGTTTCTTTACACAGGAAGGTTCGTACATGGTTTCCCAATTGTTGAACTGCATGTAGGGTTTCATTTAGCTATTCCCTGTTCATTGCTCTCTAGTTTTTGCTGGTTTAGCCTATGGGGCTTGTAGTGAATGTGCTCGTTGTTCTTTCAGAATGCATGGTTGCTAAACTTCTCCTACTTGCCTCGCTGTTTATGCCAAAGTACCAAAGCATGGCTACAGTAAAGAGCTGAAAACATATTATATGTGCTTTGAATAGTTGTGCTGTCCCTCCTTTCTGACAGTTTTATTTCTTTCGTTGGTTCTATGGGAAGTACCTATATTGGAATTGTGTAACTTAACTCGGGCAATTTTTCCCATTTCTTGTATCTTTAAACGGCCAGTCATTTTCATTCTATCTCATTACATTTTGAACCCCTTTGATTAATGTTTTTTCTTATGCCTTGCTCATATTGTCCATTGTTGCAGCGGTGGTAGAGATCTAAGCGGCAACAAACGCACCCATAATGTTCAGTCTTTTGATCAAACGTTCAAGAAGTCTAACTTGTCGCTTAAAGTAAGTTGTCTAAAGGGGTACCCTGTCAGAGTATTAAGGTGAGCATCCAGATCAAGAGCAGCTCTCTTTTCGGTCCCTCCATCTTTGGAGTATTTGATGTTGTCGTAGTGCATTTATACGTTGCTTGACGGCATCGTGCGTGCTATTTAACATAAGTAGGTAGACAAATTACGCTAACATTATAAACCACATTTCATTTGAACTTGTTCTTTAAAATATGTTTTCTAAGTGTGGATACGGTAGGAAACAAGTGAGCTGAACTTTTATAAAGTATATGTAGGTCTGCGTTAAAGTCCCAAATATAAGCTCAACTTGTTGAATTGTGGAGATTATCGTTTAGCCATTTGAGAAGGCTCATATTGAGATTTATGTGTAAACTCTTCTTAAATTCCAATATAGATCTCACAAGGAGCGACGATCCTCGTACGCCCCGGAAAAGGGGATAAGATACGACGGCGTGTATAGGATTGAAAAATGCTGGCGGAAACAAGGATGCCAGGTATATTTTGCCATCTATTGATTGTTTGATATTGCTGGACTGGTTCTTATTTTGTGCAAGTTTTCTGATACCATATGGTTATGTATCCAGGGCTTCAGGATTTGCCGTTATTTGTTTGTCAGATGTGATAACGAGCCCGCTCCATGGACGAGGTATTTGTTATGTCACTTTGCTGATTTTATGTTCTTATACGGTCTGTAACTACATTTGTTAAATTATATTAAATGGCACAAAGCGATGATCATGGTGATCGCCGAGACCATTACCAGTAATTCGCGAGTTGAATGAGGCAGAAGACATAGTTGAAAGGGAAGATTCTCCATCTTGGGATTTTGATGTAAGTGCTGTTTTTTTTGTTTTTTTCCTGATGCTAGATGTAAGTGCCCTTTAGAGATTATTATTTTGTTGTGATTTTCTATGACTTCAATTTTTTCTGACATTGCTTACCATATGAGATTAATTATAAGAAATATTATGATGCAATCAGAACCTTCAGAAAATCTAAATAATTAATGATTTCTTTAGGAGCAGGATTTTTGTTGGAAGTGGAAGAAACCACCGCCTCCAAGCAAAAAGCGTGTAAAAAGTATGGATCCAATGGAGATTGAAAGGTCAAGGAAAGAACTAAGGAAATCCAAGAATATATCAATTAGAGGAAGCTTGTTAAGAGGTATGATTTCGTCGCCAAGCTCTATTTTGGTCAACTTATCACTTACATCTGCTCTCTATATATCTAGTTTGTTCCAACCAGTTGAACTATAATAATATGCACATATCCATGGCTGTTTTATTTTAATGCTGTTTTGTTTCCATGCGTAGGATTGAAATGTCTTATTTGTGGGGGAGTTCTGGTTTGTCCTGTAACCACACCCTGTGCCCATAATTTTTGCAAGTCATGTTTAGAAGCAGCATTCGCGGGCGTACCTTTCATCAAAGAGAGAAACAGAGGCGGAAGGTCGCTTCGTTCACAAAAGAATGTGCGAAAATGCCCTGCTTGCCCCACCGACATTTCTGATTTTCTTCAGAATCTTCAGGTTGGTCAAGCATGATTTGCTCTCAACATATCGAATTTACAAACTGGTTTTTAAGCTCATCTGGCTGCATGCCTGTCTAACAGGTTAACAGAGAGTTGATGGGTTTAATTGACTCGCTGAAGGAAGAGACTAAAGAGAACAAAGATTCAGCAGACTTGATCGGTGAGAACTCAGGCGGAGTCGAAACTGGCGTTGAGAAAGGTGAAGAAATTGATTCAGATGAATGCGGGGAGCAAAAAGAGCCGGAGCAGTAATGTTGTCAAACTTTGGCGATCTCTAGAGGCGTAGAATAGGAATATGTGTGCATGAGACTGTTTTTAATTACGTTTTATCGAAGGAACAACTATCCTCAGTTTGATAGCTCTATTCAAATACAATAAAAATAGTCTGTCATCGTTAAGTTCAGAGGATTTTTTATTGTGACTCATTAGTATTTTGTTCATGAATGTCAATATAGAATTTTATCTGAGTACTAAATGACATTCCATTCTTAAGGGAAAAATAATAATAATAAAATTGATCTTTGAACTAGAAATGTTCATAAATTCTAATTGAAAAAAGGTGTTTCCAATCTTGAACTCCTCATTAAAGTGAATTTATTGTGGTTAATTCAAAGGTAAGACTTTGGATCTTGAAAGGAAAAGGGATCAAATGAAAGACGATGCAGACACTGTTTTTCTCTTTTTTCTCCAAATCCTACGCAGTGGAGGATGCTTCTCATGAAGAAACAAATGCCGTCACCTCGTTGAAGATTCCGTGGATGAGCTCAAGGAACTTATCACAGACTCGTATATCTTGATCCCCCTCATGTACACAGTATCTTGTAGGTGCTGCAAGAGAAGGCCATGGGAGTCAGATTGAAGAAGAAATTATCATCAAGAGCGAGCGGAATAGCAGGAGAGAAGCTTAATGACGGAGGATTAGGAAAAATGTCAAACCTCATTGTGGTCATGAAGCAGTATGGGAGTATTTGTCATTGGTGAGAAGCCAAGAACAGGAATTCCTTTCTGTCTAACATATCTAGAATCAGTTGTTGAAGCAAGAATTTCAGGCTTCGCAAGTTTTCCTCCAGCTGATGTGATAGCCTGCTCGAAAACTAACCACCATGGATTGGAATCATCAGTTCGGGTCATCATGGGGCGTCCCATGTTGTCTCTAATGGGTCCCTTCTCTTTTATCTGCCAGACATCAAATGCTATGTATCAGCCATTTTCCACATCTTTGGTTGCACATAGGTGAGGCAAATAATTGCAGTCCAGAAATTAAAAGCGAAGACAATGGTCAGAGAGTCACAGTTTTCTCATTAATTATTACCATTATTTGGTTTCTGAAGTCGAACCAAAGTTTTTCAGCGCGCAAAAATGCAGAAACGGGTTCAGTCCTTGCGCGCTGTTTATTTGATTCGAGGTCATCGGTAATGAAATAGGGAGAATTGCAATAAAATCCCAAGTAAAAAACATAACTACGAAGAAGTTCCAATGACAATAAAATTTCTTGTAATGACAAGTTTTAAAATAATGAATGACAACAGCTCACTTGTCAATGGGATTTTTTTAATAGTTATATTCTTTACTTGGGACCTCATTGCAATTTTTCCTATAAAATATCATATAAAAGTCTAACAACCATACCATAATACAAAAGGAAGTGAAGTATCTCATGTTGGAAACTAAATTCACTTTTGAACCTCAGAGAATTTTAAAAAGGATAGAATTTGATTCAGAAGATGACCCAAAATCATGTGCTCTGTAGAAGGTCATCTCATGCACGAGCGGGTCATAAATTTTCATGTTAACGCAGCAGAATTTGAAATCTAGGCTGCCAGCATAACTGTTTGAGGCCAAAGCACGTCTAGTAGGGGGGGAAAATCCAGGCACAAGGCATTTTAATCGATTCTTAAAGATTGAATATCAATCTGACATGCCACGGTAAAGTTCTTCCCACAGACACAATGTGATGAGCATAAGCCCAAAGGGAGAGTCCAATCCCAAAAGACTAGTCTATTGGGAGGGAGAGCCCCTTGAACTTATAAATCCCACAATACTTGTGAGATTCCCCAATGTGGGACTCATAACAGAGCACCCCTCTCGAGAGCCGACGTCCCCGGCGGCTCCACTCTACGGCACTTCACTCGGTCTTCTTACCGGTCAGAACCCTCCGCAGGTAGCCCTTTCCGGTTAGCCAGCTCTCAACGAAAGCACCAATGTGATGAGTATAAGCCCAAGGGGAGAGCCCAATCCCAAAAGACTAGCCTATTGGGAGGGAGAGCCCCTTGAACTTATAAACCCCACAACACTTGTGAGATTCCCCAATGTGGGACTCATAACAGAGCACCCCTCTCGAGAGCCGACGTCCCCGGCGGCTCCACTCTACGGCACTTCACTCGGTCTTCTTACCGGTCAGAACCCTCCGCAGGTAGCCCTTTCCGGTTAGCCAGCTCTCAATGAAAGCACCAATGTGATGAGCATAAGCCCAAGGGGAGAGCCCAATCCCAAAAGACTAGCCTATTGGGAGGGAGAGCCCCTTGAACTTATAAACCCCACAACACTTGTGAGATTCCCCAATGTGGGACTCATAACAGAGCACCCCTCTCGAGAGCCGACGTCCCCGGCGGCTCCACTCTACGGCACTTCACTCGGCCTTCTTACCGGTCAGAACCCTCCGCAGGTAGCCCTTTCCGGTTAGCCAGCTCTCAACGAAAGCACCAATGTGATGAGTATAAGCCCAAGGGGAGAGCCCAATCCAAAAGACTAGCCTATTGGGAGGGAGAGCCCCTTGAACTTATAAACCCCACAACACTTGTGAGATTCCCCAATGTGGGACTCATAACACACAATTAACCTGATGTTATTTCTAGAACTAAAAAATGAATTTCTTCTGGCGCAAAATCCCACAAATCATGATATCAAGCAGCATATGGCTTCTAATTAAGGACCCAGTAAACCGATTATTGGGACCTTTGCCTAGAAAAAAAATATCAATTTGCAATTCCTCCAATCGAGTTTGGCATTGCATGCAGCAATGATTGGACCAGGAGCACACAGAGTAAAAAAGAAAGTTCCAAAGGAAGCAAAACTGGATAAAAAAACACGAGAGTACAAAGGAATGTTAAACACAAAGCCAGAGCCCAGAAAAATTTTCAAAACGCCTGCCAGACAAGTTCATTGAAAAAGACATTTATGACGCTGTCATTCTCGCATTTTCATCAACCATTGCTTCACATAACCATGTTTATAGGTGCTTTTGAACATGACGACTTGATTCATCAGAGAAGGGCATTCAAAATTTCAAATATAAAGAGGGTATTAACAGTACAACTATTAGTCATAAGCTAGTTGGGTGGTTCTGTATTTAGTTAGGCAAGTTGTTGAGAGTCATATGCCCTCAGTGTATTATGCATAAATACTGTACATGTCACACAATTAATGAAATGTTCAGTTCCCTTATCTCTCTTGCTCTTCATTTTCTCGAAACCTGACCGGGGAAAGAACCAACTTCATCTGAGACAACTGACTCACTCGTTGATAGTCCCGCATGTAAGCGCAGTCTACACATGAAAGTTGACCGATGGCGACAGAACATAAAATTCATCAGATTCACAAGCAGCACCCAATCCTTTCAATATTTTGCACAATTTATGTTGTTCAATATGTAAAGGCGACCCAACTCCCATTTCCCGTTGAGGTAAACGAAAATCAGATGTCGGGGGCATTTTACCTCATATGACAAGTTTCTGGTGGCTGGTGCCCATTCTTTTGCAATCCTTCTTCTCATTTCTTCTGGATCAGCAGTAGGGGGTAGCCTAAGATCGAAACCTGCTTCAGCTTCTGAAGGCTGCACATTCATTGCAAATCCCTAGACAGACACCACACACCATTTATTTCAAGTTATTTTCGATATCAGAAGCATCATCCATTTCGAGATAAATGTGTTCATGCAACTCACAGTTAGTGAAGGAACCCCGGCTTTCAAATAAACGGGGTTAATCGAAATAACTTCGGAATTAGCAGCTTCACCGGACTTGACGACATCAAACTGACTCTCTCTAAACTTACTTATAACCTCACAACTCTTCATCAAGTTCTCCATCGCACTATTATCATACATCCTCGACCCATGCCCAGGTGGTCCTTTCGCTTTAATTTTCACTTCCCATGGCGTCCTATCCGCATAGAACACCCTAAATTCATCACCAGGCGAGGCCTGTCCTTCATCCAACATAAACCCAACATTTAAATCCTCAAACTCCTTCGAATCCACAAACTTGGCAGCTCCCTCAAACCCACCAATCTCCTCGTCCGGCACATAGGAAAAGTGAATCGTGCGGGTAGGCGTGAAATCCTTCTCTTTCAGATTCCGAATCGCCTCTAAATATTGCATCGCAATGCATTTATCGTCCTGAGCTCCACGGGCATAGATTCTCCCGTCGGGCGTACGGACGGCAGCGAACGGCGGGTGGATCCACTTGGAGGGCTCGGCAGGGACGGAGTCAAGGTGGGAATTGAAGAGAAGAGAAGGAAGAGAAGGATCGGAGCCAGGCCATGTGAGGAGAAGAAGGGGCTTACCGGGAGAGAACTCTAGAACTTGATGTTGGATGCCAATGGAATGTGCTTGAGATGTAAGAAAGGAGACAGCTGAAGAATAATCGGGTTCTGGATGTGCGGTCTTGATTCTGAGGTATCGCTGGAACCGAGTGATGGGCGTGTCATCTTCTTCTGGGTGGTGGTTGTAGGACTGAGGCGCGGGTACTGAAGCTGCAGAGAGGATCAGTGATGTCGAGAAGAACAGAGTATGGTAAAGAAGCAACAAACGAGAACAGCGAGGGGCAGCCATGCAGAGCCAAAGTCACAGAGAGATAGTTGGCTCTTGACGGAGGAGACCCGGCAAATCTTCCACACTCCTCTCCCGCATTTAAGCATTTATTCTTAAATGATTAGATTCTCATTTGCGAGCGTCATCGATCTCTTTACGTTGGGTTAGATTCTCATTTGTTAGTTTTCATAGCAGAATCTTAGCATTATTTCACTGGAGAAGCTTTAATTTTCAGGCGTTGAAAAAGAAAACATTAAAGCATTGGAGAGGAAAAAAACTTGAGAATGATTTAAATCAAATATTGACCCTCAATGTGTACAGAAGTTATAGAATACTAGTACTTTTAATATATAAAAATTTATCGAATTTTTTCATCCATAACATTTTTAAATAGAAATTTTTTTTGCCTGAAATATAACCTTTTTTCTTTTTACAATTGTCACACAAAAACAAAGGAAAATTCCAGGAAGAACATGAAATTAGCATTTTTTGATTTAGGAACCTAACACTCCAAAATAACAGAAAAGGAAGTAAACCTAAATTAAAATTTAAAAATTTAAAAAAATGACAATAATAAATCCTGATTATGAAATGACAGATCTTGATTTAGAATTAACAACACTTTTTTATACATAACATATCAATTAATTAAAAATGACAACAATTCATTTAAAAATAACAAGTTCTAATTGTGAAATTAGAAATCCTAATTTGGGTTTAACAACATTTTTTCAATGAGATCTTTTTGGTTATTTCTCTTAAATTTTAAAATTTCAATTTAGTTTTATTTCACTCTCTATCATTTTAAAGTATTAGATATTTGAATTGAAAAATACTAATTTTAAAATTCTTTCTCTAAAAGTTTTCCTAAAAACAATAATTCTATTGGGACTGGGATGAAAAACGTGTAAGTTTGAATAATGTGGATTTATGTTCCTTCATATTATTGTCCGCCCAATTTCACGTCCCAGATAGTTCTTCCTTCCGTTCTATTTATAAATTTTGAATTTGGAAATGTGTGTAATTTATTTTATAAGCATTAATTTATATTTGTCTTAATATTTAATATATTTTTTATGTTACTCTTAATTATTTATTTTTTATTATATTTTTCTGTACATTCTCTTTCATCTATTTTTTATTTATTATAAAAATATATTTAAAATATTTATATATTTCTAGCATATTTATTATTTTTTAATAATTTTAATTAATTAATTATTCCCTATGAATTATGAATTAGTTATTTGAAGAGCAGAATTATACAGCAAAGCCACGCTCACATACATGACATACCACTTTGACTGTTTGGACTTTGGGTGGTCAGTGTGAGGTAAAAGGAATTTGTCTTCTCAAATAAAAAGAAAATATGAACTTTTAATTTTCAATTTACAAATTCTATTTTTATTAGTTATTGTATTGGGAGAGTTAAACTTACGACCCCAGGCGCGTCGACCAGGCGCGTGATGCTATTCACGGGCGCTTGTCCGTAACTAAGAAAATATTTTAATATAACCAAATGAGAAAATAGAGCTTTTACTTACCTCAACCAAACGCCGAAGCAAAAGAGAATCTGAGATCTGCCGTCTCTGTCCAGTGTTTGTCTTTGATCTGCTTCTAAGTTGACCTTTGGTTATCTCTAATGGCGAAGGATTTGAAGTTATGCTCTCAAACAAGGCTATGGCTCCTACCGTTCGCGCTTTCCCTTTTCTGCTTTGCGAGTCGCCTTCTACCTCGAGCAGAGGCCATATGGCTGAACATTCCCAGCTCCGGAACCAAGTGCGTATCTGAGGAAATCCAATCTAACGTCGTCGTGTTGGCCGATTACGTTGTGGTGGCCGATCATCCTGACGCTCATCACCTTCCCACTATTTCGGCCAAGGTATATAGTCTTTATTTTTGTAATTCCTTTATGATTCATTTGCACTCACCCGCAACTCCGCTCTTTTATTAATATCAATCTTAATAATAATTTTCCGCTTCTTTTTCGGTCACGGTGGCCAATTTGATACTTTAGCTCGGTTTTGCTTCTAAAATTCACTTAATTTTCGGGAAATAAATTTCAATTTCACAAACGGGGCTTCGTTAGTTTCATGACTCATGAAATTGGACCATTAAAGGTCATAGAGAGGTATTGCCCTATTGGCATGGAACAATTTACAATTTGAAGACTAAAATTGACGCAAGTATATCGGATAAAGAAGGGGGAAATCAGGGTCGATGACTAATCTTGAATTTTGAGAACCTTGGGATCTTCCATGAATTCCCTACGATGCCGCAGATCGGTTACGAGTTGTAGGCTTGATATCTTCCTCGTGTCTCTGATTTGCTATGCTAGATGCTGTAAGCTAGGATTAGTCTGGGTCTATGCGTGAACAGATTAAGCTAATTGGATTATTACGAAGAGTAATATTTGCAACCTTTATCAGGTAACATCTCCTTATGGAAACAATCTTCACCACAATGAAAACGTTACCCATGGTCAATTTGCATTTACAACTACGGAGAGTGGGAACTACTTGGCTTGTTTCTGGGTGGATGGTCAACATCAAGAAGGTGAAGCCACAAGTCTCAACCTTGAATGGAAAACTGGAATTTCTGCCAAGAATTGGGAGACGGTTGCGAGGAAGGAAAAGATTGAGGCAAGTTTATCTACTCCAACCTTCACAATGTAATGTTTATATGGAGTTTGGACCACGGAGTGTAATGCCATATTTTTGACATTATTTCAAGGGTGTTGAACTTGAGCTGAGGAAACTTGAAGGAGCAGTGGAAGCGATCCATGAGAATCTGATTTATTTGAAGAATAGGTAAATCTTCTTTTATTATCGTTAAGAGTTATCTTCCAGTTCATTTCATACAGTATGTGTTCTCACTATTGTAAATTGAGGGTGTCTCTTCTCATTTCTTTGGCTTAATTGGGTAGAAATTTGTGGCATGAGATTGGAAAACATATATCCTGCTAAATATAAGGATGTTCATGGAATAAAATCATCTACTCATGTTAGTATTGGTTGGGGGGGGGGAGGATCCGTCCCCATTTTTTATCTTTTCTTGCAACGTCTATAGAGTCCTTAACACTATTACTTTGCTCATTTTTAATATTTTTGGGGAGCAAGACTACAAGAGTTATCTTTTATCAACAAAATCTTTTTTTTTTTTTAATTTCTATTCTATTTTATATTTTAATCAATGGAATAATTTCTCCCTTGAACTTATCTTTGTAAGACATATTGCATGGAAAGTAGGGTTGTCAATATGGGTCAAACCTCCAGGCGTGTAGGTTCAATTCTATAAAAGTATGGACTATGGAGCTAAAATAACATTCATTTGAAAGGGCACTTTTTAACCGGGCCCAATTTGGCCCTCAGGGCCAATCCAGACTCAATATATATATATATATATATTAAAAAAAATCAACTGTTTATATTCATATTTTTAGAGCTTACCCTTGGGGCCAATCCGCAATATTGAGATATTGGGTTGGGTTAGGATTTTTCTAGTACATTGCAGGGTTTGTGAGTCCTTAACATCTGCCCCCACCCCACCCCACCCCACCCCAACCCACTTTTACCACATGAATTAATCGTAGGTGGCTAGGTTAGGTTAGAATTTTTATAGCATAAAAAAGGGCCTCATTCGTCTTAAAAAGCTTAGGGCCTTTGAAGGCATTTCTATCTTAGGAGATTACGTTTCAAGTCAAACACACATATATACCTTATTGTAGTACAGACTACAGAGGTTAAAAAAAAAAAAAAACAAAGAAAGAAAGAAAGCAAATGATAGTTAGTTCCATTGGTAGAGATGCAACTTATATTTCACAAGTAAGTGAGTTCAAATCCTTTTGTCAGTGTAAGGACTTCGTTAGTGAACAAGTGGTAAGTATTTCTGTGCACTTTTTTGAGCCATAAGGTTTATCATGATTTTGACGTGCCTCAAGACCTAAGTAATCTTAAATTAAAGAAAATAAAAAGACCTAGAGGGCATGTTTGCCTATTCGGGTCCTTTCAGGTCCTCTCATCTGCTGATAATTGTGGTTCTCAGCATTTTGAAAGTTTCTTTTGTTGGACATTGGAACAGGGAAGCAGAGATGAGGGAAGTCAGTGAAAAAACTAATGCTAGAGTGGCTTGGTTAAGCATAATGTCTCTTGGAGTTTGCATTTCGGTTTCAGCTTTTCAGCTTTGGTACCTGAAGCGCTACTTTCAGAAGAAGAAGCTCATATAGATACTGTTTTATCGGGACGCTTCTTGACAGAAAACTGTTCTCTGAATTTTTGAAAAATCTAGGACTAGTTGATATACTTGATCTTGTTACTGGGGATGCACGTTATATTCAGAAAATGCAGAATTGGATTGTTACTTTCATACGGCTGAACGGAATGATGTTAGATCTTGATAATGAGCAGAGATTGATTGATGGGATCATCAGAAATATAGTGAATCAAACCAACTTTTGAATTTTGTGAGATGGGCATCCATCGAGCTAATGTGCTGTACGATTATTAGTCTGTATCTGCAAGTTCTCCACCCTCCCCACTGAACTCCATAGTGTTCGTAAGGAATAATGTCAGTGTCATTTTATATTTTGTAAATAGATTACCATGTACGCTCTCTTGCTTAGAACAACCGACAAATAGAAAAGCAGGGGAATTAAAAAGGTTAAATGTTTGTCAGTTTCTTGGTTTAACGAAGCACCGGTGGTGACAAAGGAGGGGAAACGAGAGACACGGAGAATCACAAATTTATTCATGGTTGCCAGATGGTGTTCGCAAGGGGGAATTGTGTTCTTTCTTTCTTTAGTGATTCTAGTAATTCAGTGATTCCAGCAGCCAATAATTAAACTCACTAAATTATATACGAGCACATTTTGAGATTCAGATTTTTTTTTTTTTGGCCAAAGAGGGTATTGCCAACAAAAAGAAGCTAGTCCTGGGGGATTGAATCCCTTACACCCTCTGTCAACGAAGGTCCATAAATGAGTCGGATATCCATTCAACAAAGAAGATTTGGATAACCCATCCTTAGCTAAAGCATAAGCTAAGCAATTCTGATATCTAGAAATGTGTTGAATTTCCAGTTTTCAAGTATGTGCATCAGATTTTGAATCCGGAAAAACATCGTTACATGTACTAGAGTTGCATCTCTCAGCGGCATGTCAATCAGGAGAATCGAATTGACAACCCCACAAAAATAAAAAGCATACCACGAGAAGCTGGGCATACATGTCGTGCTTCTAGGCCCAAAATATTGTATCATGATGGATTTATTTCTTTTACTTTTTGGGTGTGTTGGAACCAGGAGGAATTGCCATCCATATATGACAAAGGTGTGGTTTGCAGATGCTGCGTCCATGTCCATTTTTTTGACCAGATACATGGTCCATTAACCATTGTCAGGAACGATTCCTCTTCACATCACGGCATTCCAATCCACACTATTCTCATCACGAAACACCAAAGCTATAAAATTGGAAACCTTTTAGCAAATAATTGACGGGACACTTTCTCCTTTATCTCGTACAGTGATATCGCTGGGACTTTGTTTCAACTTGGGGTGTATTATTAATTGTTCAACAGTCTGCTTTCTGTCAAACACGTAGTGGAGGCTAGACTTTGATGGGAGCTTGAAAGCAACCGTAATACACTCACAATATCAAATTCTCAAGTTTGGCCCATTCACACTGCACTTGGTAACATGTCATGGGATGGAATCATAAAGTTAAGATTTTGCCAGCCAATTTCGTGTCGCTTCAGGATAGACTTAGGTTCATTTCATTATCCATTTTGGTAAATGTTTCTCATCCAATCCTAATAACGCAACTCATCAACAAAGCAAACAAGATATTCTATAAAACGTTCTTTTTTCTTGATGATGTTATGGTGAATAGATTATATATGACTGATAGCGCCTACCTAGCTAATGTCCCTTATGATGGGCCAAAATTATTGTTGAGTTCCAAAGTAAATAACTTTAATGAGCTAAAAGGATAATAACAATGATTCTTCTTTTGACGGCACTGCCTCGGACCTCAATCAGAGCATCCAATTAGATATTATTTCCACGACCTTTTGATCGATCTGTGTGCAAGAATTGCGAGTTTGTGGTTCTTCTCCTTTTTGTAAGTTTCTTCTTAGTCCTCCCCTGCTTTTGATTTTAAACTTTTTCCCCTTCATGGACGCCTCTTGTTTGCAGAGTGTGCGCACCACTCATAGTTTTATAGGCTGGCTTTCTGTGTATTTCTTCCGTAACGCAGGCCGAAAACCTCATCTACCAAATTAAGTTTTGGTTTCTTATTCATTTCAGGAGATGCTTTTGCCTACACCTTTTCCTAAAAAGTAGTGGTTATTAATGCGTAACCAACAGATAGCAAATTGACTTTCTAACATATAATTGCCGTATATTTGAACGCTTTGCGCATCCATCTGATTAGGTGTTGCTTTTAAAAGCTAATTACTTGTTTAATTTGAAAATATGTTCATCTTTTTAACTAATAATATCCAAACATGGTGGCTGACTATATGGAGGTGAGGCTGGGCAGATGCTCCTCTCATTACATGCAGATATTATAATTATTGGAAAAAATATTTTTTTGAGCAATATTGAAAAAAAAAATTTTTTTCCTTCTCTGCTTTTTTTAAAAATTTTTTATAAAACATTTTTCCGTGTGCCAAACATTTTCTAATATTTTTATAATTAATTATTTATAAATTTTCTAGATTTTGATGAGAAAATGAAAGGATGAGCAATGATTTATGAAAGCTTTGTAAATCATAAATTTCTAGTGATAACAAACTAGAATTGATCAATGAGATTTGCTGCTAGACACAAGAAAGCCAATTAAATTTTTATCGTATACTAATGATCAATATGAAAAACATACTCACAAAAAGGACCATGCCAACCAACTAGTTAACATAATTCTAATTAAAAAGCTGAGAATTCTATGAGAAGATTTTTGTTACATTGAGTTCAATGAATTTGACAACTGACTAATCACTAGAGTACATCGAAGAAAAAGACACAACACATTTACTTATATATTTCTTACCTTTTCAGACCTAATTTTGGAATTTGCCTAGTGAGTTGTATCAAGAGAGTCCAATAACATTGACGAGGAGTTAAATTGTTCAACCATTTTAAAGCCTGAAATCGCATAAAGAACAATTGTAAGATATGTACTTTATTTTATATATATATATAGCTTGTTTTTTCGTTTATATATTTAACTTTCGTGTGATAATAATTATTGCTTGGCCAAAAAAGATGATAATAATTATCACTTATTAATTTTTTAAAATTAAATATTGTTGACATCATATTCACCTTGAGTCCTAAATATCACCCACATAGCACATCACTTCTTCTTGCTTTTATACTAATACTTTTGCATTATTCAAATAAGTAGTGCAATCTTGATAAGTGTGCTTTATTCTTGCTCCAACATTCACAATAATTAACTAAGTATAATATAAGTAATTTTTTATTCGTAAGTGGCACTGCTTACTGTGAAAACAATTCTCTGCCAAGGTCGGGTCTGATTTGAATCCTCAATAGAGTAATAAACACTATAGAGTTCATTGTTACAATGAGATACATACAGATCATTCAAATTTAATTTGAACAATTCAATTATTAAACTTAAAAATTATACTGTTAACGATAGATTTATTTTTTTACCAAGTAATAATGGGAAGGTTCTTTTTATTTTAAATTTAAATTCTGCATCTATTAAATTAAAAGTAAAAAAAAAAACATTGAACATTAACGGGTGAGTTCATTATTTCAAATTCATCAAATCTGAATCGTCCATGCCAGATTTAGTTTTTTAAATTATTTTTTAAAATAATTATTTTAATGGGCATATAATCATTCAACTATCATTTTCAAAAAAATTACTTTTAATGGGTATATAATCAAAAATAAAGATAATCCCTCTACTGCTATTTTTCAAAAAAATAATTTTTTATTTAAAAATAAATAATTACAAATATTAAATCTAAACGGTGCAAAGTGCTGGGTGCCCATGAAGTGATGAGCACAAAAATCTGGTGAATTTGTTCATCATGATCTAAATGATTTCCACGGAGGATGGCTCAAGAAAAGGAGCCCTTGATATCCACGGGCAAGAGATGTTCCATGGTGTCGCCGGCGGTGTGTGTGTGACTTTCGCACACAGAATGAGATCAATCCCCTTTTTAATATTCTTTCATAGTTTAAAGTCTTTTTTCCACCAGAATAATTAAAAGTCTTGTATGTTAGCCAAAAGTTGTTGGATACGTTCCATTAATTGTAATATCGAGTATCCTAACTCCATCCTCGGAAATCCTTGAAGTGGTGATCCTCTAAGCTCCATTATTTATTGAACAGCAATGTTACCAAGAGCTTCTGGACCAATCCAAGCAATTAAATTAAAGTTTTTATAGTTCGTTCTCTGCAGTGCATAAATCGAGTATACGTCCAAATTCTAAGTGCGATACAGGCACCAAAGCACCAAGAAGATGCCAAAGGCAAGATGAGAGTGCTTTGGATGTGGTAATATTGCCGCTGGTTTGGCTAAAAAGTTAATCCAACCAAACTTCCAAACAAGCCGTCCAAAAAGGATCAAAAGGCCATCATCATATTTGGAACTCTTGGCTTCTGCAAAAATATTTGGAACGAACGGTTTTAAAACCTTGCTAGCTAAGCAAGCTTCCTGCTATTTAGAACTAATCATCTCAATTAGAAAGCATTAATAAGCAATTAATTAATTAATTAAAGAAAAATAAAAAGCTTAATTTCACTTTCAGGCCTGTGAGATCTTCGTCAGGCATGCATGCATGCTGAACTGGAAAACAACTAAGAGCAATCTTCACAGATGTTAAAGGAGTAACATCGACATTTACAGAGAAAGAAAAGGAAATCCAACTTTATGACTTATGTTGGAAGAAGTTCTTATTTTGACAAACACGAATCCGACCTATATGCAGGTACCACATTATCTTTAATTTATAACCTTATCCACAAGCTTAGTTTGTCAATGAATCGTGACACAGTCTGTTAATGACTATGAATCCGTGTCTGCGGGCTCCCTCTCGCCTTCAAGTTTAGTGGTAAAAAGAAAATGAAAAGGCGCAAAATATCTGGGTTCCTCTCTTTCCAATCTCTCACCATCCTACATATATATAAAATATGTAAAGATTCAATGAAAGTTTGGTTTCATGTGGGGTGAGATAAGACATCTGCATGATTTGGAATTAACAAGGTACACAAGACAAGGCATAGTCTGCTGCATTAATGTCGACTCCACTTATATTAAACATGACAGAGACAATAACATTTGAGTCCTTTATAAGAAAATTATTCACACTCTTGATGGTTTTTACTTTTAATTATGATACTTATGAAATGACGATTAGCATCTCCAATCTTAAATATAAGGTAATTATTAGAGTGTTTTGATGATTCAAAGCATAAGTCACTTTTGAAAAACTATCTTCGGTCCTAATTATAAGACTTCATTTGT
Source organism: Neltuma alba (assembly GCF_004799145.2). Lineage (NCBI taxonomy): Eukaryota > Viridiplantae > Streptophyta > Magnoliopsida > Fabales > Fabaceae > Neltuma > Neltuma alba. The sequence goes on from NW_021636324.1 coordinate 55,230, forward strand.
AGTCTATAAACGAGATATTATAATTAAGACCGAAAGTAGTATTAAAAGTTTTTTCCTGAAATAACCATAATTAAAATATGTGAGAGCCCAGAGGGCGTTTATCAAAAAAAATATAAGAGAGATTTATTCGGTATTCATAGGAACGGAAGTCAAAGCCAACAATTAATTAAGAGCAAATTTTAGAAAAAATATGTTTTGCTGCAAATTTAAATAAATTAACTTAATTCAATCAAAATTCTTGTGTAAGGATAATTATTAGTGCCTTGTATTTGAGATAAAAAGTGGTAAAATATTTTATACTTTTGTTTAAGTAGGGACTAGAATGTTAATATATAATTTGTTCATAAGAAACTTAAATGTCATTCTCCAAAACGTACTACCTAACCCCGTCACTTTTCTTTCTTTTTTACTTGTTTATTTCCCATATTCAGTTGCGTGAGTTCTTTTATTATGTTTGATTAATTAACAACAATTGTTCTTTTATTTTATTTTTTTAACCAGAAACAATTGTTCTGTTATAATAAAATACCAAGGTGGAGTGTTGTCTCACTTTTACTCCATCATAAAATTTTGAATTAGTTGTTTGAAAATAATTTATTCTAACTCCATTTATTCTTGCAAGCAAAATCAAAGTGAGTTATATTCGTACAAACTAATTTTTTGTCATTTTCTGAAAATTAAAGGCATCCATCTTGGAAAAAATTTTAATAAAAAGATAATGCTGCACAAAATTTAAAAAACAGTATGATAGTTTTTTTTTTTATCACTTTAAAGTTGTAGAGAATAGATTGAACAGTTAAGCATGGAAGATTCTTTCTATTTTGGATTGTATTTCTTTTTCTTTCGCCCTTTTTTGATAGATTTATTTGGCATTCACGGTACTATTACATCATATTTAAATATTGTTGAGTGAAATCGAGGGTTATTATCATATTATGTTTTCGACCCACTGGCCACTGGTGATTTAATTTAAGAATAATGAAATTTCTCTTACTTAATTAAGACGATCATTACATAAAATGTCATTGTATATCATATCTAGATACAAGTAGAGGCTAGATGTCCTCTAGTGGGACGTATAACGTTATGGACACAGCACAACTCTAGCTTTATTATTATTTCTGCCTTTTAGGTGAGATAACAGAGCTTCAATTGCACACAAATTACATATTCGTTTTGAAAAGGAGCACCTACGATCCATAAGTAAAGTGCAGAATTAAATATTAAGGTTAAGCTATCTGAGGGGTGTGTGTATATATATGCATACGTGAAGAGAGCGTAGAGCTTGGGCGTTAATTAAGAGCATTATGTCGGGGTTATTATTTAAATATAAAGGTGGGTGTATATAAGGAAGGGCTTGCATGTGAAGATGTCACAAGAAGTGGAATAGAATGGGCGAAGTGGTTAGAGATCAAGAGAGCGGAGGGAAAATGATGAAGGGAGAGATGGAGAGAATAGGGTGGCTGAGTAAAGCGAAGCCATATCTGCTCATGGTTGGCCTCCAATTTGGGATGGCAGGCAATTACATATTCGGCAAGGACGTCCTCGACCGTGGCATGAATCGTTTTGTCTTCATTGTCTACCGTAATTCCATGGCTTCCTTCTTCCTCGCTCCTTTCGCTTTCTTCCTCGAAAGGTTCCTATCCTAATCCTTCTACCTGCTTTCTGCAGTGTGCACATATATATATGATTTGTTGCCTTTCATGAAGAACCTAGCCAGCTATGCCGTGCTATACATGTGTATTTTTAACACAAATTCTTGTTTTCTGATGCAGGAGGAGTAGGCCAAAGATGACAGTCTCAGTTTTCCTACAGATAATGGCACTGGGATTTCTTGAGTACGTACATCGGCTGAAACCACACACACACACACATATATAAATATATATAATATCAAGCATTTTAATTTTTTAATAACATGCAGGCATGCCATCGCGCGCGTGCACAAAACGAAGTGGGTTTATATTTATATATTTTATTGAATGTGTCAGGCCGGTATTCAATCAAAGCTTCACTTACTTGGGGATGAAATACACTTCGGCTTCATTCGCTTCTGCCATAGTGAACGCCGTCCCCTCCTTCACGTTTCTGTTGGCAGTCATTTTCCGGTACGTAATAATGGGCTAACGCAGTTCTTAATTAGTTAACTAATGATATATAAATTAAAGAGAGCTAGCTAAGCTAAATATATATATATATATATATATGAATAACAAGAAGAGGGCAAATAATATATATAATGAAAGTTGATGGGTGGGAGTGCGCGCAGGATTGAGAGGATAAAAGCGAAGGAGATAAGGAGTGCAGCGAAAGTGATAGGGACGATGGTAACGCTTGGAGGGGCGCTGGTGATGGCAACTTATAAAGGTCCAGGATTCAGTTTATTCAACTCAGCCGCCAGATCACAGCGTGAAGGTGGCGGCGGCGCTAACCCTACCCACAATAACAGCCAGACCAGTGGGGCTCTGTTCATATTGATGGGGTGCGGGGCATTGTCGGGTTTCTACATATTGCAGTCGGTGACGGTGAAGAGATATCCGGCGGAACTGTCACTGGCCACACTCATATGCATGGCGGGTACTTTGCAGACCACCGCGGTGGCGCTTGTGGCGGAGCCTCACTCTCACTCCTGGGCCATCGGTTTGGACTACCGTCTCTACGCCCCTCTCTACACGGTTTCTAGTCTACCCTTCTCTCCCTTCGTCTTCTTTTGCCTACTGCTCATTAACTTTTCCAGATTTAAAAAATCTATATACTAATTAATATTCCATATCCTTTCTTATTCATAATACTCGTGTTAACTAAATTAGTTAGTTGCAATTAGTTGATCTCCTTCATATCACCACATCTTCCCAAAAATGCCCTTAATTGAATCCAATAGGGTCTAACCCAATCTTGCCTATCTCTCTTAATCATTTTCCCCCCATAATTTTCGACAACTTCCATACTATGAGAGCACTATTTAACAAATATAGATTAATTGTTACATAGACTTTTTTAAAATAGTACCTTATAAATAAAAATATAAAAAGGCTTTTAGGGGGAACTTATAAAAGTAATGTTTCGGTGATGGTATCATCATGTTTTTTTTTTTTTTTGGGGGGTGAAACAATCCGTCTTTGAGACTTGATTTGAAAAGTTCTGCCTGGCGGAGGAGCCTTGATATGTAAGTGGACTCAATTTTCAACATAACAGCCCATGTGCTGGGCCATGCGGTTTGGGCTCTCAATAAGTTTTATTGAGTCCAAATTTTTCAAAAAAAACCTTTTTTTACTTATTTATTCAAAATATAAAAATAGAATTTATTAGTTAACTAATCTAATCATTAATATCAACCAGTATATCAACATAAATAAATAAATAAATAATTTAAAAAATTGTACTAACTTCAAGTTATAATAAGCAGTGGAATTTATTTGGGCGTTTGGCCCATTAGGTTAATAAATATTATTTTTTAGGCAAAATATTAGAGTTAATGCCATATTCAATTTTGAAGTCTCATATCATTTTGTTTTTTATTTCTGAAATTTGAAACTAATAATTTTGTTCTCGAAATTTAACTACCTAAAGACTTTTGGTCCCGAGAATATTGTTTTTTCTCCCTAGAATAAGATTTTAATAACCAAAGCCATTTATTTTAAATTTTAGGGACAAAAATTAAAATTTGATTCAAATTTAACAAATATTAACCCAAAATATTAAAGATTAAAGTGAAAAAAGAGATATGAATAATTAGAACAGTAGTTGATATAATTGAAGGAGTAGTGAGAATGGGATTGTAAATGCAGGGGATAGTGAGCTCGGGAATAGCATATTATGTGCAAGGGGTGGTCATGAAACTGAGAGGCCCCGTGTTCGCCACCGCCTTCAATCCGCTCTGCATGATCATCGTTGCCGTGCTCGGCTCCCTCCTCCTCCGCGAGCAACTCCATCTTGGAAGGTATATATACAGTTATCATTTCGTCATCTTCATTCTCTCCTTCCATGCAAATTCAAATCGATTCATTATTCCCGTATCTCTCTGCATTGTTCAATTAATACAGTATCATAGGAGCCATCATCATCGCTCTGGGCCTTTACTCTGTCGTCTGGGGTAAAGCCAAGGACCATTCCCAATCACATCCCGAATCATCATCCCCCCAGAAACCACCTAATTCTGCTGCAACTCTCCACGATCCTGATGATCTCAAGCCAGACATTATTACTGCTCACAACATGGATCAACTCCAGCTTGATCTGCAGTTATCCAAAATGGAAGCTCAACAAACAAACGCCAAGCTCTAATCAGTAATGCATGCCGCCTTCTTTTCCCGCCATAGAGCAGGCCATGCTTCGGCTTCTGCTTCTGCTTCGTGTCAACAGATGCACATAGCGGCGCGTCTCTTTGGCTTTATGTTAAAGATTTTGGTTTAGGTTGGTTCATGTACTTATTGAGATTTGGGAGTGCAGCATTTTCGCTTTTGTGAGATAGCAGATTTCTAGGCGTTGGAATTAGGGATTCACCTGTCCTCTTGGAGATTAGCTTTACTAGGTGCTCTTTGTCTATAGCTCGCTTGACTATGTCTCATACATGTCATCTATATCTATCAGTAGATGTTTCTTCTTTCCCATTAAATTACCAGTGAACCGCGTCTTTATATTACTTGGCTTGTGCACCGTCGTGCTTCCCACTTCGAGCCAGAAGCGAAAAAAGAACTTCCAGTGAAGAGGATGAATCACATTCATTTATTCATGATCGGCGAGACAATTATCACGTGAAATATCAAAGAAATTAAAACAATTGAGATGCATTTCATTCTACAATGAAAAATGATGAGCGATGAGTCAAAGTAGTCCTTCCACTGACTTCGCTTTGCACTCTGTGCAGCTTCATAAATATCCAAACAGTACAGCTTTTATCGCATTGACTTGACATAAGCTTCCAACAATGGATTTTTGCTCACAATGACAGACCACATCTGAAACATGTCGTGTCTATAGATTTGACTCCGGACGAGTCGTGGGTATCTTTAGTTTATTCTGCACAGTCATTCTGTTTTTTTAATTAATGTTTTTTTTTACCAAGAATGTATAAATTAATGTTAAACTTAGAATTTTGACGATTTCCAATAGAGTGATAACTACATCTACGCTCCGTTCTGGTGGAACTATAACACGTGGCGAAATACGATTCCAATATAGAGTGCAAGCCCAATCTGGTTGCAAAATTGAACAATTTGTTAGAATGAGAATACGTGGTGGCGCATTATATTCTTTTAAAATTACGTCGGCAAAACAGAGCACCGTGTTACTTCCGCTTATGTCCACGAACGTACTTGTTCAAATTTGCCTTGGACTTTTACCTTAGTTATAGCTTCTCCTGTTATTAATATATCACTTAATTATTGAATTGATTTTTATTATAAATATTATCTCTGATTTTTAATATAGGATTTCGTTTGATTTTTATTTTGATTCTAAATATAAGATCCCAATTCACTTTGTCTCTAATATTTATGTATTTTTTTTAAGATGGTCCTTCTAATAATGGTAGTTCTAACCAATATACTTGATTAGTAATGATATTTTAGGAAAGACAACACCTATTTATGACACATAACTAACTCAACTTTTTTTCTTTAATCTCCTTAAATTAGTCAACTAACTCTTATAATTAGGACCGGAAGTAGTATAAGACTTACTTATCATATTTATCAATTTTTTCTTAATTACCTCTATGGATACTCTTTTAACCATAATCAAGTAGAAGAGGGAGAGAAGATATTAAGGAAGATGATTATGGTGTTTTAGAAAAAATATGTGATATTTTTTATAATTAATTAACTTACCTAACTTTCTTAATTTAATCAAATTAGTTAAATAAGTCTTATATTAAGGATCGGAAGAGTATTAAATTATAAAAGAGTTGCGAGTTCTTTTAATTAAGTCGCTGCTGCAGTAAGCATGCTTACTTTAATAATCTGAGTCTATCACAAAGCAGAAAGTGGGCATGTTTATTTGACTTATTTGCCAATTGAAGTTTCAATATAATCATCATCAGATAGTTTTAATGAAATAGAGGGGCTAGAGAAGCACAGTGCACGCATGTACCACAAAGCACCTTGAACCATCACATGGGAGAAGGGCAACCAGCCCCTGAGAGAATAGCTGATGTCATAGAAGCTTCAAAATTAAGAGGATAAGATCAAAAGCAGCTTGAACCCAAACTTCAGGGATACATACGATTGCAAGGCTTACCTGGGAATACAATTAGCCCGACTAGCTGGCCAGTCCATCTAACACACCCCAACTAGTACACTTAACAATCGTCTTGTTCTTTGTCTCTGTCATGCTTCCATAGAGTCGTTTTGTGTTCTTTGTGTTTGTGTGTCTGATCGATGATGATATTTCAAAATTACTCTTTCAGTTTTCGCACTGTGCAGGAAAATCACAGCGAAACATTACTTTCTCTGTCTTTCTTCTTCGATTATAATGGCTCTTGCATTTCTCTATTCCTCACCCAATGTAACATCTTGACTTTATTGGCCACAAATTCACAGGTTCCATTTGGGAGAGCGGTGAAAATATCCTATAAGCACGTTTCACATAAGTCGAGATAAATTTCCTCTCACATACTTGCCTCGTATTCTATAAATCACTATTGAAAAACAGTTTATAAACTACTTATAAGCTGTTCCAAATGGATCCACAATCATATTCACCACCCACCACCACTGCTGTCGACCTGTCGTGACTTTACCAATACAATGTACGTTAAAAAAAAAATTTACACATCACAATTTTTATACGTGTTTTGGACAAAAGTATGTAACTCGTATTCAATGACGACAAGTATAGATGTAACCTTCAGTTTAATTTTTTTTTAAAAAAATATTAATCAAAATAATATGTTGATTTTATGACTAGCAAACTGAGTGGAAGTATTTTAAAACTGCTAGTTTCATATTAGATATTTTGAGTATAAGAATACACACACGGACACATACATACACATATAATATATACATATATATAAGTAGAACATATTAATAATAATGTCTCTTGGTTAAGATAAAAAAATAATTTCTCAAGCTCCATCCTTGATTTGAATAGGCTTCATAGCTAATTAATACGTATAAAACAATGTTTAAATAGATTAAAAAATAATTAAAATCTCATATATTACAACAACAACTTAATGAAATAGAAATGGAGGCAAACAAGTAAAAGCCTATAATACGTGAGGCCGAAAAAAAAGCCCATAACATGAATATGTGTGTTCGTGTGTGTTGAGGCTAGGAATTGTACCTTTTCTTTTATTATCCTGGGGATGGGATGAATTACACAAAATGGCTCCACTCCCCCCCCCCTCCAAAAAAAAAAAACCAAAAAGTTTTGAGTGAGTTATCTTTAATACTAGGTTCCAATAATATAGAGTTCTTATAGTTATTTATCAATTATTCACCATCTATATCCTGACATTAATTGAAAATTTAAAAAAGATTACATTAGAACTCATGTTTTTGTAAGATTCCAGTCACATCCTTACCAATAACTAAACTAACGTTATATATATAGAGAGAGACACAATGAATTGTTATAATGCGGGTGGCGGCGGTGTCACCTTCAAACTCGTGTCGTGGCTGAGCTAATTCTGTGATAAATACCAATTGTTGCAATAATGTTAAAAATGGATGGTGGGGTAAGAAGGCGCAAACATATAGAAGGCAAGGTTCGTGATTGGAATCATACGAAGGTCCTCTCCATATAAAAGTCCACCTGTTCCGCACACATCTTGTCATCATTCAACCCGGCAACTTCAACATGTATGCATTGCCACCCTCTCGCAACATATAACGACGACGACGACGATGATATAGGGTGGTGCTTGGGAGGTGAGGGTGAGCCGAGTCATAAATGGTTTAAAAACAAAGCAAGACTATTGAGGCCTTACTGTACTCCTCCGTCATCACCAGCACCAAACAAGGAACGCAAATGAGTGCCCGTTAATTATCTCACCAATCCCTTTTTCCAAATTGAATGGAAAATGCGCTCACAACATCATCCACCACCTCATACACATTCCCACCATTATTATTATTATTATTATTATTATTATTATTATTATTATTATTAACCAATCATCATATCTACTTATATTCCCCCCCCCCTCTAAATATGCAGACTTGGCACCTTACCTAATTACTTGGCCGTACGTGTTCTTCCTATCTGCATGCACTGAACCAAAACACAATGTAGTGGCGCGTCCTTCGTGTAAGACACCTTTGTTCCGATGCATATTTGATCTACACATCACTTTAACTATTCATGCTTTCTTCCTCGCCTCCCTGTGCCGATAACTATGTTTTGGTGATCATGGTAATAAGCACCTTGGTGTTAATTAATTGGTTGCTGTGAGATCTGTCATTCAATTACAATATCAATGGGATATATTTAAAAGTTTTAATTGATGATTTTAAAATGATTTTTTTTAAAAATCGATGCTTAAATGATCGTTTTTATTCTAAATTCTGCACACATTAAAATGATAAATTATTAAAAATATAAAGATAAAATCAAATTAAATCTAGACCATCCAATTTAATCTAAAGAGAGCATTGATTTGGTGGTAATAAGCACCCAAACTGAATTCCCTCCACCTATTTCCCCCCAGAGCATCACTTTAACTAGTCAAGAGTAGAGAAAATAATTAATTAAATTAAGTCTAAGTTCTCAAATTTATGAAAAAAATCATGATATTAAAAAATATCAAAACATTGTAATTTTTCAAAATGTCAAAACTAGTATTAGGAATTAACTTACAATAACTTTTTCAACAAAAAAAATTACTATCAATTCTTTCCGAAAGAGAAAATCAAAGGACACAGCATGATAGAGCATGCAGTGGGAGCTAATCGGCGAGTGAATCAATTTTTTTCTTGCCAAGTACTACTCTGTCTCTTGTTATAAAATCATTTTAACTAAATTACGCGGTTTTAAAAAAACAGTTAAAATTAATTAAAAGTAATTAATATGTAGCAAATATAGTTTGTTTTTTAAATATACCCCTATATATAAATAGATAAATATGAGAAAGTAATAATAAGATAAATGAAAAAAGAGAATGTATTAAATACATTAAATTAAGGATAAAATAAGTAACACTGCATTAAATGCTCAGACAAATTAAAAAAAAAATCTTATAAAAAGAGACAAATCCATTCAAAAAATCAGATCTTATATTAAAAGACGGAAGGAGTATTAAACTTAATTAATGCTTGATTAAAATTTCCTTCGCTTCTAGCTATATATATATATATATATATTTATATATATAAAAGTTTACCAGTTTGTTACTTTCAGAATATTCTCTATCTGTCGAACCTCAGAATATTCCTCTATCTATTTTTCTCATTGTTTTCTTCCATTCAACATAGAAGTGCCGACTTCAACAATGAGGTAGAGAAAGAGGGAGAGAGAGGTTCTCTTGATTGATCCCTTCCAGATTTACATTGGGTGTTAATGCTCGTCATATCTGGACAGTTCAGATTTATTTTATTTTAATTTTTTTAAAAATAATTATTTTAATAGGTATAGAATAAAAAATAAAAATAATATCTTAGCTATTATTCTTTAAAAATATAATTTTTTATTTTAAAATAATTAGTTAATAATATTAAATCTGAACCGTCCAGATCTAATTTGGACGGTCCAAATTGTTCATCACGTGATGAGCATTGAGTGCTGATCACCTGATGAGCACCAAATAGGACCGATCACTTCCCACTTTCATAGGCAAACTTCAAATGAAACCATTATCCTAATCGACCATACGTTCCTCCCGAGCTCGCTGGTTGATCACGTCACTCCTTAATGATATTCCCCGTTTTCTCCCCAAAAGCTGTGTCTTCCCGCCTTTGTCGCATCTGTGTCCACTAGTATCCATCTCTATAGTTTAGTGCCTAATGTCATCCAATGTAATCATCAACATAATAGTTATTGGGAAAATTAGGAAAAACCCTCCATTAAAAATTTTATTGATAAAAATGACTTAAATCAGAGTATCGACATGAGTACACAACTTAAAGAATAACAGTATTTTTTATGTGTAAAATTAATAAGATCATTTCTCGTCAATAAAATTTTTAATGGACAACTTTTTCCCAATTTTTCCACGATTATTTGCATAATGCTGCGAATAAATCTATCAGTCCATCAATTATATTATATAAAAGTGAAAATGCTGAACACGCAACGAAAGGATGTCATAAAGGTGCTGGGTCTTTGTCCAAATTCCTTTTCAGTATTGGGTTTAGCTGGGAATCATCACCTAATCCAACCATAATTTAAAACAAGACAGTAAATGAATTGAATAAAATATACCACAATATTCTGCGCCGCTCGTTAAGAATATCGAATGCAGTGTAATAGCCAACAATAGCGACCACCTTTTGTTATTCGGGTAACTGAGAAAAGTAAATATTCCACTCTGTAACACGAATTAGAAAATAGAAAAAGCATATATCTAACGTTATGTATAGCAAGGAAGCTAATATGTGCTTGAAAGTTTTGATTTTGCTATTCGTCGAAGTGTCTGGTTAATTAGGTCATGGATCAGTAGATTGGATAAGAAAATGATAGAGATCTCAATAACCCCTGTTCAAGTGACAAGACGTGTAAGTGAGTTTTAACTCGCCCAAGTTTTGCTCTGGTAGGAAAAAGGATATAGCGTGATCCGATTATGTTGCCGAATATTAACGCTACATATGTGTATTAAAATACATGTTACTTTCATATCTGAAATGATTTGCTTGATAAGATATCATGTTCACGCTTCACACGCAAATACCCGATCACCTCTATCGTGATAATATTTATTATATATACCCTCGTTAATTTTTTTTTGGGGGGGGGGGAACATTTTGGATTGAGAAGACTTGATACGGATAAAAACTGAAAAAAAAAATCGAAACTCCCCCCCTTTTTACTTCAATTTTCTCAGTCCAAATTAAACATGTATTTTATTCAAAAATGAAAAATCACCGCATGACTGATCATTTGCTTTAGCCGTTCCAAAATCAAACTGCAATGAAATTTCAGGCACCGGCCTTTAAATTTGTACGTCATTTCATTTCCAGTGATTGTACAAATTTAAAATTTTTATAATAAGATCTATACATGTATCTAATAATGTTTTTACTTCAAGTTCGGAAGTGGATTGTGCGAAATATGATATGGCCACCGAACCTCCGAATCTTGGTATACTGGTTTCTTTTTAAAAACTAGTTTGAAATTCAATTCTGATCCTAAATATAAGACTATAACTCACTTTATTTCTCATACTTATTTTTTTTCAAAGCATATAATCCTTGCAGTAATTATACATGTTAAAGATTCTATCAAATAGTAGTTTTAACTAATATACATAATTAGCAAAGACATTTTAGAAAAGATAACATTTATTTGTTATAAATAACTAACTTAACAAACATTCTTAATCTACTCAAATTAGTTAATTTGCTCTTATACTGAGAACTGGAAATAGTACACTAAAGCAGAAACTAAAAACAAATTAAAGCATTTAAATTAAACAAGCAGCCATCCTTTTCACTTGGGCTATAATGTTTAATGATAGAGAAAGCACTAACAATTAGATAGCGTCATCCACTAATGAATAAACAGTTTTTTAGTGTTCTCGGAGAATCTCCGTTATTATCCATGTTGCGCTGTCCCTATTCACCTTATAACAAGGGGGAATTTTCCTTGATCTGTAATCCATATTGCTTTCTGATTGCGAAGCAACTTAGCCATACACACACTCACTGTTTATGCGAGCTAACAAGAGGGAGATGCTATAATTTATGTAGATATATCCCCACATATACCTGTATATGCATGCCCATTGTTTAAAAGCAAACATTCATATACATGTGTTTGTATGTCTTTGTGGTTGTGCGTGTTTTTCCAATTAATATTTATATCGATCTTTCCCAAAGTCATGCACATCTAGAGACATACAAGTATGTATGTATAACAATGTTTAATTTCCATATTCATCATCTCGAAATTTTATACATAGCCATTCTTATTTTGACAAATGTATGGTACTTACTTAAATATTTAATATTTAATTCGATCATAATTAGATTGGCTGAATATTTAAATGACAATCTTATCCCCATCACCTAATATATATTGTCTGGTGTACAAGAATTGTGCATTATATAGTAATTAACTTGTTATTCCCCAAAACACAAATGTGATTGGGCCTTGAAAGCATCTCAATAAAGTTTATTACTACCTCCGATCCTTAATAAAAGAGCTTGTTTGACTTTTATTTTAGTCTTAAATATAAGACTCCAATACACTTTATCTTTTATTTTTATCTATTTTTGTCTAATATAGTCCTTGTTACAATGATTCTAGCCAATATACTTGGTTAGTAAGGATATTTTAGGAAAGACAATATTTATTTATTATAAATAATTAACATAACTAACTTTCTTAATCTACTCAAATTAGTTAATTAATTCTTATATTAAAGACCGGAGGTAGTATTAGTAACGGCACATTGATTTCTAGTGTTTTCCTAAAAGAAAAACAAAAGAAAGTTCTTTTCGGCAACACAAAAGAAAAGCTTTTATTTTACTCGGAAAAAAAAAACAGAAAAGCTTTTATACGTTATGCTATATAGAAATAATACCACGTCCGTACTTTAAGATTGGTAGGCAAGTACAGGAACGTCACTGAATATTTTGATAGATAACTCGTACCTATTGACTTCATCATCCTAGTATTAAAAATATAGTATGGATTCTTATAAAGTCTTATACTACACATATATATGTGATATATTGATTTCATCAGCTAGCCCGTTGTTAATTAAGGGAATGTTAACAAACTTGAAAATGAAAGCTCATGATCCTTGAACACGAATTCAGCGTATGACACATAGAGCTGGTAAAACGGGCCAACCCGCGGGTTGCGGGTTGGCCCGTGGCGGGTTGTGGGTTGTCCGGTGCGGGCTCAAAAGGCCCGTTTTCTGGCGGGTTGGCATTTTGCCAACCCTAACCCGCCAAGCCAACCCACCAACCCGCCAAAATTTTTATTTTTACTTTTTTTTTTGTTTTTTTTAATTTTCTTTTTTTTAAAAAATGTTAGCAATTATATATAATACAAAATAAAAATACTAAAAATGATATAAAATATTAGAAACATCCAAATAAAAATTACAACACAATAAAATACAAATAGTATATGATTGTCCAATTTTCCAACATGATAATACACAAGTTCACACTTTTTTTTTTCAATGAAACCAATGAGCAATATTGAATAACCTTATTTATCTAATTATTTCTAATGACAATAAAGTTTGAAGTAAAAATTGCTTTACTTTTGTCTGTTATCTTTTTTTTTTTAAAAAAAAAAAATGGGTTAACCCGCGGGTTGGCCCGCGGGTTAGGGTTATGGCGGTGCGGGCTCATATTTTTCAGGTGATGGCGGGTTGGCCAAAAGCCAACCCTAACCCACCTCTTTTGGCGGGTTGGCGGGTTCGACCCGCGGGTCCAACCCATATTACCGGCTCTAATGACACATACATGCATACACACGGGTGAATCAGGCTCAAGGGCATGCACCATTAATTAAAGAAGTAATGCAGGGTGCGAAAATAAAGAGGATCGAAGAAGATGACCCCTACATATTTATATTTTAGAGTCCTATATATTTTGAACAACGCGATGGTATTATTTATTGACTAGTTGGCATTGCTATTATCAGCCAATCCATAATCTGTGCTTTTGTTAAAAAACATTCATAAATATTTATCCTTTTGGCTTATATAAAACTTCTCCTGTGCTCTGCATATATGCTTGTGGTGTTCGAGAATTCTCTTGACTTACTGAATAATATTTGAGCTCTCGTGATTGACAATTACACAAGTTTATACAAGGAAAGAGGGATGAAAAAGAGAGGATCTAGTTTTTGGTTTAAATTAAACCGTTTAAATTATTTTTTTAATAAATTTGTATGTTTAATGGTGAAATGTGCGACGACACTACCGCTTTCCTCGTCGCTAGGTCGCCTCCTTTGTTATCATTTAAGGAAAACAAGTGGAAACATGACACAGCTTATATGGGTGCAGAATTAGGTTGAAGCAGCCTTCAAGGTTGACCCGTAGGGTAGTCCACGTCATTTGCGTACCTTTCTTTGGCAAAACATTGTCCATGAACACGACACCAGTGATCTGTGGGCACCGTACTTATTAATCTTCGCATCATGAATTATTAATCAGTTAACTTAATTATAGTGACGCTTTTTTTCCCCTGGGGTTTCATTTTTCTAGAGTACTTCCTCATGCTGCAGCAAAAAGAGATATGAAAATTAATATAATGTTGTATTTTCCCTTGGTGCATATGATGAATCCCACACAAGTGAACGAGATTTATTGTTATTATTCCTATCGTTCGATTTCTTCTACTACACCCTCAAGAGTGTTTTTTTAAGATCCATATTTCATTATTATCGGGTAACATTTGTATAACTAATTGCTCAGTAGTCCTTTTATTATGTAGTTGAAAATAATGAATCAAACCCTATATATCAATATATATAAGTTACTAATTATCTGGAAGAGGCCGTAACAATCAAGTACAAGACAAAATAAAAATGAGTTAGGCCGTCTGGGTGCATTAATTTTGGCATCCACTGAGTGACTAAGGGGAATATAATAATATTGAAGGAGGAAAAAGGCTAGGCATGGACATCAAAAGGCAAAGGTCCAGATGTGATATCAGTAGAGAGCAGTTGGGGTGCTTATCACTTAAACAATGAGCATCAAACATGTGAACCTTCTAGATTAAAATTAAAATCAGATGGCTCAGATCTGATATAATTTTATTTTTATATTTTTAATAATTTGTACACAACTTATAATAAAGCTTACATTTGAATTGTGAGTTTTTTTTAAAATAATTTTTATTTGAAAATTATTAATTGAAAATTTTAAATCTAAATGATTAAAATATTTAAAAAATGTTTGCGCTGATCACTGTATGAGCATCAGAACTAGTTCCGAAGTACGGTGCGTACGCTGATGCAACTTCTGATAGTGGATAGTGATATAGTGGGTTTCCATGATGTGAATGAAAATAAATAAATAAATAAATAAAATAGTGAGCATATAGATGATGAGGTTTGGTTATAAATAAGAAGGGCAGGGCGTGCATGGAGGAGCAGATCATCATCAAGAAATTAAGTGGTCACAATCAGTGAGAAGTCAAAATGAGTGAGGCGGTGGTGATGAAATTTGGGGCGTGGCTGCGAGGTGCAAAGCCGTACCTGCTAATGATCGGGTTGCAATTCGGGTCGGCGGGCATGTACATTCTCTGCATGGACGCTCTGAATAAGGGCATGAGCCGTTACGTCTTCATCGTCTATCGTAACGCCATTGCTGCCATCTCTCTCGGCCCCTTTGCTCTTGTTCTCGAAAGGTCCTCCTCTTCATTCTCTTCCTTCTCCCTTCCCTCCGTACTTACATTATACCCATGCACTCTCATCGTTAATTACTGTTACTATATCCTTTCTGCAGGAAAGTGAGGCCCAAAATGACGTTTCGGATTTTTTCCGAGATTATGGCCCTGGCTTTTCTCGAGTAATAATAATCATCCTCTTCCTGCTTACATATTTTCGCCTCTTTGTTTTTTTGCCAACTTACCTATAAAACCAAGTGAAAGTTTTAAGAGTAGTTATTAATTACATGTTTATGTGATGTTGGCGGCCGACAGGATGATACTAGATCAGTGCTTCACTCTGCTGGGCATGAAATTAACGTCTGCATCATTTGTGGTGGCTCTGATGAACACTGTGCCCTCCATTACCTTTGTGTTGGCCATCATTTTTAGGTAATAAGTGCTTGTGTTGCCGACTATATATATATATATATATATATATGGTGATGGTATCCATTATCTCCTTATCCTATCATATATATGGCTGGTGGAAATGAAAAACCATGGAAGACTGTAGACAGGGAAGAACAGTAGTTTAGGTCTGTCTAAGTCGCTGGCTTTCCAACATTTGTTAAGCACCAGGAAGTGATAGTTTTATTCACTAAATAATAATTGATCTTCTTCACGCCACTCCTCACGTACACATACACTTGTGCATGTTGGTCGCTTTTTTATCTTTGCCGCCTTATAATCTTCTAAACTCGCAAGGAATTAATGGCCTAGCTTCAGCTTCCAATTATTTATTATTTAATATTGAATGAACCCTCATCTCATTCATATTATTAATTCATGTAATGCTGCGGCCATGATATATTCGGTGGTCGACCGCCATGGTCAAAGTCATTAGACAACAATCGCCATCCAAGAAAGATAAGAAATAACACACATGAAATTAAATGCATGTATAGACCAATTCCAAAATTATAAGCATTAACATATGATAATACTGATAGTAATGAAAAGTTAGGATGGTTTGTTTAATTTTGGTGGAGTTCTAGTAACGAATAAGAATGATGGGCGCTGCAGAATGGAGAGGATGAAGATGAAGGAGATTCGATGCCAAGCGAAGGTGATCGGGACGGTGGTGACGCTGGGAGGAGCCTTAATAATGGCACTATACAAAGGACCCCTGGTGGATGTTGTGAGAGGATCATCAAGCAGCGGCGCCGCCGGTCACCCTAACAATGCCAACGACGACCCTGCCGGCGGCTCCCACTGGCTGTTGGGCTCTTGCGTCATCCTCCTTGCCTGTATCGCCTTCTCTGGATTTTACATTTTGCAAGTAACCAACAAACTCGACCCTCCTCTTCAATATCAATTAGCGGGTCCAATATTAATTTTTATGAATGGTTAGTGAGGATGCATATGATTTTCAGGCCGTGACGCTGAGGAAGTACCAGGCGGAGATGTCGCTGGCGACGTTGATATGTTTGGTGGGGTCATTTCAGAGCGCGGGAGTGGCAGCCTACATGGAACGACACCGTCCTCATGCTTGGTCTCTCGCCTGGGATTCTACTTTCTTTGCTCCTGCCTACGCCGTCAGTATCTTCATTCTATTTAACTATAATCCGGTTCCTGATTGGCCTCAATAATAACTATTAATTAATATGGGTTGAATTGAAAATATATATTTATATATGTAGGGAATAGTGGCGTCGGGGATACAGTACTACGTGCAAGGGGTAGTGATGAAGACAATGGGGCCAGTGTTCGTGACGGCTTTCAATCCGGTGCGGATGATCATAGTGACCATCCTGGCCAGCTTCCTGCTGTCGGAGCAACTCCACCTTGGCAGTATCATCGGAGGAGTGGTGGTGTCGGTGGGGCTCTACCTGGTGGCGTGGGGCAAACACAAAGAATACAAGCATCTCATGCCGCCCTCCCCCGAGAAAGACACGCGGCAGCTTCCTGTAACAATGGCCCCCACCATTGTTGTTGATGATCATAAACCTCAGGAATCGGTCCTCATTTGTGATCAAAACAACGGCCTGGATTTAACGGTATCCAATAATACCCAGGAAAGGCAGTCCTGCAAGTGAGGCCCAGTTTAGTCCAAAATAAATGGACTTCATTTTTGTCCCCTTCTTTTTTATCATTTTAATTTTGTGAGCCTCACCTCGGCTCATGGTTTTCAAGCATGGCTTTGTTGTGGCCCATGACGCCCCCTTGTACCCTCAACCTCAGTTACTGTTTCCGCCGCCTATTTGCCACCTGATCAAATTCACCCGCATGCATACACCTTTCTCTTCTTTTCCTTTTAACCACAACCCCCCCCCCAAAAAAAAGAAAAAGAAAAACAGAGGGGAAATCACAATATACAACAAGAGTCATAAGTACAACGTAAAGTGCCAAACAAGAGGGATCGGACCATACTGATGCTAAATAATTGAGAAGGACACATGGTAATAACTGATTACCCTGAAAGTCGAGGATATAGCAGGGTCATTAAACAACCAAACAAGGAGGAGGGTCCGCCGAGTACAAGTGTTAAAAACATACAATGAGAACCTAGCTAATGTATTATTAGTACAAGCTTAAGCGCGGGTGGGCATGACAGAGACAAAACGCGAGCCCACCGTGAATAATGGTGAGTCCCGCTGAGGCTGAATCCGACGGTGTTATCCCATTATAATATAATATAAATCCAATTAATCCTATCTTGCTCATGGCCCGCTCCTATCCCAGAATTAATATTCTTGGTTGATTCCTTCATTCCATGACACACCCTCCTCCAAAATAGCCTACAATGGACGGTGTAGATTCTTGCCCAAGCTCTTCTAACTTCTTTTTGGATGATGTAGCTACTGTGCATAATGTTGCCTTATTCGCTATTAATCCGTCTTCCGCCATCAAACGCAGGACGCTTTAGTTTTAATTAGCGAGAGCCAGGCCTAGCCTGGTCCATGCATGCCTGGTCTGGGCTTTTATCTATCCGCCGGACTAATTAAAAAAGACAATAAATATACTAAAGGGGTGTTTGGCAAAACCAAAACCTAGGTTTCAGAATCACTTTTCCGCAAAACGAGGTAACTTCCTCCACATATTTACTTCGTAATCCGTAAAAGCACTTCTGAAACCATGGTTTGGTTTCTATCCAAACACCCCCTAAGTATGGCCACAATCCAAATCCCAACAGTTACGTGCGTATAAGTACATGTAATCTGGAAAAGACAAACAGATAGAGAAGAAGACGGGAAAGGAGATTTAGGTAATATGATACAAGGTAGGGCGCATTATGAGTTAAAGCACCATGTTCGGAATATTTCATTTAAAAGTATATGAATAGACAGCCATGTACTTGTGTCTATATATATATATATATATATATATATATATTCTCTTTGATAGCACTCCAACCACCGCATTCGATGCTGACGGCTTTCGCCATTATCATCCCCGGCCTCTACCTCCCTTTAATCATATTCTCTCATTTATGCTTATAAGCTACTTGACATTTGTTGCCATGTGAGGCCACGCCCTAGAACATATTCCGTCCCCCAACTCCAACAGAAATACGCCCTTATACTCATCTCGTGGTATTTCAAAGTTTATGTCAGTTGTATTTCGAATACTATCCCTTAGAGTCAGGCTAAGAATATTTACAGAGGTATTTAAAATTATCCATTATCAAGGTTCTTATATTAATAAGAGTCTTTTTTGTAAACCAAAACAAATTTGATACTCAGACAATCATCTTAGTAGCAAACCAGCGCAACTTCGGCAAAGTACTCTAAAATGCATAAAGAAGGATATATATATATATAGAACCCAAAAATTTCGTTTTGTAAGTAATTACTCCAACTTCATGATGATATTATATTCGAGTATCCTCTACTGGTACAAAGAAATAATATAATATAATGGAGCCCAACTTGAAAAGGATAAATGAATCAGCACCCTCGAAGCATCCCTAATTCATTCCAAACATTTCACTTGAAGTGGTTTTCCCATTTGGTTACTTTTTTAGTCGGAGATCAGTTAATATCGATTAATCCTGATGTGTTCCCCACTAAGTGCTATTAGTTTATGTTATAGTTTATTCTGACCATCACTCACCACATGAAATCTCGCGATCACGTGTAATGATTCTTAATTATATATTCAGGCCAGCAATCAGATCATAGGTTTAAACTGTTCGAAACGCATAAATGAACAACTTCACGTTTTAAATTTAATTAAATAAAGTCTCGTGTGTGTGGGTATGTTTCCAGGTTTTACCGTCTCTTTTGTGAACCATAAATTTTTACCAATCTTCGTGTGTGTGTGTGTGTGTCTATATATATATATATATATATATATATATAATGCGCATTGGCTAATGTTTTAAAAAATTATCAAAAAGAAACAGACGCGTGTGTTCTGGAATTAAATAACGAAGCTTGATACATAGAATGTTGTCATCTTTCACATCAGGATATTATTCGTACTTCATATTTGTTTTCATTGTTGTATACATTCTTTCTTTCATATCAGAATATTTTTGAGTCTCATCCTGCTTGTTAATCCTTTACTTCAATAAGCTAAGAATCGACGCATAACTACCAATTTCGAGTCTTTTCATATGAAAGTCAT
Organism: Neltuma alba; assembly: GCF_004799145.2. NCBI lineage: Eukaryota > Viridiplantae > Streptophyta > Magnoliopsida > Fabales > Fabaceae > Neltuma > Neltuma alba. Next base: position 75,293 of record NW_021636324.1, read on the forward strand.
CAAATTATATTCGATTCTTTTTTGAATAATCAAAAGATTCTTTTATGCCTTTTAAATTACAAGCTACAACTGCCTCAACCCACGGGCAGGTGTCTATTTCAAAAGATATATATTCCCCCTTTGGGGCATGGAAATTTTATAATTAGACTGGTTGATCGGTCATCTATCAGAAGAAGATAATTAGATTCGCTAGTCAAATTAGATATAATTAAGAAGATTAGAGCAAAGTATATATGCAAAGAATACATCAAGGTTGTGAAATTTGCGACAATGAATAGAGATAAGAATAATGTAAATATGCCAAAAGACCCCTCAAAGTATAAACTCACGTTAAGTTTATGCCAGGTGAGGCGAACCAACTAATTTGGTGAAAGATTGTGAGTTAAGTTAAAATAGGACGCTTCTTTGATGACGTTGAGGCAGAGATGCTAATTAAGAACTAAATTTGATTCCTACACTAGCATATAATTTTATTAAAAGCAATTAGAGATAGTGTGAGATCAATTATCATGAAGTGATTGACTAAAGAATAATCCTGAGTGCCTCATTAACCCCATAATCATATCTACCATAATGTGAGTTATTTTATTCATACCGCTCAAGATAGTCAAAACTACACTAATTAATACTTAACCAGGTTTACAACCAAACCCTCATGAAAACATATAACCCAACTGGAAGCATATATCAGAGCCTGAAAATTGAAGCTGGGTTTGACCAAACCGAACAGCTTTTTGAAAAAATATTGATAGTATATATTAATTTTAGAGAACATAAAAAAAAAGTTAAAGTTAAATGAACTGTGAGATTGGATGTTGGGTGAGTTTAGGGAGAATTTAGAAAGAAGGAGTGGGGAACAAAATAAAAAGGAGACGCCGACAAAGGCAATGAATGAATGGGTGCGCGGCTGCGAGTTTCTTCAACTTTTTACTTGAAACTCACTTTTCAACGCCTTCTCATCAACACGTAATTCATCCATTAATTGGACATTTTGATCTGCCTTTTTCACTCGCAGCCCCTTCCAATTTGTACTCTCATCATTTCCTCCACTTAGTAAATAAGAATTGCTTTGCATGTTCCCTTCCAGGAATAGTACTGTCGTTGTTACATCAACACGTAATTCATCGATTAATTGCTTTGCTTTCCATGCGCCATGGATCGCATTCATATTCACATAAATAGATGTTTCCATGAAATAGCAAAATGTGAAGAATTGTCGTCGCATTATATAATATATTAATTGTTGTCATGTCAGCACCTGCTAATTGTTCTCTTCACGATGCATGCTCTGTCCCTTCCACGATATAATACCAAGTGCTAGCCCTAGAGCCTGACTAGACTACTCACCCACTGTGTGCCATGCATCCGGTATCCCATCCCCATAACTATCCTCCCTCTGATCCTTATTATAGCCATCTCATAGCAATTTTACATAAATCAATGAAGTTGGTTACAATTAATTTTTTCAAAATATTAAAATTACTCTCAGTAAAAGTCATTAGTTAGAAGAGTTGGTTAATCAATTGAGAAGTTTTGTAATTAATTAGTTAGGGATATTAGGTAGACAAAATTAATACTTTGAACAAAGCATGTTATATTATAAAACATGTTGGAGGGAGCTTGTAATAATGACGAGAGGGAGTAATATTCAACAACAACACTGTACATCTTCAATGTTAAACATAAATTAAACGATAATGTCATTCATGAAATGATAATCATAAAAATAAAAAGGTATCATTGAAAAAGATCTTTTTTGGGGGTTCTAAATTATTAAACGGGAGGTGATATCTGTTTCTATATGAAAAGAAATAAATAAAGGGGTAGGTCAGATGCAAGCGTGGTACACAGTAAGCATCAAAGGAAAAACAATGAGAGACGAGGGGTGGTTTCTTTATGCCTACCTCGCACCTATACATAATGAGTAAGGCATCTTTTTGTATTGTGTAACATCTGTTGGTAGTGCTTGCCCTGTTATTTACATTGTGGGATTCCACCCACTCCCTCTCTTTATTGGATTCCAAATGCGAAACCCACCATCTTTTCTCTTAATTCTTTCTTGATTTCACTCTTAATTAGACCTTTAAATTAAACTTCATTCCCGCATTAATTATTGATACCCCTTACGTCTTGTTTATAAACTATGGTTACTAATTAATCACGGAGCCTCATCATGTGTGTGTGTGTGTGTGTCATCATTAATTTATGCGCTACTTTCTCTTTAATCATGAGGCAATAACAGATATCTCTATATATCTCGACGATTTTAAGATTGTAGTGTCAGCAGAGTTAATTAAACTTCAGATTTGATCTCTTCCGTATTACTAGATTAAGAATGGATGCCGATAATAAAAGATTCCCAAGTAGTTGATATCCCTTACTAATTCAACATATAATAATCAATTAACCATTGAAATTAAATGAGAAAGATAAGCAAAGTTGGATTTTGAGGCCCAGTTGTCCAGTGGCTACTTTCAGAAAAGTTTTCGACTCCAGAACAAAGCATCCATTTGTTGCTTTCCATTCAGTATCTGGTTTTTCAATTTCCCGTTTTTGACATAAAAACCAAATATCCATTGGTTAACTTCATCCTCTCCTGACACCATGATAAAGCACTCCATTCACTTTCAATCCAATACGTAATTGAGTTTTAATGGAACTTAGTGTCTTCCTGAAGGAATTTTATGGCAGAAGTAACATCAATTTTCCGCTAACACAATAGACCGTCTAATCATTTTCTGTTTTATTTGACAAGGCGGATGATTGGCAAGCTATCCAAATTTAATTTCCGTCAGTAGACTGCATTTGATCAAGGACTTAATTAAAAACAATCTAATGCAATGAACCTTAACAACATTTAATTCAAATTTAAATGATTGTAATGCTTTTGACCTTTATAACATGCATTAATTTTGAGCGGTATATTTAGATATTAATTACTACCCTCGTCATTCGCACTTATTTAGTAGTGTTAAATAATCGGATTTCGCATGATTAACTTCAAATTTTTTTTTTGCAAGTTGCACGTTGACTTCAAATTAATTAACGCATCATTAATAGAGTCAAAATCACATGATCTTTTGCTGCTACTTAAGCTGAAATTATAAAGAATATTATATTAATTCATGAACATAATTTCTCTTACGTTATAATCGTTAATATAAAATATTAGATTTATATGAAATAATGAAATTATACCATTTATAGGTTATCAACTTAAGTAAATGGTTGGGGGAGAACTAAACTATATCTTAAACTCTGTTACGAATACGTAAAGAAAAAAAATATACATCTAATTGGAGACAGATCTGATCCGGTGAGAAGATTGCCTGTTTAATCTCTTTTGCATTATTTCTGAAATGCTGTGCTCTCTTACATAGCATAGCACCCACATTTTGCATAAACAAACATGAGTCATGACAAAGCACTTCGCCCCTTTTCCATTTGATGCCGAATTGAATCGAACGTCCCACTTGTGTTTAAATAAACATTAACTGATATAAAAAGAAGAAGAGAGAGAAATCATAATAAAAGAGCACGACGAGATCATTTTTCACAGAGCACAACAGAGAGAGATATCCCTAACTTTTGTAACGATGATGACATAAAGGGATCATATTCTAGTAACTGTACGGAGTTTTAGTGAACGGATAAGGGAATATCTGTGAAATGGAACACAGAGAGAGAGAGAGAGAGAGAGAGAGAGAGTGGCAATGACAAGTGCAGGGTGTGGTGTAAAAACTGGGCTTTCTTTGTTATATTATATTTTTTTCCAAGGAGAGAGTTTGCATAAGCCGGGGCCTATAAGAAGGGGCACTGGGGGGTGGGTTGGTCACAAGTGAAAGGGCATAGAAGAGAGATCATAAGAAGAGAGATCGATGGGTGAACACAGTGGAGTTGAGAAGATAATGAATGGGTTGGGGAAGGCCAAACCATACCTGGCAATGGTGTCTCTTCAGTTTGGGTACGCAGGCATGTATATTATCACCATGGTTTCTTTCAACCATGGCTTGAGCAACTGGATTCTTTCTGTCTATCGTCACGTTGCTGCCACCCTCGTCATTGGCCCTTTTGCCTTTTTCCTTGAGAGGTACCAAGCTCCTCTCTCTCTCTCTCTCTCTCTCTCTGCCATGAATATAATCCACACGTACTGATACAGTACGTATTATATTTTAGTGCTTGTTTTGTCTAATCGATCACTCTCTTTTCTTTTGGGCATGAGTTTAAGTTGTGATTTCGTTCATTATTGCAGAAAAACGAGGCCCAAGATGACTCTTCCCGTATTCTTAAGGATACTGGTGCTTGGTTTCCTTGAGTAAGCCCTCCTCATTGTTCATACTGCATCCCTACCTCTTTTTAATTAACTTCGTTTTTTTGTCAGATTTCTCTTCAACCTCCAAATACATGCATGCACGCCCACTCTCTCTCTTAGCTTGTGGCTTCAACTATTAATCTACACCTTAATGATGCTCTCTACATGATTCATTCCTCCGTTTTATTTTTTATATAATGAGGAGAATATATTCTTATTGATTAATCCATCACATCCATACTCTAGGCGAAATTTATAAAGATATGGAACACCGTATATACTATAATTAAACAAAGCATATACTATACGTAAACCACAGTCAACACAGTCACGAACAAAACCCTAATGATTCAAACCCCCATTTCCAACTTCCCACTTGTATTATTTCTTTTGTTATAAGAATTTTAGTTATGGAGAGCTTGAAAGATCGTGTTTTGCTCTTGAATAAAGATTACTATACATGGCCGAAAAAAGAATAAAGATTATACATAAATTTTTTCTATCTAGACGTTAATATAAGAGCATCTAATGGAATTATTCCTGGTTATGTCAATCAAATCTAGCTACCAAAAGGGTATACCGAAGCACGTTGCTACGACAGCATGGTCCGTAAATAGGGCCAGGATGATGCCTCTGGCTAGTAGTTATTATGCTCTACTTAACCTATCAGAATCTGATTTTGTCATAAAGAAAAAAATAATATTATCTTTGATTCTCAACTTTAGGATGAGGTTTAGTTAAATATGCACATGCGAATTATTTACTTGTAATCTCAATGATAATTTGTTTGGTACGATGAAAATGAATTACAGGCCAGTACTTGATCAGAACTTGTACAACATGGGGATGAAGAATACCTCAACAACGTTTGCTTCAGCCACCGTCAATGTCCTTCCGGCCATTACTTTTATAATGGCAGTCATTTTCAGGTAGAAAAACTAAAAGATCACTTCGCCATATAATTATAGGCAGAGATTTGATCACTCTGGTGAACCAACGACCCATATATAATAAATGAATGTATTTACTTATTTAACCAGGTTAGAGAAGTTGAACTTGAGAAAAATACCCAGCATAGCGAAGGTAGTTGGCACAGTGATCACAGTGTCAGGAGCCATGGTTATGACTTTGTACAAAGGATCAGAACTTCACATCACGAAGGGATCAGCAGCATCGAGCCATCAAGAGAGCTCCACCACCTCGCCCTCTCAACAGCACTGGGTGCTTGGCACTCTAATGCTCATAGCTAGCTGTGGTGGTTGGGCTAGCTTCTTCATCGTGCAAGTGAGCCCCATTCACACACACACACACACACACAAGTGATTCAATTCTCAATATTCATGAAACTTAAGCGATTTTTGGCTCATTTTTAATGCAGTCGTTCACCTTGAAGAAGTACCCAGCAGAGCTGTCCCTCACCGCTTGGATTTGCCTGGCGGGCATCTTCGAGAGTGCAATCGCCTCCTTAATCATGGAACGAGACATGAAAGTTTGGGCGTTAGGCTGGGATTCTAGGCTCCTCGCTTGTGTTTATTCTGTGAGTACTTAGTTTTCTTATCTCAATTATAACTCAAAAACAAAGCCCATTAGACATTAATTGGTGATAAATGATAATCATTATCAGGGAATTGTGTGCTCCGGAATGGCTTACTACATACAAGGATTTGTGACCAGAGAACGCGGGCCCGTTTTTGTGACTTCCTTCAGCCCTCTGTGTATGATTATCACCGCTGCTTTGGGCACCATTATTTTATCTGAGCAAATATATGTTGGAAGGTATGTATAAACAGCAAATATACATAATGTTCACTTTTGCAGTTCTTCTCCAAGATTTGCAATGCAAAGTAAACTCATTCACGTGCAACATTCCTTGTTCATGTTGCAGCATAGTTGGAGCCATTCTCATTGTCTCGGGGCTTTACACTGTGGTATGGGGCAAAAGCAAAGACCCTCTGAACAAAACACCAGCAGAAATAGGTGATGGCCATGAGTTGCCAGTTAAAAGTGGCACAGAGTCTGGAATGCCGGGCAATTTTGAGAGCATCGAGGTGAATGTTGCCGCTGATACGATGAAGGGTTCGGGGAAGAAAGTCCCACCGGCAGCAAAATCTTGAAGAAAGTCCTTTAGGAATTATAACTATGGTCATAAATTTTCCCGGCAAAGAGTGGTCAGGAAGAGTTTGTACGATGAAGTACGAATCTTTCTCAATGCCCTCCTAACCTGTACCTTTTTAGTTTCTTGTTTTCCTTGAGCTTTTTTTGGATGTTTCTGAAGTTAAGAATGTAAGCAGAATAAAGTAGCAGAGCATTTGTCTCTGTTTTTGTTCTTCTAGGCACTATCTTCTTCATACTTACTTTCTTAACTACAACTTTATGCTTGAGCGAAGATTCGATTCGTGACTTGGATTGATATCCTAAAGGCAAGTCGTCGTGAGCTATTTTGGCTTCTGCGCCAGACATTGGAATTATGAATGGACATTTGTGGTGTTTTTGTCAGCATTTCCATTACGCATCTAATGAATGAATGCAGATAGCTCTGCAATGAACAGAATCACATTCGGATGCCCTGAACTGCAACTGCTTCCGATCATACAGCACCTGGGAACAGGGGCCATAGCACACTCAAATCAAGTCAATCAAATATTAATAAAGATATGGTGGGCATTATGTTCGTGTGATTCAAATGTAGCTGCTATCTGAAGTGCACTTTTCACTTTATCTGGGACGGGCTTTTCCAAGGACTCCTGTTCATTGTACTTTTTTCACTCGTTAACTCAATTCCACATTCCCCACCATTAATTGTTACCCTTAGGGCGGCTCTCTCATTCACAGCATTGATGGCGAGGGTCTCCTTGTTGCAATCCGTTGGAACAAGTAGGCCAAAACCTGCCGACTTCTATGAATATCAGCGTCCCTTGTTTTGATGGAATTAGCCGCCAATTTTAGAGTCTTCTATGAATCATTTAATAACAAAAGGAGAGGTCCCAGCGCGATCTTCCCAGAGGATCTGGTTTTAAATCCTACTGAGTCATACTTGTTATGGAAAGGTCGACATAGAAAAGTGTGAACTTTTTTGGTACAATAGAAAAGTGTCAACTTGTGGTGCACAATTACTTATCTCTTTATAGTTTATTTGCATAATGTAAATCTAATCTAGGAAAATGTGACACATGAAAGACGAGTTACACCTATTTCATAAGGATTAATGTCTGCTCCAGACCACGCGCATAAAGTGCTTAAACCAATCCTGCTCTTTTGAACCAAAAAATAAGACCACCATACAACGACTTCATCAGAAAAATGCTTGGTAATTCCATAACCCCCAAGTAATAAAAGATCGAATCATCAACACGCCTTTTGGACCACCAAATTATGCATGAGTTACGCAACAGCTTCGTCGTAGCATCTAAGCAACTTTTTTTTATAGGAGAATGGAAAGAGAAGATTTTTCATTTTCTCTGTACAAAAAATGGCAGCACATACCCCTACCGCGGGAAAATTATTAGTTCACTGATTTCTTGATTCTCATTGCATTATAACGGCTTGCTACTTAATTAAGTTGTGGTTACATTCAAAGCAAACTCAAGTCGACCTTGCTTTATTGTCAATAAGCGTTACACGTGCACCCCTCTCCATCGATAGCTCCCCCATCCAGTCCCTGAATAATCCAAAAAGACTCCAAGAATCATCAACTTCAAGCATCGGATCCTCTTCAAAGTGCGCATAGAATATGAATTCCGTGCAGGGGCAACAACGTAAGTACGTAACTTTACAAGCTTTCTCCAACACGGCACAAGTACCACTACGATACAAAACATAGTTCGCCTCAAAAGAACTGGCCTATAAAACGAAAATACTGCCTCAACCATTCAAAAGCAAAACTAAAGTCAAACGAAAACTTTTAATCGAACGATAGCATTCCAATAGAAGCCATCTTATCCAAGTCCCACGGCAAGATCCTGTGAATCTACTAATCAATTATCCAAATCCTGAACTTGGCAGATCTAAAATGATCTCCACAACAAATTTCAAGTTCCTACCAGGAAAATACACTTCTATGAGCCTGATAAAGTAGTTAATGACAATGCCAATCATTTCATTGCACTACAAGGTACAGTAAAGCACCCTAACCTATTAGCTTTTGTGATGGGTGCGCGGAAAAAAAAAAAAAATCATAATATCACGCATCTAGCTTTTCTTTATCGATTGGCTGCTGATTGTGACTGACCAAATACAGACCTGCAGAAAATATATAGATCCAAGGTCTTCAAAGAGATAAATGATGGTATAATATGTTCGCAAAGTGCCAAAGCACTACGAGTCAAAGAAAAAATTATCACAACATTGTTCCTAGGAACTTCCCTATTCTGAGATATAATTCAACAAAGCATTTTCAATAATTGTGCTCACTTGAACCCAATCATAGTTTGTTCACATGCTTCTACCAAAAGGCGTTATCAATGGGTTTACCAATTCTATGTGTAACATAAAAGGCCTTAGGTACTTACCCACAGGTTGAGCACTTCTGATGATGCTCACAGAATATGGATAAGCATACAGAGCATACATAACCCATATCAATTGTTTGCTTATGGCAGAAGCACCTGCAATTTTCATACAATTAAATAGGCACCAATCTCATTGACACAAATTAAAATTAATATTCTAAAGAGTTTCCCATAAAAGACATGCATCAATCCACCAAAATCACACGTATACTTCACTACAGCAAGTAATTCAATGGTCGGCTGAGGAATTCTTATAGAGTAAATTCAAAAGTTAGGTTTATAATAGAGATTGAGGTAGTATGGGATGCCGAAATTCCATATTATGTAGTATGAGATACTGCATGAAATTTTTAAGTGGGTTGGTTCTCTACCTCAATAACTAGTTTTTGGGGGAAAAGTTCTCAATTCCGCTTGAATACCCATTAGTTTCTACCCTGCAACATGTGTTTCTAAGAAAAAACACATGGCCTGTGGATACTTCACTATTGCACACATAAATTTATAGCATTAAGGTGCGCGCACACAGCATTAGTCATAATGGTTAAGCAGGGTTATCTAATCAGCTTTGGGGGGGGGGCCTTGAAAGAGAAAAATATCATTTTCCTCTTCAAACGAAAGAATTGGACAATGTAGAGTCAGGATCAACATCTTCTCCATAATGTAATTCAGAAGAAATCTAGATTATTTTCACAATAGCAGATACTGTCCAGCCATCATTTGGAAAAGGAAAAGCCTCGAAAAGCCAGGCAAGAAAAGTTTGGAAATATTTAAGTCACAATCTGTATGATTCTAGCAAACCATAGAAAGTCAGGGAGAACATAGAATATCAATAAGAGAGGAATCTTACGAGGCACGAAAATCCACACCAACAGATTTAGGAAGACGTAGAAATGCACGAGAATGTAAATCAGTTGCAAAAACCATCTGCATTAAAAGGGTTAAATTAGCGTCAAAATCAAAGCAAGTAGAAAACAAATTTATTCAAAACTCAAAGGAATACTTTTGACAGTAGTGATGAGATAAATATATAACATACATGTTTGCAGGGGAAACTAAAGGAAGAATAAAATGGAAATTAAAGAATATATAAGAGAAAAACACTATAACAAAAATAAAAAGGTCATAAAAATTCTAAATTACACTGAGACAGTGAGACTGCTAATATAAAGTAAACTACAAAAGCAAATTAGTAACCTATTTAAGTCACACCATTCAAGATGCCCAATAAGGAGAACAGCTTACTGAGAGATATTGAAAAAGACCATCTAATTGGGGCGGCCGGTAATATATGCCACCAGTTATGTATGAGGCCTGTGATTTGTAACATCATAAAAATCAAACGGTCAATAATTTATTGTTATTGTTACATTATCGGCAACATCAAATTATTCAATATGTTTACTTGAACTACCTGCTGGAGGAATGCAGAATTGTTGGATCCTATATAACAAGAATCGATGGGAACCTGCATCACAACAATATTACTACAACACTGTTTCTGGGGCTGGAAAAATCCATAATATAGTATTACAAGTGGATATTACTTAAACTTCAAGGAAAATACATGATAAGTACAGCAGATAAGCATGCACATAATGTGTAAGATCTCACTTTAACAAGTACATTCAACAAATGTATAAAAAATGTCAATACAGGCTAACCCAACTCACTCGGCATGGCCAAAAAATTCAATAGGCGAGGTTGACCCTTTTATATAGGTCCATAGATTCCCAACCCCGTTTTGTAGGTTTTACACACAAGGTCATAAACTCCTATAAAAGAATTACTAAGAGGTTCGAAAACAGTACCTAAAAAAATTCATAATTAACAAACTAAAACATTTAATAAACTTAAAATCACAAATTTCATAGTTTTATGCCAGAACATAGTTAATTTGTGCATTTTGAAACCCCATAACTTACAAGTTAAACAACAAATCTCAAAATACCCGGTTCTGAATGGGTTATATTATGATCCAAACCACCTATGTTGCCAAGTTAGACAAGCCAAACCGAACCACCTTTTCACACCCTATCATTTCAGTTGCCTTGACCAAGCATGGGATCCTCAGCAAATGAATGTCTTACTCCATGTTTCAATTTGCCCATCAATAAATTACCATCCTATTTACATGATTTTTTTAGAGTGAAATTGGCTTTACATCAATGGCATCACCACTCATACAATCTTAAATACTGGCACACATCATTTTCATTAAACTCAGTACACACGAGTTTAAGGAAGGGCAAATCAATCTTCTGACTTCAAAGCGGCTCATGTTATATATAAAAACAATTATTATATAATTATTTAGTTAAAGCTTCAAAGGGTCCCGAAGAATGACTGACTATTTATAGCATTGTGTGGGTCAGGATAAGGCCAAGGTCTAAACCAGTTAAGAATGAAGAGAGCAAGAAATTAGAATTGGACACATACCGTAGAACGCTGTGCAGAGAATATACCATTCATGACTGCCACATACCTGAAACAGATTTAAAATGTAGTCTGAAAAAAAGTACCAATCAAATAGGAGTATATAAAAAGTAAAGATCATTACGAACATACTGTTCTGGTCCATCCGGAGATCCTTGCAAACATAAAATCTGCCCCCAGACATTAGTAAACACAAAAGTAATTATTTGGAGCCATTCAAATGAAATACAATGATAAAAAAAATATTGACCACAGCATAATTTTAAAACGATGCCTCTTTTTAATTTTTACCATATGACTTCTAAAGCCACACTTTTTTGGCCAAAAATAATCTATTTAAGATTCATTATCATTGCTTTGAGCTTTTCTTAAGCATACCATAAAGCCAAAAGCACGGAAAGAAAATGAAGCCTTTAAAGAACTACCCCTCCGTTTCCTCAATTCTACACAAAACTTATCCTGAATCTAACTACTCAAGGCTATAAGTCGGAAGGTGATGTAATGACCAATAATTGTTATAACACACAAGGGTGGTTAAAATTTTTACCTGCTTACCTCTTACTCCAAACACAAGTATGTAATACAGACACACACAGATACACATGTGACCATACCGGGTAGTCTGTATTCTACAAATTAACAGAGAAAAATTGATCTGATTTCAATCCACAAAACACCCGTCCATATAGAAGAAAACTTTGATTAAATTTGATCTTTTGACTAACAGAACCAATTCCAGCAACTTACCATATCCAAATTTTGGATTTTTTTTTTTAAATCTTAATAAAATATTTATGATTGGAGATGAATGCACATCATGCATACCCTAGGTTGAGGATGCAGGGGTCCCGAGCGAAAAATCCTCTGTATATCTGAGCAGCAAATGAGGCCAAACAAGTCCAATGCAAAATACAATTTCATTGTGCCAGGAATTTCCTCTCAAAGGTAGCAATGATTAGGCAGTGCAGCGATGAATACGAAAGCCATGATGTTCAAAATATGGTGTTTTCCACATTTTGTTGGCCAGAAGTTAAAGAATTTTACACACACACACACGCACACGCACTCGTACTGGTATGATCAGAATACTGATCAGCTACTAAATAGGATACAACAAAGAGCCATAGACAACGATCCTGATAGCAGTGAAGAAGCAATGGCTCCTTGTGTTTGGGCCTTGCCCAATTGCTCGTCCTTTGCAACAAATTCCTCCAATTTCTGCAACAAGGTAGAATAAAGTGCCGGCATTCCTACAGTTTCCGAACCGTGGTTGCTTTCCGAAGATGAATCGTATATGTAGCTGCATGAGTTGCATCCAGTGGCAATAACAACTATTTGGTTTAGTTGATTGAGAAGTAGGATTGAATTCAAGAACGCAAGTACCTGGGGAAAAACAGTTTTCAAATAGGAATCAAAATGTTGATTTTATTTTCTGTCTACAAATTCTTCTGGAAGGAAAATTCAGAGCTAGGGTTATTGAAGCGTGAACTTGGGGAACTTCTGTGACTGAAGAGGAGATAGAGATTATTACATGTGAAATAAACTCGGAAAATGGGAAAGAGAATGCGCTCCAAAAGAAGGGATTTGTGTCCAATGAGACCACCAGAAGACTAACATCATCTGTAAAAAACACAGTCAAAGATAGAGATCAACGGTGGAATAGGTGAGAGCAACTATTGTGATTATGAGACAGTGTCAGGGAGGAACCTGCATAGAGCTTCGAAGGAGCCGAAGTCATGGCGGGCTGATATATGATTTGTGTCAGGAGCAAGCCCTTTTATAGTATTTCAGGTGTTATATATTTAGCGGGAATTGGGGACGAAGATGGTGGGAATGTGGGGCTTTAGGACCGCTCTCTCTGGTGGAAGTTTCTGGTCCTACAGATATGCGTTCAGCTTCTGTAAAGCTTTCCCTCGATATGCAAGACCAGGAATGTAATGGGAAAGCTCATCGGAGGAGACCACCCAGCAATTCCCGACGAGGCAAGTCTGCAATGAAAAATGGAGCAACGGCAGGGAGGGCTGGAATCGTGCGGCGATATCTCTCAGAAGCACCGGCCAGGATCGATTTTGGTGTCTCTGCGTTCCTGATCGTTGGATGCCTGGACGGTCCAGATTTTCTTCTCTTAATAAAGCAACGACGGAGTATTGCAGAACAGTGGATCCCCCACCCCCCAAACAAAAAGATAAGCAGCTCCTTCGATAAAACACCAATATATCGACAATCAATGAGTTTCAAGCCAAAAGAATAACAAATATCAATAATATAGTTTGTGAGATATTACAAAGAAATTGGAAAATTTGAGGAAAAAATTTTATTAGTAAAAGGACCTAAATTAAAACATTATTTATAAAACTAGCAGAATGCTAATATTGAAAAAAAATATTATAAGGTCCGAGATTAACAGCCCTCTTGGTGCAGGTTTTTAATTGCGTATTTACACCCCACCTCGATTCTTTATCATTACTTCTACTACCTTTTTAGGCGCTTAAATTAAAAAAAAAAAACATCGTCAAAATTAAGGAGTCTTCTTTGAATTATTTTTATTTTAATAATTTTTTAAAATGTTAAATAGTTCAATTCGAGCAACAAATCTTATATACTCGCCTGATCCTATTTATAAGACCCTTCTAGCATATTTCATACAAACCAAGAAAAACCCTAAACTTCATTAACTCTTATTTGAAATTTAATAACTTTCCAACTTTATTCTTGTTTATTTAATATATATTATATCTCATGTAAACAAAATCAATACAATAATAAATGAAAGATAAAATTATACATCCATATAAAAATTTTCTTTAGCACCCTATAAATAGAACTAAAAAATATCCCCTCTCTACCCTATGAATAAGATCAGAAGAGGACATATTAGATCTTATACTACCTCCAATTCTAATTATAAAATTTTGTTTAACTTTTATTTTGATCTTAAATATAAAACTCCAATATACTTTGTTTCTCATATTTATCTTTTTTTTATCAAAATAATCTTTATAATAATAGTATTTTTAGGTACTACACTTGATTCCTAAAAATATTTTTAAAAAAACAATATTTATTACAAATAACTAATTTTCTTAATCTACTTAAATAAGTAAACTAACTATTATATTAAGAACCAAAAGTAGTATCTAAGAGTAAAAGTAGTACTAAAGAATCAATATCTTTATGATTGCGAGAACGAGGAATTGTTACTATTTTTGCAAGCCAGAAGGCTACAAATCGATCGAAATATAGATGACGTCGCAAGCTTTTGACACGACACAAATGTGTGTGTATTGGACATTTCAGACCACATATAAATCCTCTACGATACAACATAAAGGAGAGATTCACAAAGGCAGAGAAAATGCACGAGTTATTGCCTTTGGCAATAGATCCTCTCCCATTTGAGAAGAAGATTTCTCGAATCACAAGACATCAGATTCGGCCAAGTAGCAAGGCTCGCGAGACTCGAAGAAAGTTCAGGGTCGCATCTTGTAGACTCGCCTCCAAGACTAGACCATGCCATAGAATTTCTCCATCGAAAGATCAAAGGTTGTCCGACCTTCGGCAGGACAGAGAAAATCAATCAAATTGCCGGCTATCATCAAGTCACCAAAAACAGCAGAACATTGGTGATTGATTATAAGCAGAATTACTAAACTTGCTATATAGAAGGCCCGGTTGTCAATGAAATCTAAAAGCTCGTGGTTTTCCAGATTCTTGAATCAGTTAAACGGCACAAATGAACAGTTCTAGCTACAATACATAACAGCACAGTGACGTTGATGGGCAAAACTAAACCCACCATGCCACAAAATTGAAGAGATTACTATGCTACAGAGATCAACAAGTTGACAGACAGTAACACAAGAGCAGATGTCAAAGTGGGAATAGGATTCATCAAGGAGCTTGCAGCAGAAGCACCAGACAGCAGGCCACTGGCTGGCCCATTAGCAGGGGTGAATCCAGGAACTGACCCGGTCGAAGGCACCACTGATGATTTCGGGTTCATTGGACCACCTGCATATGACTGAGGTGACGGTGATGGTGCAAATTCTGAAATCCTGGTAACAGTCGTAGGTGGCGCTATGAGTGGGGGAAATTTCTGCGAACCTGGAGAATTATTTGAAATACAGTCAGAAAGCAAAGATTACAATATCAGAACAGAAAAGGAACAGGAAGCATCCTATCATTACATATGCTTTCTGGCATCCCTTTCATCTGCATCATACCATCACACAATATAAAATCAAACCTACGTTTAAACTCTAGAGTTGAGTTGAGCTGTGATGGAAATAACACATTGAAGACACTCAACAGATGGACATAGTCAACGTGCTTCTCTCTATTTCCAGATTCATAAACATTCAACCTGCTTTCAAGCCTGTCACTAAAATCCTAATAATAGCAGTATAGCAGTGAATTGATCTACGTAATGCTCATATAAACCTCCAAAACAGTGTTGGAGTTTTAGTGTGTATGTTAAAAGAAGTCTCATATTACTTGAGATTGAGAAAACCTTAGTGTCTACTAAGATGGGAGCTTGAGCTAATAAAATGGATGAGAAGAGGAGTCTTAGAATTGACCCTTAGAGATAACTGTTAAAACATTTATGCGTCTTAATTAGTTGATTTTATTTTTTTGATAAACCATATTCAATGGTGTTAAAATGTTTTAATTCATCTTAATTAATTGTTTCAAAACTACCCTTTTAATTGTCATTAAAACCATACTTAATCACCATTATGGCAGCCCAACAGTCACATACTATCCGCCTATAAAAGGCAATGTATGGTGCGTGGTCAGGTGCGTCGAGTTTTATCCCCAAGCTCTCCTCCCCCCCTCTCTCTCCCCCCTCCTAAGTCTAAATTTCTGCTGTTCTGTCACCTTGCTCTACGCAAAAAGGATTCATTTAATCCTGGGAAGTGCTGCCTTTTATTCTAACCCGTGTGATGGAATAACTCTTAAAGACAGCGCCCTTAGACACGACTTGAACCATATTTTTATTATTTTTGCAGGTGTTGCTAACAAACAGCTCAATGAGAAGACTGTGGATTGAAGCTCAAAAACCTAATATCCCAAAAGGAAAGGGGGGAAACATAAGTGGAACATGAAGAATTTGAGCATTTTCCTTTTCTCCTATCATTGAACCATTTAAGAAGCATACCCCTTGGACAAAACAGAGAAATAAGAATGCTCCAAACTGCAAACAACTCCTACACTTAACCCCACTAAGGCTTTTAGAAATGATTCAGACAGAAGTTAGAGCGAAAAGCATTAGCAGCATGCCAGTGAACTGCTAGGCCATCAAGCCGAGGGGGAGAGAATTACATCCCTAACATGCATTTAGATTTCAGAATCAACATATAAAAAGTATGAGCAATTAGTTGGCTCTGACCTGGGCATCGAGGCTGAAGAGAAGTGGTCAATCTGCAGCGTAGCATAGAACAATTGAATAAGCTCAAAATTCAGTAAATTAAGCTAAAGGGACACCTTTTCAATGTCTTCGTAGAAAAGAAATAGGGCGTATAGGATAAACATACGCTGTTATAATTGTGCCATTTACAAAACCATCATAACTACAAGAAGTAACATTGCAGCCAGCACTACTTTGTTGTGCTGTAACATTCCCAACCATAAGGTTGCTGTTTTTACATTGCATGCTAGAACAAGAAACGGCCAGAGAAGCAGGCATACAGTACAAACTGCAGAGAATAAACCCAAGGTTAGCAAGTAGGAATAGACCTTCCTCTACCAAAAACTAGAAATAGAAAAGAATCTGTCTTTTAAACTTGGAGAAAGAATAGAAGGAAACAGAAAACGAAGGGTTTCCTAGTACTTCAGATTTTGTGGTCCACAGCTACACTGCATACAGTGGCTCGCTGTAATCGCATAACTTCCATTGGGGACAAGCAAACCATAATCAGCGGAATAATTTGGAAAATTTGATGCGCAGGCTGCAAAAATGAGAAACATAAAAAAAATCACATATTTCGTTAAAGCACACTAGACAATGAAGCAATAATAACATCAACAACATTGTTAATACTCGAGTTGGAGGTTATTATATTTCTCAATTAAAAAGCGATATCACAATATAAAAGCAATATAAGTATTAGCATCAACTAATAACAAGATGAAAAAAAGCTTGATCAAAGAAATGACAAAAACCCATTCATTGCGGTAGTGCGCGTCATGTGGCAAAAAGGACCCAGAAATTACCTGGGATAGGAATAGCAAGAATATCGCCGTCGCTGATAGCCGTGCTCCCCAAGGCGTTAACATCCATCAAATCAGTAAGAGTGGTGGAATACCGTGCAGCAATCGCAGCCAAAGTGTCGATGGGCTGCACCACGTACGACAGGTAAATTGCAGGCAAAGAGTTATCGGTCCCATTGAAGCAAGTGCATGGAAGAGGCACCACAAGGCTCTGACCCACATCCAGTACTGAAGGGTCGGTTATGGAGTTCGCCTCCCTAAGCTGGTCAGCAGACACCAGACCACCATATATAGAGTCTGCAATCGATGAAAGAGTATCAGAGGGCCGAGTTCTGTAATGGGTCGACACTGATTTACGAATTCCGTCAACGCACGAACAGGTAATGGGGATTTTAAGGAAGAGTTGGGAAGGAAGAATGTGGTGCTCTACGTCAGGGTACGAAATGTCGATGGCATTGGCGGTGAGAAGAGCAATGGGGTCGATTTGAAAGAGGGAAGCCAGCTCAGAGACCTTAGATCAGTGTAAACAGTGTAGCCAAGCAGGGCATTACAGGAGTCGGAGTTTGAGCAAGGCTCGATAGTAGATTTGGAACTCACGAGAGCAACTTTGATTAAGACCTGTAAAAGTAACAAAAGGAAAGAGCTTCGCAAAATGGGCTTCTGATGCAGCATTCTGGCTATAGCTTTTGCTGCCAGACTAGTCCTTAAGAATAACCTGAACTCTTTTTGCAGAGGCTACAGGATACGCGTCGAATATCGTTGGAAGAGGCTAAATGAAGCTTCACTTCACTCACGCAAGAATGAGTTCACTCGCGACTTCAAAAAGGAACTAGTGGGTTCAGGGAGGACTTACTTTACTGAGTAGAGTGATGCCTACGTAGCGGATATTCCATGGAAGACGATGGAAGATATAGCGAGCGAAGTATAAGGAGGTAAGAGTTTGAACATAAAGAGCGTGATTCTCTACTCGTTGAAGAACACGTCAAGAGAAGGGTGTCTAGGGTTTGTTCAGGCCCCTGCCCAGAAGGGGAAGCCGAGGGGAGGCTAGGGGGAAAAGGAAAAGTTTGAGAACAAGGAGCAGCGAGGGAGCGAGAAGCAGTGAGGGACAGTAGGGAGCAGAGCCACTATAATACCCCAAGAAAGTAAAGCCGATTCTCGATCTTGGAGTCTCGTGACATCAGTGTCTTGCTGGATGGTTGGTCCAGTGGTCCTCGCGTCCTATGTTCACTGTTTTTTAATCAAAATATGTAGCACAAATTTTTTTAACAAATTACGCTATTATAACCTATGTTTAGAAATGTTTTATACGATACGCAGTTTAAACAATTTTATCCTACAATTAATCATAATTAAGTATCGAAAGAGGATTGTGTTTTTATATAAGGTGTTGGTCTTAATCTTATTATGAAAAAGACAAATCAACAAAAAAAAAAGGACGAGAGCCCCAAAAATAAAGAAAAAACACAGTTTAGCTAACATTGTAAGGAGGGTATTGGTTAACCTTGCTGTGACTTTTGATGTTATATATATAAGTATCATTTTTCAGTCCCAAAAAAAACACACAGTTTAGCTAAACTGAAAAAATTATTACATATATTGATTAAGAACTTTATAATATAAATCTCAATTTTAATTAAATGTTCTAAAATTTGTGAAGACTTGGTTTTTAAATCCTGTTAATATTTAATTGCATTTAAAATTTTAAAGTAGTTTATATTAAATAATGATGTTATTCCCAACATATTTTCATGTTTATTTTAGTCTAATTAATCTTAAACAACAAACTCCTTCTGATTCAATTTTCGACACTTCAAATGCCGTCCTTTTTGAGTTAAGTGAGATGGTCGTAGCTATTATATTACGAGGGCGGCCCAGCCCAATTGACACGGGAAAACTGGACAGGCAGGAGAGGCAGGCCCATGATTCGCATTAGGACCATCCGGCTCTTGCTTGTTGAGTTTTTCTTCCGCTCTTGAAGCCCTGCCCTTCACGCGCTACTGCCACAAAATTCACTCACAATTGCATCAACCCTGTCAATTATTTGAACTTTTCACATTCTTACATTAATATTTTGAGATAAATGTAAATCAAGTTGATCACTAGGTAGGAAACAGCCCCCGAGCCCCCCGCCAGGAAGGAGACAGTCTTCGTCGTCTAGCATTTGCAATCAAACCGCTTCACTGCTGCGTACTTGCCATCACATATATGTGCACTGTCCATTTCATTTGTGTCTATGCTCCTTTTCTTTCTTTTCTTTTCTCAATGTTCCTTTTTTAATTGCCCCTCCACATTCCATTTATTTACTTTAAAAAAAAAAAAGAATGAGCATATGTATATTAAAAATGAATCAATAATATCTGCATCTTTTTATGGTAACAATTAATGAACACATTGCAGCATTTCTGCATCCGAGTTTAAAGAATCCAGCTGCAGCTTTAGAGGAGCAGAGTGAGATTGCCGCAGCTGCGAATTGAGAAATCATTTATGAGCACTGTACCTGCATCGTGTCCCCTTCCACGCTACGTATATGTAATCATCACGTATTCATTTAGCTGGTCGGCCTTTATTTTATAGTATCATTTTTACTGAAAATAACAATTAATTCAATCATCCCTAGCCATTTCAATAAAACATGAGTCTAAGAAGCCAAATATTTTCAGGATTGGTATTGCTATTTGCTGTCTGGTCAGGATTCCTCAATGACGCCTGACCAGGCATCAGTGAAAGAGAATTAAATTAAAAGAGCCATTTTTGTTGCTTCTGGGTACGTCGATCTTTTCTCATGAAAAAGCGTTGGTCTCAATATTTTATTGCCTGAGCAATATTCCCTCGGATCTCCCTCGATATCAAAGAAAAAAGCATCATGAGAAGAGGGAACATAAATTTATTCGGTAAAACAGAAACCAAATAGAGGAAAGATGCATGGAGGAATATGGGGTCAAATGAAATGTAATAATTTTCTGAATCTCTTCATTATTATATTGACGCTGATTTATTTTATGCATTTCTCCAGAATATTTCCTATGCCACGCCAAACGCCAACTATGTCTCATTAATAGCCTCCAATTCCAATCAGCTCAGATCTCTATAACAATGTTGACTCCTTTTATCTAGAATATGAGACGAGGTGAGGCCCCTGAAGCTTCCTGCTAGGTCTGAAGTCATAATATTTCCAACTTGATCTCCTATTAAGGTTAATGAACCCAGTTAATATTTGCAGCCCGATCTTTTAGTAAGATCACTTAATTTGCTGGTTTGAAGCTGCCACGATATGCAGATACCATCGTCCCACCATTCCGCATTTATGGATAAAATGGCAGCCAAGGGGGTCCCCTGCACAGGCCACATAATTGGGTTCCCTTTAAAGACGAACCACTTTATCTCTAGTGTTATGAAGCAACTAACTCATCATATGCGGTCGGTAATTTTGTTTTTATGTTACTAACTAACACTGCCAATTTTCAGAGTCTCCTAATGATGATAAAAAGACGGAGCTCTCAAATTTAGATAAAAGATATCGCACCAAAGATCCTCAACCTCATCATCGAAACTAATCATAGCGGTTTCTTTTTTTGTTTCGGTTACTATTAGAATAATATTCCCGTTATGAAAAATATTTTATTACACGATTAACATATTTCTGCTGCGAACCAATTTTAATATTACTTTAGTTTTTCCTTAGATATTAACTTTTGCCGCGTCAGGCCAGAGATTCCCGTGACAGTTGACGCTTTTAAACTGCGCAGAGATAACCCAGCTCTCGCTTCAGCCCCAAGTCCTCAACTGCAAAGCCCTTCATATATCCCTCTTGTTTCTCTGTTGGTAATAATCGCACATTACATTTTCATTAGTGGTTGTTTGCGTAAGAGAGAATGGCCAGTTCAGGATCGTTCTCGAGACAGGTGAATGGGAAGGAGGCCTGGAAATCGACGTCGAAGAGATGGAGTGGGAAAAACAAGCATGGCAGAGGTAGCGGGGGCATGAGCGTGGAGGCCAGCCTGAATCAAATGTGTGGAAATGAGGGCAATAAGACGGCAGCGAGAAAGAGAGTGATGGTGGTGGTTGATCACTCGTCGCATTCCAAGCATGCACTCATATGGGCAATCACCCATGTCGCTAATAAGGCTGATTTGCTCACTCTGCTTCACGTCGTCCCTCCACACACGCCTTCTCATTCTTCTTCTTCCACCTATCTCCTCAACTATCTTCTTTCCCTCTGTAAAGATTGCAGGCCCGAGGTATGTTTGTTTGAATTTGTAATCATTCTTCTCTTCGAATCTTGAGGGTAAACAAGGAGTTTTTCGTGTTCCCATATGCGTCCAGGGAGAGGCCAGGGATGGTTATTGCGCAGGTTAGATCTAGATTCTAGTTGGTCTATGGTAATTCTATGATATTGGAACCAGAAGTTGGAGTTCCTTTTCTGATATAATTATTTCTTTTTCCATGAATACTTTCTCCACATTTCTTCAGAAATATTCCCTTCACTCTGTTTACTTTCCAGAGGGAAATCATGGGCATTGCTCAGCTGCGTCAGCCTTTTCTTTTTCGAGTTGCCCCTTTGTCCCCCAGTTCCCCATCCCATTCCTCCCCCTTCACAGTGAAGTTAAAAAAAAAAACAGGAAAGGGGAAAAAAAGGTGAAAGAGAGATAGAAGTGAAAATAAGGTCCCTGCTGAATGTAGTTTTCAGTTTTCATTAAAGAAAGAAAGAAGGTCCTCTGCTTTCCAGAGTTTGTTAATGGAATCTTGTGTTGTTATGCGCGTGTGTGCGTGACATAGGCGGAAGTGGAGGCACTCGTAATTGAAGGACCAAAACTGAGCACCGTGACGAGCCAGGTGAAGAAGCTGGAGGTCTCGGTCTTGGTGTTGGGCCAAAAGAAGCCATCTCTTCTGTTCAACTGGTTAGACTTCAGTCCAGCCTTTGATCTCAGCCTTAACATGGTTTTCTCACTAATCAGCAATTGTGTCTGTGTAAACGATTGTGCTTTTGATATCCCGTTTTCCTTTGCGGACAGCCTATGTGGAAGCAGCAGCGCAGAGGAGTTTGTGGAACATTGCATCCACAATGTAGAGTGCTTGACAATAGGAGTGAGGAAACGAAGCCAAGGTACGAATGGGTACCTCATCAGCACAAAGTGGCAGAAGAACTTCTGGCTTCTGGCTTAGGTTTGTCGACTTAGTTGCCACTTACCACATCGCAAGGCATACATGAGAAGATTAACTTAATATATCTCATTTCTATCACTCAGTAACTATTAACATCTTCCTCCCTCGTACTAATGAAGTTACTTGTTGGGGTAGTCCTTGATTCTGTACGACTTCGGGAAACGATTCTGAACTATTTCTGTATGGAACCATAGACATGCTTATCAATATAAACAGCGAGTTGTAGGAAATAATATTTTTTGTAATTAACGAAAATTTCGACTTATTAAAATTTGTGTAAATACATAGTAACTGCTCTGCTTACTATAGAGAAAAGAATGCGTGTAAAATTTGGTGTAATCCATCCCATCTGCTGTGTTTTGAGTTATACGGACTTCATTAATCTATTGAGGACTAGAGACCACGGATTTCAACGACGGACCAATACCCAGGACCAGGAACTCATTGTTCCGTCAAAGAAAAACTAGAGTACGTGTGCAAACATTGTTCGCGGTGAGCCGGAAACGGGTGACCCTGTCGACACATTCTTCAATGCTCCATCATTGATTTCCCTCCTACCCCTACCCTACTCCACCCCTCGAAAAACTCAAAAAAGCATACAAGTTTATTTACGAAAACCTAATTAAACAAGACAATAACCAAAAAACAGAAACCGGATGTTGGGATCATTCAACTCGTTTGCACAAATAAGAATACATGTAATTACTAAAAATTTGAAAAATAAGGTAAAAGAACTGTACTAACATTCAATCCAGAAAGCGTAACACTAACAGGGTTTGGGGTAGGCGATGTATACTAGAAGCCGCGGGCGATATAAGAACAGAAATTACTCAAATCAATTTTTTCCCCTTTTTGTATCTCTTGCTATTACTGCCTTCCAAACGGCGGAAACCTGATACATGCCTAAACCAATTAGACTTTATCATCTAATTTATCATTTACAAGAGGAGCCATCTCCAATTTATTTCGAGGCGTTCGGGGCGTTCGAGGTGTGCCCGGAACAGGTGGCTGTTGGGAGAGCACATTCCTTACATATCCATAGAATGTACATCCCCCGAGAGTCACTGCACAGCCAACAGCATTCATAGGTGAAATTGGGTTTCTAAATATCAGCCAAGAAACGAGGACAGCGGCAGCAACCTGCATAAAAAGCATAATTCTCATTAATTAGAAAATGAAAATCACCATGACTGTAGACAACATGACATTTCTGGTCCAACATTTAACAACAGGTTATACTACCCTGACATAAGTGACAATCATGTAAAACCGAAGAACAGAAATTTCAACGACAATTGGGAGCAGGGAAATATGATGAGAAAGATGTGGAGGTGGTGGAGGAGTGGCATTCTTTTATTAAGAATGTTGAACATGAGATTGACTACATTTTTTCCAGGTATTGAATAGAAAAGAATAACAATTTTCAGCTAATACATATATATAGCCAATTGACAATGACAGTTATGAGTTTAAACATGACCTAAAAGTATCGTAGGACAATGTATCTAATTCTGATCGATATCTCACCTTAAGGTTACCAGCAACATTAAACGTTACAGCAGTGGTCGAGTGAATCACATAGAAAATGGAGAAGTTAAGGCAGAAAGCCAAAATCCCCGAACTCAAAATAATGATGAGGGCTGTCCAAGGATATGGATGAGAGCCAAGCCACTCCAGAATTCCATTGCCTTCAAGCAACATTGCAGGTGCCGCCAAGATCATGGTTGCAAATGGTGCCATATAATAAACTGTATTGATGCTAAAGATGCACACCCAAAAAAAAAAAAAAATTCAGCATATGCATTGCACTAATGCCACGCTACATATATGCACAGAACAGAAGGTATAGGAGGCACGAGGCAGCTACAGGTTATCACAGTAACGTGTGTGAGAAAGATATCAAGTTACCCAGTGGCAACACTTGCTCTTTTTGGTGCAAATTGCTGCTTGACCAATACCCATCAGTTTTTCATGCCTGATAGATGATGGTAGCAGGCGCTGTGATCAAATTTGTTAGCACCCAAAATTTATTTAGCTCCAATATGCAAAATTTTCTATCACTCTATTAGGGAAAGGGTTCTTCAGAAAATTGGATCAGTAAAGTGTTTGTAGGGATTGAAAATTCATTGATGAACAGAAGGTGTAAGTATTGGATAATTTAATCTCATCGATAACTGGCGAGTATGGGAAAGGAAAAAATAAAATACAAGGAAGAGACAAGCATAATGACCCTACCTGTCAAATTTATATCCATGCAGCAGAGACTCCGCAAGAATAGTCTTGGTGGATGTAGCCAAACAGCCAAATAAGGCAGCACAGAATCCGAACATATTAAAACTAAGCTCTGTAATAGATGTGAGAAGAATTCCTCCAACAATGGGCACGAGAGAAGCCCAGATACGCCAATCAAAATATTTTCTCCAAACTAGCCATTGCAACACAACTGTGAAAGTCCATAAAAATCAGATGAATTTATCCTTAATAAGTTTGAGATGAAGCAGGTGAAGGTAAGATTACACAATAATTGAGCCTCACCTGTCGTTGCAGGCGTGAATGATTTTATTGTCTGCATAAAAGATACTGGAATGTATCGCAAGCTTACATTCCCCAAAACTATGTTAATACAGAACACAAATGACATTGGAAAGATTCTTTTCCAGCGATCTTCCGGGTCAACAGCTATAAGTGGTTTAAGTTTCAGCACCTTGATAGCTATGTATGCTCCAATGGCTGAGCAGATGAAGTGGACACAGGATACTGATAAGGGAAACTTGAAATCCAATTTCTGCAAAAGAAGGAAATTTTAGACTCATAGTAGTTGCCGTCACTCATACAGGTTTAATATGACAACTAGGGGCCAGTGTGAACAATAAGGATACCAATAGCCTAAAGATGTGGAAGAAACAATAAAAATTGAAGAACATTTTTTTTTCCTCATGTAGACAGAACAAAATATGAAGAAATTTAATAATCGGCTGGATCGATCATTAACGTCTTTCTCAGATATTCTAGACATATGAAGTAATGAATGCAGGTTAAGAATATCAGATGAAGTTAAGAGATCAACATAAAATGGAACCAAGTTTGTGGATGATTTGCCGGGGGAGTGTCCAAGCTTCGTTAAGAAAACGGCCCTCTTCAAGAAGTTTTAAAGACAAACCAAAACTCGTTCAAATTTAAACAGGTATGCCACTATTCTTAGTAAGTTCATCACATTTTGAAGTCTCCCAAAATAACTTCCTAATCTTAAACAGGTACATTGTATCACCCGGAGGGGGGGGGGGGGACGATGCATTGAGTCCTTCAGCATATTTTGAGTAATTGTTTAAACTCTTTGTATGTATCTCAGATGCCGGCCAGAAGAATAGAGTTTATGATCACAAATTGAAATAGTCCGGGGAGGAAGTCAGATTCAAGAAATACAAATTCCCGTTCAGTAAGTACTGCCAAATAAAAATAGATTAAGCGTTTAAAATTAATGAACAGTATGTTTTTGAAGGGCCGCAACAGCACTAGGCCACTTAAGAAAACGCAATTTTGAAGCATGTCTAGTTCGATGACAAAAAAGAGCAGCTGTGCCCCCGGGGGGGGAGGGGGACTACGAGTCAAAAGTTTGCCTCATACAGCTTTGCAGGTTTACATATAACCCACATGGAACAGAAGTGACAAATCTTTCTCAATTGGCAAGACAAACGTAGTATTCCTCATTGCTCTCGAATTAGACCAAATAAACAGCTTAAGATTTGCAATTAATTGGGACATGAGAATTGAACGCGATAACCAAAAGATGCCAACATCACATAAAACTCAAAATTTAAAACCAAAATAAAGGGGAATAGAGGCATATGGCGCTCCACGAAATTCGATGGGCGAATGGAAGGATTGTAGATCAACAATCAGATGAACGAGATACAGACCTGGAAGATCCATTTGTTAACGATAATTACAGTGACATTGAAAGTCCACCATTGAAGAATTGCCAAGAGGGATCTGATCACGCTCCACTGACAAACTAGGCTCTCTTCCATCCCCTCGTCCAATAGCCCAAAACATATCAAACAACTCAACCCAGGATTTTAACAGGCCCGAGTGAATTTCGGAGCCCGTTCGATGAGTCTCTGATGGAGAGCAACAGCTGCGAGTTCCACCAGGACAATTTAGAGAGAGACAAGGGAAGGCTAGGGACGGAAGAGAGCTGGAAACTGTGACTATAAGGATATCTCTGCCACTCTAATCACATGTGATTTGTGTCCCTGCCACTCCGTAAGGCAAATTCTAACGTGTTTTTCTTTGCCTCTCTTTATCTCTCTTGATTCAACATATCACGCCATGGAGATGAAAATTATGTTTCTGACGTTGCCTTTGGAGGCCAAGTCCCATTCCGCTTTCTCGCTGGCATTCATCTTTGGGGGACTGTGGGTCCCGCGGCATGGGGTTCTCCGTCCAAGGTTTGGGCTTGGGCGGAGTCAGTTGGGTTAGAAAATCACAGCCATTCAATGTACGCAGCCCTTGATTTTTCCATTGACCATAATTTTTTTTTTAATGTTATAATGAGTTTTTCCTACTAAAATTTGTCATGGCTACTGTACATAGAGATTAAAGCATATTATTTTAAATCGTTACGCGTGATGCGATGATGAATAAATGAGAGTTTGTGACAATATGGTACTTAATTAAAATGTTTTTAATTGATCTTCCAGTGACTTGTATTACCAGGTGATCACAGAACAGCAATACGTTTTTTCACAAAATTATGTATTCGTCAGGCATATTCGAGATAGAAACTCAAGGGTGACGTGTCTGTATGTGTGAATTTTTTTGGTGAAAATTTATGTGATTTGTTTCATTGCCATGCCGTGCATTCAAATCACCAATTTAATATCTGACCAAAAAAGATCATAACATGTGTATTCATCCTAACGAAGTACGGTGTGCGTGTCATCGTAAACAAACACTTGGGAAATAATTTTGAATAAAAAGGGATGAGCTGGTGGACCTGCAGGTGACATTAGTTTGGTATCCAGTATTTGAATGGCTAATGCATTGATTATTAATGAATGGTCATTCATTAATATATTTCCATTAACACATCCTCTCTCTAAAATGCTGGTTTTTGCTTTTGCCGATAACAGCCAATTAATGGATCAAAACTATAAACACACGTCCAAACGAATCGACTGAGGAAATTTACCAAGCAGGCGTCAGAGGCGAACTATATATATGGGCAAGTGTGTGTGCGCGCGCGCGCGCGTGTCATGCATGGCGATTGCTGCACAGAGACGACACAGGTGTGTATGTATATATGAACAACTACCCACTCTCACAGCTACAAAATGAGTGTCGAAACTCGAAATCCGAAATCCAACCCAGTGCTGCTCATAAATATAAAGTATAAATAATACCAGTATAATCTTTCTGTGCCGCTAAATATAGAATGATTTCCTCAAAAAGGGGGGAAACGAAGGCTGTTTCCTCGCCCTGCCTGTTTCTTCAAAGCGACAAGATCCACCTCTTTTATTTGCATTCGAGTTGCATATGCTCTGAAAACGTTCATTGAATTTGTTTTATGTCTAAGAGGACATATATATGGAGCTAGCCTGCTTCGCCCAAGCCTCCGAGAAAGTAAATTAAAGGTGACAAAAACCAAAATTGCCTCCGCAGATGCAACGATCTGTGCCGAGCCGTGTATTTACAGAGTAAAAAAAAGGACTTGTACCTGTTTTGCTATCTATTGCCTTATCTTCAGTATCTCCACGGCATCCAACATATTTAACACGAAATGACAAAGTTTGGAGCAAGTTTGCCAGAGCAGGGCACGTGGAATTGCTAAATAAGTTACCAATCAAACGATCCACGATAACAATATGATGCGGACTTTTAACTGATGCTCGTGGCCCGTGGCTAGGACCAGCCAATATATATATGTGCGTTGACTAGTTAAAGAAATCGAATAAAAAACGCCTGGAAGTCCATCTGGGTTGGTCGCTTGAACAAGATGAGGGGATCCAGGCACCAATCTTAGAATGCCCATGACGTTGTTGTTATCAGCACTCGGTAATACGTACTAGCTATATTTTTTAATGGAGTCGCGAATTCGAAGTACGTGTCTGTGTTGAAGGTATATAAATATATTCCTTCCGCTAAGCATAATTTTGCAGCATCAAAGAAAGATTTTGCAGCCATGAGGAACATCTTGCAATTGATAATTCGTGTTCGAAATCCGGGTTGACCTTGCCTCTTTGCTAGCCAGTTAGCACAGCGAATAAGTTCCCATGATCGCTGCGCGGAATATATAGTAGTATATCCCTTCCGGCATTAGCTTCCGAAATCCGAATTCGTTGCCCTGCCTCCCTTTTTAGGATTTTTTTGGATCAACATTGCAATAATACTTATAAACACTTTCACACAAATTGAGACAAAACTCTTTTTACATATTTATTTTTTGTTTCGCAAATCACATTTGAAAAACGACTTATAAGTCATTTTAAATAAGCTCTTAGTCATCTAATGAAACGAGATTACCTGCTCCAGCTGGGTCATAGAATACATCCAACTCGCCACCAATTTTATGTCCTCTGGTACTGCACAACAAAGAGTTGAGCCGCGTGTGAGGCGTGAATAACCCCGGATGCGGTTGCTCGGAATGGATCCAAGTTTTGATTAAAAGCCCACACGCCACGAACCAAGAGGGTTGATACATGATGAAAAAGTACTCAACCGTGTTAAATGCAAAATAAAAAATAAAATAAAAATGCAATTCTAAATATTATTAAAAATTACTTTAAAGTGCCCGTATATATATCGATTAGTTTATATTACCTCCCCTGATTAATATACAGCTTAGTTAACTAATTTCGAGAAGATTATAAAAATTAGTTAGGTTAATTATCTATAATAAATAAATATTTATTCTTTAAAATATTATTAATAATCATGTGTGTTTGAACTACCCATTAATAGTAACTCCTTAACATATACATAATTATTATAGGGATTACGTGAGAGCAAAATAGATAAATATTTGAGACAAAATCAATTGGAGTTTTATATTTAGGATTAAACTAAATATCAAACTAGGATAAAAGGTAGTAACATCTTTTTGCCAAACAATATATCTAAAAAAAGGGGAGAAAAGACTGGTATGTAGTTCTACCTCCGATCCTTAATATAAAACCTTGTTTGGTTTTTATTTTGGTCTTAGATATAAGATCCTAATCCAATTTGTCTCTTATATTTATGTATTTTTTTTCAAGTTAATCATTTTAACAATAGTAGTTATAACCAATACATTTGATTAGTAAGGATATTTTTAGAAGGATAACATTTATTTATTACAAATAACTAACTTAACTTCTTTTTTTAATCTCCTCAAATTAGCCAACTAATTCTTATAATTATGATTGGATGTAGTATTAAGTATTATTGGAAAGCAAATATTTTAGAACGTTTCATACTACTTAGCCCCGTCCGTTTTCTCCTCCCCCCCCCCCAGGGGCGGGAATTCCCTCCTTCCCAACCTGTCAAAGCAAGATTTAAAATCCCTCCTACCCCTTAAACCCGATAGACTCTCAAATTAACAAGATGGTATGATCGTCCTTGATGAGGAGTACCCTTCATCATTGCTCTTTTGGTCATATATGCAAGGCAGAGAGAAAATATTTTTTTAAACGCTATTTATAAACTATATCATTAATTTTTAATATGAATGTGTCATTTAACCTTTTATTTACTATTTTGTAGATCATTATTTTATTATAAAGTATATGTATTAAATTGAGATAAAGTTAAAAAGTTATTAAATTTTAAAATAAGTTAATATGGTTTTTTCCCCTAATCATAGCAAAACATGTTAAAAGTAACTTATGAATGGAATACTGAGTGTTTTGCAAGGACTTTAAATTCTGACTTATGATATTGTGTGATCAAATGAATTGACATTAAAAATACAGAATTGGTATATTGCTTATAACCTTTCTATTGTGTTTAGATTTGGTTGACTTTAATTTCATCTAGATTTTTCCATTAATTTTATCTGGATTTATATAATAAAATTAAGTATATATTATGTGACAAACACGTCATTGATTATTAATATTACCTCTTTTATAAATAATAAATTATGCGTACAATACTCAATTATTTATAATTAAAAAATTACAAGAACCCGAAAAAAATGAAATGAAATTATAAAGACCTCCATATTAATTTTTCTCTTATATTTTACTGTCCATTTTTTTGACCTTCAATATCTATTGTCCATGAACCACGATTAAACACATTCAAACCCACCGACGATGCAGGGAGGCTCGTGTTTATTGATTTTTGAATTTCTTATTCCGCCGATCCTCCAGCTTCCTGACCGCCAAAAAGAGCTCAAAATAGAGGCGCGTTGACATCACGCGATGCAAGGAGGCGGGAGACATCAGTCCCAGAAAACAAAACAAAAGCATAAACCGCGCCTCTCCTTCTTTCATCGATCTTCACATGCTTCAAACCCACGCTGATCCCAAATTATCCGATTCTGGCTAACCGCTCGTTGCTGCCTTCATGGATGCATCCGTGCTGCAACTCATCTCCGAAATTGGAGCACGTCTCGGCGAGCGAAGCCGTCCTACCAAGGATTTCATTGTCAAATCCCTGCGAGTAAGCGTTACCTTCCTTCCTCCGCCCCTTTACATGTTTTGTTTTCAACAACGGGGCCATCTCATGACAACTTTCCGCTTGTTCTCAAGCTTCACCACAATGGCTCACATTATCAGACTAATATGAAAGTGTTTTTAGCTTCTTTTTTTTTTGGGTGCAAGTGTGAATGCTAATTGTCGATGTTGATGAATTTAGAGAAGGAAGCTAGCATGCAGTCGCTAGCAATCTGCGCTAATTTTTTAACGAGCCATTAAGTTACTTGGGTTCGCAAGTAAAAGTGCTGTCTGTGTTTCATTACTCTCCTCCAGTTCCTTTGCACGCCGTCGCTCATTTGCGAGTTTACAGCAGGCTTTATAAGTTGGACCTAAAAATTTACGTTCCGTGCTGTTCACAGAAAGTGGGAAGTGAATCGTTGTGGGGGCTATAATTTTCAGGCCCTCTAAGTTGTCGAAGTAGAACATCTATTAAGATGAATATAACTGTATCTGCATTCCGCTTCCATTTAGCCCATTTACGTTGTGTTTTGGCGATCATCATGTCGTCTCTGCATCCTGTGCATGGCCAAAGAGCGCGACCAGAAAACTTAATGTAGGCTCTCTTGCATTTGCCCTCTCCACATCATACCGAAGAAAGAATCGGTTGAATTTCAGTCTCAGCTCGCCAGTGTTTATAATTAAGCGAGTGATTTGAAAATTGTTTGTGTTGTTTGGCTCTCTTTGGGGGGTGGGGACTGGAGAGGTGCATAGTCTACATTTAAGGACTTGTTCATGGTCATTTCAGACGCTTAAATAGTTTGCTGGAATTCTGTTGTTTTGACTTATCATCTGCTTCAAAGCTATTTGTGATAAGTTCATTTACTTAATTTGGTAATTGCTAATTGTTTATATAATATTATGGGATGCTAACTGTGATCCTATTATCACTAACTCTTCTGCAGCAAGCTGTAAGTGCTTTGTCTCAGTTAGAACAGTTCTCTCTAATTGAAACCACTAATGAAGCACGAGCTAATAATAACAAAAGGAAGGTCTCAGAAAGCAAGAAGCTTCCCAAAATCGAGTTGATTCGTTAAAGACCCTGGAACATGCGATCGCTAGTGATCTGCTTCAACATGCAGATAAAGATGTTAAACTGCTAGTTGCCATATGTGCCACTGAAATTTTTAGGGTCAGGGCACCAGAACCACCTTTTGAGGGCAAAGATTTAAAGGTAAGCATCATAACTGAAACTTTTTTTAGCTTGCCTGTTTTATGTCCACTTCTATGCTAATTTGAGAGACATGCTTTTAATTCAGGGTGTATTTAAACTTATCATCAGCATCTTTGCGGATCTAGCTGATACCTCAAGCCCACTGTTCTCGAAAAGGGTGAAGATATTGGAAACTGTGGCTCGGTTAAAATGCTGCGTGATAATGCTGGATATTGACTCTGAAGATTTGATTGTCGAGATGTTCAGAATTTTTTTCTCTGTTGTAAGGTCTATATCTCTCCCCCTCTTTTTGTGGCTAAAATGTTTTCCTTTGTTTTCATGATTGTTATTTGATTGGACAAATTCATTAGTCCCGTGTCTTAACTACTCATATTATCTCATAAGGACTTTAAAGAAGTCTCAGTTTATGTGATTGCAAATGCACATATGATGATTTTTTATAAGTCAAACCTCTGGCAATTGTGTCCTATATTTTGTATGTAAGAAATGTGCTTGTGTGGTAATTTCTTCAGGTTGCATTGTCTCGATTCCCATGGAAATAGAAACCTTTCAAATTCTGTCAGATTCATAGTAGGTTTACATTTTTTAAGCTTTCACTGATGTCTCTGTATGTTTTCCATCATCCCTAATCATATCGGTAAGTGATAGACTTGGACACCACTTTTTGAGGCAACGTATTACTTGACTGTTATTACTTTTGGCTGAGATGCCAGTCCCCCATTATTCCAGTTTAATTTTTATGACGATAACGACGCAAGACATTCAATCTCTCTTCTCCCCGTTTTTTCAGAGATGACCACCATGCAAGTTTGACCGATGCTATGTCTTCTATAATGATAGATATATTAAACGTAGGAGCTTCTCAGAAACTCTTGGAAGTGATATTTCAAAATCTTATAAAGGGCAGAAAAGTAAGGCCTCTTTATATTTTCGTGTGATCACACACACACACACAATTATTATTTTTATGTTTTTTATTTAATTTTCAAATTCGTATACGAAGAAGTTGAGGTTAAGTGCCTTTAAAGTTCCACTTAGCTGTTTCTGAATGAATTACAGGATGCAACCTGTGCTGCTTCTCAACTAGCTGCATCTGTCATCAGTCGTGCAGATGAGAAAGAGCTGAAGCCCCTTGTTTCTTGGTTTTTAACTTCTTGCATAAATGACAGGGATGCTGTGAGCTCCGGGCTGAAAGAATTTTACCATGAAATTATATTTAGAATATTCCAATGTGCTCCCGAGATGCTTCTTGCTGTTATCCCAAGCTTGATTGGAGAGTTGTTGGTACATTCTCTTTTCCCTTTTATTGTTTAAATGCTTTAATGGTTGAACGAAAAAATTTATTGAAATTGATATTTTCTTTTAGAAATGTATCTCTTCTCACATTTATTACATTTGAGATCCTGTTTACAGGCTGATCAGGTTGATGTTCGTATAAAAGCTGTTAATTTGGTTGGGAAGCTCTTTGCACTTCCCGAACATCATGCAGCACGGAAATATCATGATCTTTTTGTGGAATTTTTGAAGAGATTTTCTGACAAGTCTGTGGATGTTAGAATTAGTGCCTTGCAATGTGCTAAAGCTTTTTATATGGCAAATCCATCAGGGAAACAGTTTCATGAAATTATCTGTAAGCTTCTCAGCACTTTTCTTGTCATTGGGATAACTCCTATTTTTTGTATGCTGCTTGCCTCCTGATTCGCAGTCCCTCATGGTTTCTTGCAAGTGACTCATGGCATCCTATAAATTGAGCAGGTGCTGTTGAAGATCGTTTACTAGACTTTGATGACAGGGTAAGAATGCAGGCAATTCTTGTTGCCTGTGATCTTTCCAAGTCAAACCTGCAACTTGTACCATCCAAACTAATATCTCAAGTCACTGAAAGAATTCGGGATAAAAAGGCACGTGCTTTTGGTTCTTTTGCCTACTGCAGGACGCAGCAGAATTCAAGTGATTCAAAATATCTTTTTTCTCAGATATCCCTTCTCTTCTTTCTTTTGATATGTTTTTTCTAATCTTCTCCAGATATCTGTTAGAAAGAAGGCCTTGCAAAAGCTTATGGAAGTATATCAAGAATACTGCAAGAAGTGTTGTGAAGGCAGCATGACAGCTGGTGATCACTTTGAAGAGATTCCATGTAAAATTTTGATGCTTTGCTTTGATAAGGATTGTAAGGAGTTCAGGTGAGATCGTCTACTCTGTATTGCTAGTTGAACCAAAGCAAGAGTTCTTTCGAAGATATAAGACTTAATAATATTTATTTTATGTTAAATTTTTTCAGTTCACACAACATGGAATTGGTTCTTGCGAATGATTTATTTCCGGAGCATCTTTCCATTGAGGAAAGGACAAATCACTGGATACACATATTTTCTCTTTTCGGTCCTCTTCATGAAAAGGCATTACATACTATTTTATCTCAGAAGAGAAGGTAGTGGTACTGATATGCTATGAATATGGGGTAAGAATATTAATAGATTATTTATTGCAAGTCGTTCCTGTTTTCAGGTTGCAAAGTGAGGTTAAAAACTATTTGGCCTTGCGGAAGCAATTGAAGGTACCGGAATTGAGTTTTTCTTTTTCTTTTTAATCATAACTTGGTGAAGCCTTTTCATCAACTTACCAGTACATAAGATGGTGAAGTCTTTCCAGTGTTCAGATTCTACTTATGCCATTTTCTATTGAACAACTATGCACTGTTTTAAATTTGGCCTTTCATGAAAATAAGAATTGATGCGTAGTAAACATTATGAATGCCATGTGGTTGCACCCAAAAAAAAAAAAAAACAAAAAAAAGAATGCTATCTGGTTTCCTATGGAAGCTTTAGGTGACCCATTATACTTTTAGGGTCTTTTGAACGTATTTGGTTGTTGAAGCTGGACAGAAACTCTGGGTGGAAGTTGAAATGCGTAGCTCAGTGGCTTCAAAAGTTCTTGTGTTTGATGTATTGCACGGTGCTTTTGAGTACAATGTTAAGGGTAGATTTCTTCAAAAAATGCAGTGTCCTAAGTTTCCTTCTTCCTGAAAAAATATCACAATCTTGGTTACTTGATTTCATTTGATGATTCCGTAATTTTCCTAAATTTTGAAGATGCCTTTGAGATTCATTTGTTCTTGGTTTTTACTTCATATTGCTGTCCTTTCGTTTTCTTTAGCTTGTATCTTCCCCCCCCTCTCCTCTCTCTCTCTCTCTCTCTCTCTCTCTCTCTCTCTCTCTCTCTCTCTCGCTCACACACACACACACACTCTTTGGTTTTATCATTTTGCAAATATTATCTTCGTGCTTTCCGATCATGATTTGATTATTGGGAAATAATGGAGTTTAAATCTTCTTTTCAGGAAAATTGGTCTGAAGATTTACAGAAGACTACTGAAAATATGTTCACAAAAATGGCCTCATTTTTTCCAGATCCTCCTAAAGCAGAAGAGTGGTTACTTAAAGTGAACCAGCTTAAAGATAATAATTTATTTAACTCACTCAAACAATTGTTGGAGGAGCAGACTTTTACAACCACAAAAATCATCGAAGTATGTCCCCCCCCCGGGGGAAAAAAAATCACATATTAACCGTTGCCCTTCTTGATTTTATTTGAATCTGTTGCTTTTTCTTGTGTGAGGAAGTGCGCTCCATGCATTATTCTGTTCCACATTTGTAGTACACAGTCTATAATTCTTCCATAACTCGGGTGGCTGATAAATGACTGTCTTAGCTCTGTTTTTTTTTTTTTTTTTTAATTTCATGCTGATCTTGAGATGTGGCCACCTACTGAGGCGGAAAATTCTATGCAGTTAAATATTTCATGTTCCAGGTTGGACTACTCAATATAGATCAGGCCTCTCCTACTACTTTGATCTCTTTCACTACGACTCTGCAGAAGTTAAAATAGCTCTGTTTTCTCTTGCATGGCAAGTAAATTCTGTGGTGATGACAGGAGCTGGATGAACTGATGTTACTGAAAGTGGCTTAGGCATGTGTTGCATGAACTTGGACTGGATCTGTATCTTACTTTAAATCTACGAGAAACTAGTGAATGTACATGGCAGTTAACCTTTAGGATAGGCAACTTTTTCTCATGAGGAAATCTGATGTGGGGTTTTGAAGACTTTGCAATAAATCTTTTGCCATGTGACGCTGTAATATCTTTCATATTTATCTTATCCCATGTGATGCAACTCATCTTTGTAAACTTGTCCATTGTTTCTGATTTTATATGACCCTTTTGTTTTCTCTTAGGATAAGCTTCTGCAAATGGTTGGGGAGAGCAATCCATATTTTGAGTTTCTACGTTCACTCTTCTCTAAATGCTCATACGATATTTTCAGCTCAGAGCACGTCCATTATATTGTAAATTATCTTTCCAATTCCACAGTCGGAAGCAAGCGCTTGGAGGATTCTTCTATAAAGCTTCTCCTGGTAACAGATCTTGCTGCTCAATAGATATTTATGGTGCATTCTTTTCGGCATTTCTTTTTTATTGCGGAGAACCTTTTGGCAAAGAAATGTAGGCACTAGTGCATGTATAATGCTCCTCGACACCAAATCTGACGCATCTGTTTTTAACAATTAAGCATTACGAGAGGAATTACGTCAATCTAAGGTTAATCATGATGGGAAATCTATTTGGTTTCCCCTTTGGTGGATTTGATGTGGTAAAGATGGTACTTTTTACTATGTTTTGTCGAGTAACTTACAAAGAACTAATTAAGGGAAGGTCCAGGAATGGTTTTGACACACACACACAGTCATTATCTAATCTTTGCTGTTGACATAATAAGCACTGAAAACAAAAAAAGTTTTTCTCCTTTAAAATAAGAATTGAGCGCATTCTGGATGTTAATTGTTAATATGACTATTATTTGTAGTATGCCTTTGTTGAGAAATTGACCAATCCTTGCTACTCACGTGATCGCTTAATTATTGTTTGATGCGGATTCCACCTGATAAATCATTCCGTCAATTTACTTCAACTAGGCCATTGTGAGAACTTTTCCTGCAATCCTGAGAGGCTCCGAAAAGCAGTTCCAAATGTTGCTGGGGCAGAAGAGCGCAGTAAATGACAAGCTGATTGAGGTCTTAGCAAAAGCAGGCTCTCACATTTCGATCAAACTCAGGTCACCTCTACCTCTGCTTTGTGTTTGTATAGATGTCAAAACCATGGTTCTGGCAAGCATCATAAAATCTCCGGTTTAACAAAATTCACTATCCGTTGCCCTTTTCATTGTTTCCTAATAATCAATGGTGGGTTTTGAAGATTAGTACTTAGATGAGTAATGAATTCGGCCTCAATTTGATTAGCAGCCCAGCAACTAACCATCGAAATGTGGCAAGTAGTGGTTGAAGAGAAAATTCTTCCAATGGAAACAAAAGGAGAATACATTAAAAAAGGCTTAAATAATATGAAAACCGTGCCTAGTTCAACCCAAGGAGCTCACAATAGTTTCCTCTCAGATGTTTGATCTCCCTTTTTGTTTAGCCTCATTTTGTTTTTGGTTTACAGTGATATCTACCCATTTCTTCAAAGAATGTGCATGGAGGGAACTCGCACACAGGCTAAATTTGCGGTCTCGGCAATGGCTGCCTTGAGTTCTGACCAATCATTTTTCTCAGATCTCTACAAGGTACCGTTATTTGCGGGATGCGAATCCTCTCATTTTTATATTCTTTTAGCGAGAAAATAACTATTTCAAAATAGTTGATGTATAAGTTATCTGGATTGTTGGCCAAAAAAAAAAAAAATCTGGATTGAAATATCATGGACTTTTCTTAGGAATCTTTAATTTTAACTAACATTTCGAATAATGGAATTTGGCTAATTCTCTCATGAAAAAACGGAGTATCACTTATTACATGATTCTACCGTGTTCTGAATATTCTGTACAAAAAAGGGATTCTTTAATTTATATGAACTCTTCTTAGGAGTGAAAAATTGCCTTGGTCTCTGATAAGGACCAAGAGCAGAAACCTGCAATATATAAGAATAAAACAGTAGGTGGATCTAACAATGGAATGCAATACTCTGAATACAATTAAGCATTAATAATCTTCCTACTCAGTGGGAGATAGGACGTTACAAAATAGTTTACACACTCACAGCTCATACAATAAACCTAACATTCGAGAGGTCAGTTCTCTCCTCAAAATACTCTCTTCAAAATATCCTTACCCCCCTGCTCAAGATACAACGGCTAATATAGTCAAAAGTAAACAGCACAGTCTCCCAAAATACAGTAACCTAGTACACAGACCTAAAAGACATTAGAGTGTGCTACTTTCTCCAAAAAGGTAGGAACTAGAAGTCAACTCCCTGGTTGCTCAGAAAGGATTGTTGCCTTTTGCTTGGTTCTGCCTATGTTGCCTCTTATAGGTATTTTTAAATATGTTGACTTTATCAATCTCTCTGTCTCTCTTGCTGTACAGGAACTTATTGATTCTCTTTATAGCCAGCGCAATGTTCCGACAGTTTTGCAGTCTTTGGGATGCGTTGCACAATACTCTATTTCAACTTTTGATACTCGACTTGCGGAAATTACATCATATATTTCTCAGAGGATTGTTCAAGTAAAAGCACCGTTATCAAGTTCTTGCTTGTTTAATCTTTTTATGCCGGGACAAGTTTGATGTGGTGGGGTTTCTCTGACAGGTTGGTTATTTCTTTGTTTAGGCGGAGCACTTGGATGACGTTCACAATGCAGCTTCGTCAGGGGGTTCTTTCGGGTGTAGCGATTCTTTCGGGTGTAGCGATTGCTGCCAATTGAAGGTTAGTGTGGGAGATCAGCTACTGCATTTGAATTCAGCATTCAATAATTCCGATAAAGCTGCAGTTACAGATGTCAAAAAGAGAGAAATAGTGCCGTGATTCACATTGATAATTTTTTTTTTGGCTAAAAATTAGGTGGGTTCATGCATTCCATAAAGTCTCGATAATAAGTTATGCTGTTACCAATTTGTGTATAGTATAATTATAAATTTCAAATTGAATATTGATAATTAATAATCTCTTAATGTATCTATAACAATAACCATACATATAAACAAAAAATGCGGTCCCGTATTTTGCTTAGACATTTACTGGCAAAAAAAAAGGAGGGAAAATTGGGGATAAATCCCTCGTTACAAGTTTAATTGGCAAATGGTTCTTAAGATGATTGATTGCATAAGGAAAGATTAGTT
The DNA here is from genome assembly GCF_004799145.2 of Neltuma alba. Taxonomy (NCBI): domain Eukaryota; kingdom Viridiplantae; phylum Streptophyta; class Magnoliopsida; order Fabales; family Fabaceae; genus Neltuma; species Neltuma alba. Next base: position 114,940 of record NW_021636324.1, read on the forward strand.
GCACACAAAGTAAGGTAAATTGCACAAAAGGAAGATGATTTGCACAAAACTATTTAGATAAAAGGGATTAGTTTGCACATAAAAAAGATGACATGCACATAAGAGCATTCTATCTGTACAAAGGGAAATTGGGTTGCACATCGCACAAAGGAAGATTATTACACACAAGGGAAGATAAATTGCATATAAAAAAAGTTAAGTTGCACACAATAGAAGTTAAATTGCACAACGTCCTTAGGTCCTATTTGCTAATTAATTTTTCAATGAGGGATTTATTCCCAATTTTTCCCCCAAAAAAAATTTGCTTAGACATTGGAGTAAGTTGCATTATTTATAACTCAGTGTGACATCTTATGGATTTTATCTTTCTAGAGTAAACTAGATGTTTAGATATGTAGGAAGTCGTTTTGTGAATTTGGCTTATAAATAGCGTTCTAATTTGAGATATTTGACTTTTATTAGGCCTTGTATTTTACCCTTTTCTTCCGTTATATTTTATGTCTTTTTTTATTTAATTTAATTTTATGGGGCCCATGAGCTTAGGCAAATTAATTATTAAATTATGCAATTTTCAAAATTCACTAATTTATTTTCGCATATTATCACAACTTCCTGTCCAACGCTTGAGACATTATTCTAGTTTCAATTAAAAAGTGCTCTTGCATGAGTAATGATATACAAAAACTGGGCTCTTGTTGATTTTATGTGTGTGTGTTATGTCTGTCTGTCTGTATGTATGAGATAAGTTTCAACTTGGAACTGCTTTTCTTTCTCAATGACAAGTCTTTCTAAACCTACTAGATGATAAAATATGAGCGAGCTCCAACAACTTTCAGTGTTATTCATCAACTTCCGGATGCTGCAATCTGCTATCCTTCGCATTGGCTTTGCAATCATTCTAACACGTACTAATGCAGATTTATGGGCTAAAAACACTGGTGAAGAGTCATCTGCCAGAGCAAGGGAATTGTGTGAAACGGAATATTACTGGTTTGTTGGACATTTTGATAAGAATGTTGCGGCAGAGTGATCATCTTATCGGTTTGAATTCTAGGTATGAGTGCTAAACTAAGTGTTTTTTTTTTCTTTTTCTGACTAAATTTTTTTGCAAATTAGGAGAGACCATATTATGGGTTCAAGGAATAAGGGAATTTCCAGTGATACCCCTAGTGCTAAGTGGAATCTCCAGTAGTGCCCCAGCCCCCACGGATTTAACTTGTGTACAATAGGCTTAATAAATAAAATAATAACAAGGAAGACGCGCCTTAAACAGGCAACAATGCTTTTTCTTTTTTCTTTTCCTCCCCCCCCCCCCCTCTTATCAAACTGATAATTAACCGAATACCTGGACGCGTGACATATATGGGCACACAAAATGCCAAATGAGACTCTTTCCCGGTTAACGTGGTTTGAAAAATCTGGGCGGCTTATGGCTAAATCATTGATATGCTCTTGTCCATGTTTGCATCATGTTCTTTTGCTTCTTTTATGAAATGTCAGTATCATGCCTTTCTTTTGACGTGGATTTCAGAAGAGTTAGCAGCTTGGTGTAGAATTAAATTTTAGAATGAATGTTTCATATCCTTAGTCTGTTTAGTGCTTCCTTTTATATGAAGTCGTTAATGGTGTTTGAATTCTCAATGTTTGTAGAAGAAATGTCTAATTGTATGTATTTACCGATTCAAATTTTGCATCTTTTTATGTGGATCTGCCATCGTGACAAGCTTTCTTTTCCTGGACGTGTGTGTGTGTGTGTGGTTGGTTGGGTGTCTCCGTTGTGTTGGGAACGGATCAGGTTCAGATGTACAGGAGATTACCGATTAGATAAGACATATTGCGTTACAATTATTCCATTGGATTAGTGAGATATGTTATTGTTGATAGTTGTAAAATGCTTCAACGGTTAGGTGCCTGTCTCCTTACTCCTTAAGAGAGTTCAGGGACCAGACTAAGGTATCAAATTTTTGACAATAATATCATTCTACAAGCTGGAGAACAAACATGGAACAAAGGAATCATGTGAAATATCTTTGGAAAATTGTCTTGGTTGATTATCTATGTGTAAGTGTACCAACTGTTTTAATTTGCACCTCATAAGTTAACTGATTCATTTTGCCTGGCAAATTTGTTTGCAGTGAAAGTGATGTGGCTTGTACCAGATTAGCTGCTGCAAAGTCAGTTCTCCGGCTGTCTAGGAGGTGGGATCAGCATATATCTCCGGAGATTTTTCGCTTCACTATTTTGATTGCAAAGGTATGTTCGGCCGACTATGCATTTCACTTAGATCAGCTGCTAAAGAAAGTAGAGGTAGATATACTGTTAACATAACTAATGGTTTCTGAGGGAACAATCACATTAGCAATTTTAGGTTAATATGAAATACTTAGAAGGATAGCATATCTCGTATATTTTAAACAGTATAAGTTGAAGAAATTTTGAAATTTGTGCTGTCAGCAAATGATGGTTGGTGTGGTAGTTTCAAGCGGTATCACAAAGCGCATTTGTTCTGTCAGGAAGAATTTCAGTGTATCCATTTTTGTTTTTATCTTCAATTTCAAGTTGTGTTTTACCCCCTACTGCTAATAATTTTTTTTTAAAATATCCTTCCCCTTGTTTCTATCAATTTGGTTATTATTTTTCAAATCCACTTCACTTTTTTGTGATACCATTTTCGAATATATATTTTTAAACAATTATTATTATGGATTTATTCCTTAGTTTATTCTACTTTGGTTAGTCTTTTCTTTTGTAGGTTATATTTTGTTGCAATAGTTATATACATATTTGTTCATTGAAATACAAACTTCAAATATAGAGAAGCCAGGGAAATGTCAGATGCTAAGTTTGCAGAACAGGAAAAAGTTGCAAATTTCCGTTTAAGGGAAGCAAACATCTGCAATTCATTTTGATGCCCCCTCATTATTTTTTGAGGCCCAAACTTTTACTATCAATTGTTCATTGATTGGTCCATTCTGTTTCTTTTTTCTTTTTCGGCCATCGGTTCATTCTATTTCATTACCATGATTATCAGTTTTTAATAGTCCGCTTTCATATTACAGGACTCGTCACCTTCTATTAGGAGATTATTTCTAAATAAAATACACAAAATGTTGAAGGAGCGTAGGCTACCTATTAGATATGCATGCGCTTTTCCATTGGCGGTGATGGATGGGACTGAGGATCTGCGAGACCATGTAGGTTTGCCTTCGATTGCGTAGATGATTATTCTGTCTGTAAATTCTTCCCTCAAATAAATTGGCTGAGCCAGTACTTTTTTCACACAATAGAGGGAGTTCTACTTCTATTTTCACTATTTTATTTTTCTTGTTTCTTTTCAGACATTGTCAGCTTATTACTCTTGGTAGTACAACCATTAGCACTATCATGTTCATTTATAGATTTCTTGGCATTCATGCTTTGCCTTGCTTGGGCGCGTTTCTCACTCTTTGTATCTTGTGTCTGTGCTCCATTGGCTGTTGATGCATTTGAAAGTTATTGTCCGAATTTGTATTTCCCTAACATGTCTTAAAATGAGACTGTGAGTTCATTTAACTTTCTATGTCATTTCAGTTACACCGAAATTTACAAGTTCATATATTATGCTCTTTTATTAAATGCAAAATTGAAGTGCATTTCATCCTTTATTTCTTTCTATTTGTATTTATTCAGAGTAATAATGTTTTTACTTAAGATAAATGACTAGAAACTAGCGGAGGAATAAATAACTATAAGCCTTCAAAGTTTCTTTCATAGTTGGGCCAAACAAACACAAATCTCTGATAAGATGAATGTGGATTTCATTTCCCCATGATAACTTCAGGGAAAAAAAAATTCGCAATTTGTTTGTAATTGTTCTATCTTCCCTGTTGAATTTTTTCTGAACTAACTTTTAATGCTACGTTTTACTAATCATGCTACTAATACTGTTCATTTCAGAGCTCTAAATTTTTGGCAGAATTTATCAAGGATTATAGTATAGTAGCTCGAACACAGCAAATTTCTTCTGCGCAAGGAGTAGTTTTTTGTTATCCAGCATACGTTGTAGTCTTTCTGATTCATGTTCTTTCTCGTGATGCTGATTTTCCATCCGGAGGCCGTCAAGATGAACAATTGTGTGCTGACCTCTGTAGGTAATGTATCCTTTATCCTGTTGCATTTCTGTTGTACTAATTATGGCACATGAATGTTAGTCCAAAAGTTGGTGATACATGGAATCTGCTCCTTTGCAGTCCCCTCTATATTTTTATGCAGGCATTAGTCAATTCAAATATTGTTGATGGAGACCAGGACCTTGTAAATGATGCTGTGTTATATCTTTTTAGTATTTTACGAGCTATCAGAAAAGCCGAGGATGCTGTGGATGTGCAGATGACTACTGTAAAATATTTTTTAATATTTTCGCCATTAATTAATTCCTATCTCAGCCGTGTGTTATGCTTATTGTGGTTCATAATATTGCAGAAGCTGCATATGCTGGCTGACATTGGTATATTTATTTTGAATGCATTAAAACACGGCGAAATTTCTGCATCGCAAGCCCCGGGACAAATTTTGCTGCCTTCATCGTTATATAAAATGAGTTTTGCTAAGAACAGTGTAAGTTTTCTGGAGCGCTTGTCTTCGTTTCACCAAAAAAAAAGGGGGGGGGGATGACACTGTAACATTTTTGTACTATTTATGGAGGCTTGTTTATGTGACTTTTATTGCAAGTTTTTGTGATATATTCGTGAACTGCAGGCTAATCTCAGAAATTTCTATTTCGATGAATGCTTTCTGAGTGGCGTCTTGCAAAAACTTAGATCATACGTCCCTCAGGCATGTGTTCAAAAGGTATGTTTCACGTGGCCACTGTAGGCCTCAAATGTTCCTTCTTTTTTGTTTATGAATATAATTTCATGTGTTTGTTTCTCTCCCCGTTATCAGCCTCTCAGAACTCTTAAATATGGTCGCAAGTGTCAAGAGGATGTTCCAAAGTGCAATATTAACAAATGCATTACATCCAATTTGGCATCTAGCAAACCAGATGATTTGTTATGGAGGGAAACGACACATGTGAAAACCGTAAGGCCTGATATCCCTTCAGGGAAAAGGAGGAAAAATGCCGAGTCTTCCGCCAACTCTGGGCCAGTTTGTTTGCATGAGTGTTCCACTATTCATAGGCTACAGAATGCATCTGAACCTTGTGAAAGAACGCTGGAAGGGAACCAACTTTCATCTTGTGGTTCCGTGAGTTCTCTAGTCGAATCGCATGTTGCAACCCGCAAGTCAAAAAGGATTGCTGCTTCTTTGATAGAGAATGCCGTGAGAAGCGGAAAATGCACTGGTCAACCTTCGAAGCGCCCCAGAACCAACCTCAGCGATTCTTGTGGCACAAAGGTTTGTTGGAAATTCATTCAAATGTCAAGAAGTTAAATCAATGAATATTATTTTTGATATCTGTAGTTTACTGGAAATATTTCAAGTGATGGAAAATTAGTCTGGCAGGGGCAAAATTAGCTTTTGCAACAATATTAGCTTCCTCTATCCGTTATTCGAGCATGCCTACTAGACAATGAACAATTGTAGAGAATTTTAAAAATACCATCATGTACTAATTAAATAAAGAATTTCTCATAACGAATGACAATTCCTACTAAAATAAAAAAAGATAAGTTACTTAAATACTCTGAAAGTATTCATAAAGGAGTACTTGGCACCTGAAAGTTTTTTTCCCCACTTTTACATGTGCTGGAAGTTTATTTTTGTAACAAAAATATCCTAACTATATTCACTGTTAAGTTTGACTGTCTTTAATAGTCAAATTTAACTATGGATAAAACTTCGGGCAGAAATGCTACGAAATAGAACTTTCAGGACATATAAGCGTTAAAATATACTTATAGGTACTGGTGCTTCTTTGTGTATACTTCCAAGTTTTAAACACCTTATCCTAAATAAAAATAGATAATGAAGAATTATATATTACAAATCAAAATAGAAATAAAATTTCTTATTCTAATTTTGAAGTTTATATAAATTCCCAAAAAAGGTAGCCGCGATGATCTATGATATCAAATATATATAATTTCAGATCTCAAAGATCAAGAGTCAAACAGTTTGTAAGCAAAACTGCAATTTACCCAATCTATTGAAATCAAACTATTAAAAAATTATTACATGATACTTATTTTGGAATACCCAATATGTATGGCTTCCTCTATAGATCTTCACCTTTAATGTATGTCTTGGTCTGAGATTTGGTTTCTATCCCCACCCCTCTTTTGACTGGAAGTTTCTATCCCTTTTAATATTACTGTGCTGTTTAAAGATGTTCATTTATTGAAACAAATGAATGACATTGGCAATTTTTCTTAGAAGGAAGATGTGCTGGCAGACCGTTCAAATCAACGTCACTTATGGCACTGGTGAGTTTAGTTTCTGAACTTTTACTTCATTATCAATTTGTTCATTTTTAGGAAAGAGTTACAAATCGGAGTATCCTCATAATGCTTATTATGTGACTGTATCCTCATAGTGTTCATTTTACATGACTTATTGTGCGGTGTTATGCTGATAAAATGTAATACAAGACCCATTTCAAAATATGTGATTAAAAAACAGACTTCTTCGATGACTGACGCTAATGATGCAAGCGATAATTATCATTGTAAGCTAGAACTAAATCCTTAAAAAAATATGATCTTCCCCGTAAATCTCTCTTTTGCGAACCTTGAGTAACCTTTTTTTTTTTTTTTTTTCTGTTTTCTTACGGTTTAGGTTATTAGCCCATAGTCCCTTGTATTTCTCCTCTTCAATTCCCCTTTCTGTTCTTTCCTTAGCTAGTGAAGTTATTAGATTTCACTTGCTTGTCATCGATTTTCGTTTAGCTAGCAAGTTAAATGCAGAGCAGAGGCATATCATTAATCATCCACTTTGACTCTGGCCTATTATCTTTCAGAAGAGATGCTTCACCAAGCAAATTATAGCATACTTATCTGTCCTCTTCACCACACACTAATGGACGCTTACCAAGTATTCACTGCATTGGATTTCTGCTATGTGCATTTATGCATCATCGTTACCTGTCTATGAGATGTAATCTTTGATACCTTCCCCTGCTATTCTCAGCGTAGGTAACTTTATAATTAAATACTTGTAGCACTTCACCATTAGTTGCATACTCCTCGCAAATCTCTTGTACTCGGTACATGATTTCATATGAAAAACTACCATACCCGTATAAACTTTTAAACATGATTATGAATATGATTGTTTTTTTTTTTTTTTTGTTTTATAATTATGGGCACAAATGGATTTGATGCCTTCAGGTTTGAAGGACTCTTTAATTTGGTTTAAAACTTTGGCGGGCATCATACCTCTTCATTGAAATCTGGCTACTAAATAACATTTTGCTGTTGTCTATAGGCTACTGTTCCCATTTATCTGCACTTTTGCGCTAGTATTGGCATCTGATGCAATTTGATATTTATTTTATTATTATGCCTTGAGGCTTTTTACTATGAAGTCTTGACATTTTTCATCGATATGTTTTTCTTTGGGCCTGTTTTACATGGGAATGCCTATTTCATTTTGCAGTGACCCGGGTAAACATTCTCAGCGTGGCAGATCAAAGAAAACTAATGCCACGACAGGAAGCAAAGTAGCCAACCTTAACCAAGAAAATGGTGGGTAATGTAAGCAAATGAATTTGACCTCACTTAACATTAGCCGGAACGATTGAAATTTTCATATTATAATGATATCCTCTACTTTAGTATGAGATAACAAAAAGCATACTATCAAGTTGAGATGCAAAAGTTCCAAGAAAAAGTTTAGATGCATCGATTTTACTTTCATTAAGATCTTAAGAAGCCTTCATTCGTGCACTTGGACTTGTATATGCGTATTATTTTTAGTATCAGATCGTGGGGTTCATGTTGACATCGTAATTGTAAGGGGCTACCAACTTGGAATGATATCCTGCCCTAATTTTTTTCCTTTTCTATTTTTCTCTTGTTAACGTTGTACAGAAGTAAATCAAGTCAAATTATTTTCCTTTTTTTTCACACAAATATTCTAATCATCCAGAAATTCTTGTAATGATACTGAATGCCTTTTTGCAGTGAATGAGAACGTAAGGGGAAAATCTACGGGGACTTCAGAATCAGAAGTTGTAGATACAAATGAAAAGGCTACGAGTCACTTGGTATCTTTACACTGCCTCCTGTAAATCCTGTTTTCATGGAAATCTTGACCGGCAATGACGCTTGCCTGCCTTCACTTTCTTGGATGTTGAACCTGTTTAAAATCTATTCGTATTTGCAGGTATCCGATATCCTGGTCAAGACGAAAAGGACAGCGATAGAATAAGATTTTTGAAGTTGACCTTGGCGACTTATATTACGTGTGTTGATAATAATTAGTCCCGTTTCAACTATCAAGCCTCGTTAAGTCTGTAAATTATAATCGCCTGCCATGATTTTTCTGTTTAAATTAGTTAGGTTAGCTGCAAGTAGTTCACGTAGCAAAAGCTTTTTGTGCTCGCATAATGAGTGCCTCGTTACACATTCCTTGGAAATGGTATTAATGTGGCACATTTCATAACAGCTAGTCATGTAATCGTGTAGATTACAAACACCCCCCCCCTGGGGGGGGGGGTAATCTGGAAGACTGAGGAAAGTTGAAGTGAGAATGAGGGCAGAAATGGAAGTAGATATGAATTGAAAATGGAATGTTAAAGTATGTTTGGATTAGTATATGTTAGTTGGAAATGATTTTAATAGAAATGTATAGGTGTATAAAAGACTGACTAAGGCTTGGCAAGAAAACCATCCGTGCTTGCTTAACCATCGTGGGAGAAATCGATCATCGAAGGGAAAAAATTGCAAATTGGAAGTCCCCAATGCAAATAGGCAGCCAAGCTTCAGATCTAACCAAAAAAATCAACCATTAAAAAAAAATTGAAGTTGAAATCGCCACCTTTATCATAGTTAGAGAGTGATGTCGATGACAAGTCGAGGGGAGAGAAGAATTGTTCTGGAATACGCGATGAAGAAGGACGGACGGACGGACGGAGGAGATGGAGCTGTTTGTTGTCTCTATTTGAAGAAGAAAGACGGAGATTTGAAGACATAGAGTGTCGTCTCTCTCTGCCATCCTCACCATAGCTAGATCTCCCAGGGCAAAGTGGTCTAAGAATTAGCTTCCATGAAAGTCACTTTCGCAGTGACGGTGAAGAGGATTCCAACGCGCCAAACACACACACTTTTCACCCTTCCACACTCACAATGTAGTCCCCTTACGCTATACCAAACGGGCCTAAAAACGGCAATAGAATCCCGCGTTAAAGGCTATCTGGGGAAATGAATAGGGCTAATAATCAATGTTTTGAAAATCGAGCAAGTTATTGAACCGATTAAAATTGCCGTTCAAGGTTCATGAATTAAATCTTGGTTGAAGGACATTTATAAAAATTAAAATATATATTAGTCTTTTATTTTGTACAAGGTTTTAATTTGGTTCCTTAACTTTAAAAAATATACTTTTAATCCTTTAACCCTAAATTTTTTTAAATGATGACATTAAGATCTTAGATGTTGGTAAAATATTTCCAAATGTTAATATATTAAATTTAATTTTCAAAATATTTATGATTGTTATAAAAAATATCATTGAAGTCCAATGCTTTAGGGTTAAAAGACAAAATGTATGCTTTTTAAAGTTAAGAACCAAATTAAAACTTAGTACAAAGTTAAAAGATCAAATTGCCTCGAGGGCACTGAATTTGTTTTATCCGTATGTCTTATTGATAGTAAAAGATCAAATTAATTAATACATATTTTATTTTGTTTATTAAAATATTGTATATTTTTGAGAAAATTGTAAAACAAGACTTTGGAAGTAGAAAAGTTGTCGAGAGGACCCGTTCAATATTAGTATTAGTTTTGTTAATAATTGCTAAGCAAATAGTAACAATTTTTGTGAATGGGTTTTTATATATAATTTTTTAATTTTTAAGATCTTTATTTGTGATTTTTCTTATATTTTTTTCGGCAGAAAATTTTTTTGTTATTTAACATACTATTTACGGAGTAAATTTATAATTACTAGTAACTATATGCAAGAATAATGCTTAAACATAAGATCTATGGGTCAACTTTTTTAAACAATCAATTTAGAGGTATTTGAATAGAAATCAAATTATGATTTACACGAAGAGTTTATTTTGATTTGTGAACTTTTTTTTTAATCGGTGTTCCAAAACCCGGTGAGTCTGACTGGAGTTTTCTTTGGAATTCTTTTAATGGGCGTGTCTAACAGCTTTTGGATAAATAAACGCATATGATTAGGGGGGATAATGCTGCCACAAATAAGTTTATTAACTTATAAAATAGATGGTTATTCTCTTTATAAATCACGGTACCAGGATTGTTTGGGAAATAAAAACTCAAAATTCGATGTTTCCTAAAATTCTCAAAATTCCATCCGTATTTCATATTTTGGCTCATAAATCTTTGTCCAAGTGGTAGGAAATATTGATTTGCATAATAAGATGAGGATATTGAGATAGACGATGAAATTATTGGTATAAAATGAGATTTAAATGTCAATGAACATAAGAATTATATTGTATTGTTAAATTTTGAATAACTATTTTAATTTAAGAATATTTATTTTTATTTTGTTTAGTGTTTTTAATGACGGTATTTCGAAATATAAGTATTCAGTTGGTCAGAATTGAACTTTTTGCCCATCTCAAAAAATGGATAGGGTGCCCATGCCATAATAGAAGTCATCAAACTTTAATCCGAACTTCTAATTTTATGAAAGATGATGTTTTAATTTTTTTGATCTTGAAAAATCATTAAAGAAAGGCTACACTGTTTAAAGGCTGAAAAATATCATAATATCTCTCGTTTTATTTACAAATTAATTAGAAAATTATTTGCAGAAGAATACCCATCAAACAAAAAAATTAGAGATGGGCAGCTTGTCGATCTCATGAGATGAGCAGAAAATCCAAATAGAACTAGTAATTTAAATGTTTTTTAATTATTTAATTTTACATTTTTGTGTTGGATCAACGAAAAGTTTTGATTTTCGTGCCCAATGTTTGAAATCCCCGCAACCACAGGTAGGGGTGGAAACAGGCCAGGCGGCTTGTTAGGGGCCTATGGCCTGGCCTGCATTTGGCCTGGCCTGACCTGGCCTGTTTCTCAAAAAAGACAGGCTCAGGCCTGTTTGAAGACCTGTTTAGTTAAACAGGCCAGGCTTAGGCTTTTTAAAAAGCCTGTTAAGCCTGTTAGGCCGGCCTGGGCCTGTCAGGAATTTATAATAATAATATATAAAAAATTAATTAATGCTATTATTGTTAATGTACTCTTTTAATTTATTTTTAATTTTAATATTAGTTAATAGCTTAATCTTTTCTTAGATTTTGAAGTTTAGATGACAAGTGAAGATAAAATATAATTTAAAATAATAATATTAATAAATAATGTGATTTTTAAATCTTAAAAATATAAAGAAATAGGAAAGAAAAATTTTGTTCCAAGAATGATAAATTAACTAACTTACGTATTATTTAATTAAGTATGATACCCTCTTTATTCATTATAAAATTAGTATTTTTTTCCTCTATTATTTGTCTTAATTTTAATTTTTTTGTGTGTACTTAAACGTAGTCTTATTCCAAATTTTAACATATAATTACATTAGTTTTCAATAATATTCTTATAAATTATAATTAAGATTTAAAATAGTACTTATGATACTAAAATTTAAATAAAAGACAAGACTAAAAATTAATTATTATGTATGTTTTTTTTATCTTAGCTTTTTTTAAAAATTAATTATTATAATTTGAATTTTTTAAAAATACAGGCCTTTTAACAGGCTTCATCAGGCCAGGCCAGGCCTTTATACAGGCCAGGCTCAGGCTGAAAAGTAAGCCTGTAACAGGCCACAGGCCAGGTTCAGGCTAATAGGCTCCAAAACAGGCCTGGCCTGTTAAAAGCAAAGCCTGGCCTGACCTGGCCTGTTTCCACCCCTAACCACAGGGACCTGGCTGCCAGGTCCCTCCGCTGCCCTCCTCTACCCAAAACATTGCCGTTTGGGTGCAAAATGAGAGGGGCCTGATTGTCTTTTTTTTTTTTGGTATTTGGAAATTTTTTAAGTAGCATCTAATATCTTTTTTTATAAGCATCCAATGTTCTAAAATAATTTTTGTTACACCCAGTATTACAAAATATTCTTTTAGTGACATCCAATATCATAAAATAGTTTTTACCTCAAAAGTGTTTGTGAAATAGCAACAATATTTAAGATACTAAATGTTACTGAAAAAATATTTTAAAATATTGAGTATACAAGAAATTATTGCAAAACACCATGTACTACTGAAAAAATAATTTAAGATACTGAGTTTTAAAAAAAATGAAAGGTGCTTATAAAAAATATTTTAATGCGTTAAGTATATCAAAATTATTTTAGAATATCAGATGCTACTTAAAAAAACTTCTAAAAAAAAAAAAAGAGTCAGTCCCCTCATTTTGCACCCAAAACGGCAGTGTTTTGGGTAGAGGAGGGGCAGCGGAGGGACCAGGCAGCGGAAATTCAAAATACCAAAAAAAAAAAAAAAGAAAAGACATCAGGCCCCCTCATTTTGCATCCAAAACGGCAGTGTTTTGGGTAGAGGAGGCAGCGGAGGGACCTGGCAGCGGAGAGAAGCCAGGTCCCAACCACAGGGAGTTATTGTAATGCGAGAATATAATGGGTTAGCGCTAGGCCGCTAGCCCATTTTACATGAATGGACTGATGTTCATTGTAGGCATTAAACTTCTATTAATTGGGCAGCACTTCAATTTGGTTATCTGTTGATAGAGTTATTTTATTATTATTCCTATTTCTTCACACTCCACACTTTCTGTTATTTTCTTTTGGATGGGAAATTTAGGATAGTTATCCTCATGCATCGTCTTGTGTTGAAGGATATGAACAGTTATCGTGGCAGCCATGAGTGTTGAAATTATGGCGGTTGTATTGCAAGATCACTAATTAACTGGCGAGAGAATATGCTTATGGAAATAGGGTTGCCCATTTAGGTGAGAACTAAGAAGGCTATGCTCAAAAAAGAATTTTATAACTAAAAAACACATTGGAGCCACTAACTACAACAGTGAGCTTTTCTTTCCATTGACAGGGTTTTTAGTCTGTGAACTATATTGTCTCCCATTCCATTCTGGTTATAGTGCCTGCAGTTTATAGCTTCATATGCTTTTTTACCATTAGAGAACTAAATTGATTGGGAACCTTGAAAGCCCGGTTAAGCAATTTAAATTAGTGTTTTGCCATAACATTTTGCGAATAGTAAGCAACTGCATGTCATCTCAATTAATTTTTTTGGTCATGTAATGACACTTTTAATTTTCCTTTGCAAGACGCCACAGTGCATGTCGATGAAACTTTGACTTTTAGTTCTGATTCTGTTAAGTAATGTGTAATTTATTAGGATGAAGATTGGACACGAGGGTCTCGCACAGTTGGTAGGTTAATCTTTTTTCCTCTATATTATATATTATCTGTTATGCCTATGTATTTAATTAGAGTATGTTTTCAAATGAGTGATGATCTCGATATGACAAAATTTCTTGCAGTATAAATTTATTCTTCCTAATGCATACACTTCTACTATGATCTATTCTAACTTAGACAACCTCTTGGGTTCAGACTTAAGAAGGCACAATACTTGATTCTTTTAGCTGTATCTCTATTGGATACAATTACTTTGTGCATGCCATTATTTCCTTCCGTTTTTTGCATTTATTTGTTTAGGCTACTATGGGTTGAAACTGGTCACAATTTTTCTAACCTGTTCGAAGTCATGGGGATGATTGTAGATCATTGGCTCAAAGTCCACAGAGGACGATTCTTTCACTTAATTTTGAAAAATGAGATAGAAACGACTAGAGCAGGGGGAATGGGAAATAAAAAAATGAAGGCAGTGAAATCATAAGTTTTCAGATTATGATCATGCTATTCCATTATTTTTGCTCTGTGGTTTCTGCTGTTGTCCAATAATGTTGGTCTGGCTTTCCCGTATAATCACCACAGTGTTTTGTAAATTTTTATAAATGGAGTGTTTCATTTTGCTGCTGATAGTCTTAAACTGTTCACTTACACTTCATTTTAGATCTTGCCCAAGTGGGGATTTGGATTTATCATACTTGAACATCATTGAGCTAGTGGCTGTATGCTTAAAAGGTATAAAATAATAAATATACATAGATATTTTCTCAACCTTTGACAGGAGTTTCCAAAGATGAACTGTGTGGGCAATTCTTTGATGCTCTGGAGAAAGTCCACTTCTTTAGGACAAATCCTGATGGAACTGATGACTCAGTGCAACTGGAGAAAGCATCTCGTATATTTAATGATGCTGCAACGGTATGACATACTATATCATGAATTTTCATATGATTGTTGATGTTAAAACTTTAGGGAATGATTTGGAAGATCTAAAACCCAAAACGCTGATGTCAACCAAGTGTTCTTTGTTCATTGGTTTTTATGCGCCACTTTTCTTTGTTCATGCTCTTGCATATATTATTTTTCTAATATTGTAATAGCAATAATAATGGCATTAATAAGTTATTTACTTCTCTAAATATTGTAGTTTAATAGTGTGGTCAAGTTGTACCATTATTATCAATTATTTAAAATTGAGAAGTCAGAGTTCATGGTTATCGACCACAAAGAAGGATTTTTTTTTTTTTGGTTTGAAAATTTGAGTTCTAACTCCTAAGTAATCAATGCAAACACCAAAACCCATTTCACCTAGTTAATAACTGCTTGTAGATGGTGGACAAGTATGCCACCAACGTGAACATTGGGCTGATCCTTGGGCTTTAAATTTGGTATATGTAATCTGAGAAGAAGCTAACTGGTTGTTTGCCTTTACTTGTATATGATGTATGTACAGTCAAATTATGTGGGAACTTAGTTCTGCTCTTGGCTGTTTTATACTGAGATAGGCTTTTATTCCGTGTAATGCTTAAGGCTGATGGTATTTAAGTTGATGGAATACAGGTTATTATATTACTCCCTTCGGTCCTATATATAAGCTTCAACTAACCGAATCACATTTGACAAACTAGTAGTTAAAATTAATTAAAAATAATAAATATGTCAAAAATGCTTTTTTCCCCAAAATTTGCCCTTATTTATTGAGAGTAAATGAGAGAGGCAATACATGAAAAAATGATGAAAGAGAATATATGGGGGTAATATTAATATGAGAGAGAGAGAGAGAGTACTAAATACAGTCAACTAAGAGCAAAATAGGAAAAAAAAAAGTAATAAACGATCAGACAAACTCAAAAATAAAGTTTGTATTTTGGATCAGACCCTTCTCCAAAAGTGAAGCTTATATATAGGACTGGAGGGAGTATTTTACTACCTTTTAAGTTCTTCCTACTGGTCTATTCGATTCTGATTAGAGAATTTCCTCTGCTGTGTGGGAGATGGAAAGATCTGAATTTACTACCTTTTAAGTTCTTTCTACTGGTCTATTTGATTCTGATTAGAGAATTTTCTCTGCTGTGTAGGAGATGGAGAGATCTGAATGCCAGGAGTTTGGTCTAAAGAACTTGGCTGAATTGCTGAAATCACAAGGTATGATAAGGGAGTTTGACTTAGGGAAGCTGGATTTGACTTTATGCTCTTGTGTGGAGGGATTAAAATTTACTCTTCTTTGTTTCACTCACGTGGTGTCCACACGTGCACACACAAACACAATGTAATAACATGCATCTGTAACTCTTCCTTGCCATTGACATGCAAGATAATTTCTTTATTAAAAATGAAAACGTTGCAACGCATTTCCATTATCTGTCTGCACTGTCTTATGGCCAAAAAATGCCTGTATATTGGGCTATTGATTGGGATCATAAAATCAACTTAAATTTAAGCATCTGAAGTATTGTTGAAGAATAACTAAACAGTGAATCTTTGCGGTCTGTTGTAGTATTTCATTTTTGGTTTTTATGTTAGGTAATAAGGCAATGCAATTGAAGAAATACCCTGATGCAATTGATTTGTATACTTGTGCAATTGCACTTTGTGAAGAGAATGCTGTTTACTACTGCAACAGGTAAAGATGATTATACTGAATTCTCAACTATCGAATCTTTTTCCTCTGTAGACGTGAAGTGCATGAATGTAAATTTTTGGTATCGATGCTACCTGAAAAATACTTTAGTGTCTCAACTTTTATTTTTCCAGCATAACCACATTGTTTTCTAATCCAGCATCCTGATAATTTCAGCATTTCCCCAATCCCATTACTTATAATTTCAGCCTTTCCTAATCCTATTACTTAGGACAGGCGTTCTCCTTGTAGCCTTTTCTGGTGTTTGATCATTCTCTCTACGAGGGAACCTTTCACAAATGCAGAGGGATTTGGGGTCTATGCTGTATTAATGACCGTTTTCTTTCCTGCTTATTCTCTCTGCCTTTGTGGAGTAAGATACCCTATCCTTTGCCTCTATTTGTACCCATTTTTCTCTCTATCTACATGATCTTTTATCCAGAGAAGAAAGCTATTATTCTTTATCTGGTTTGGATGAAAAATTTGTTCTTGTGCGATGGTTTGCTTGAGAACACCTTAAGGCCTTATCTTATTCTTATGGTGCGCTGAATATGTAATATATTCTTCGTTATCATGTATCAGGGCAGCTGCTTACACTCAGGTCCACAAATACACAGAAGCAATCCAAGACTGTCTTAAGTCTATTGAGATTGACCCGAACTATAGCAAGGCATACAGTCGACTGGGTTTAGCGTATTATGCTCAGGGAAACTACAGAGATGCCATTGATAAAGGGTTTAGGAAAGGTTGGTATACTATTTTATTTCTCTTTTCACTTTTCCCTTGTCAGCCATACCATGTATTTATTTTGGACTCAAAAGAACAAGGGCTTTACCTTGAGAGCAAAGTTCTTTGAATGCTACGAAGCTGTTGATTTCAGGAAATTCATTGCTATCCACTGTTAAAAATATAACATCGTGGACTTGTAGCTCCAAAAACAATATTTTAGTGGGTATCCTGTGCAGGGAGTCAAAAATATATGTAGAGATTGGGGGCGTCAGAGTTAGGACACAAAATAAAAAATAATGCCTATGATTAGCCTTTCATCTCTCCAATTAAGGTTGCATAATCTGTGATATTGTAGAACCTCTGATGTTTGACTATTTACAATACATGCAAATTTATTATTTCTACAGACATTGATTCAAATACTCAAGCAATGCTCAATGGCGTTAATGATCTTACATATAATTTTTTGGTTAATAATCTATTTAAAGATTTGGTTGTTAATAGAGCTTAATGGCTGTTTAGCCTATCCTACCTAGTAACATAGGGCTTCTTGTTGATTTAATTGGAATGAGAGTAAAGCACTGGTGGCAAGGGTGAGGTGGGGTGTGGATAGAAGCCTGATGATTTAAAACCTCCTAATGTAAACCAAATAATAATAATAACAGTATATTAATAATTAGTAGTAAGACGGATCTCAATCTTTGAACTTTTATTCATTATTAAAGCTTCATGATTTCTGACCCCATACTTGTTAAATTGGTAACTATTGTTTCTGTTAATTTTGATGTTTTATGTCTCTGCAGCCTTGCTGTTGGATCCAAGTAATGAGTCGATTAAAGAAAATATACGGGTGTGTTAGTGAATTTCTTCATTATTAGTTTTTGCCTAAAATATTCTTCTATATTATCTTCTTTCTTATCTTGTTATTCATTATGATGTTAATTAACCACAGGTTGCTGAGCAAAAATTGATAGAAGAGCAACATCGTGCAGATCACAGTCAGGTATTATTTATATTTCAATCTTTAATGCTTCATCAACTATTCTTGGGTTTTTAATTTTGCATTCTATACTGTGGTTCAGGAATATCTTGCACCATTAGTAATTTTTGAGTTTATTTTTCTTGAATTTTTTTTTGAAAATGGAATTATTGTTGATTATTAGTTGTAGAGCAACCACATAATACTTCATCAGATCAAATACATGATTAGTGGTAATTCTTCTCGTAGATGATATCTCTAGAAATCAAATCATGGTTATATTATTTTCTCCTGGATATTGAATTTTTTATGAATCCCATTTTTCATTCTCAGTTGATTTTATTAACGTGCGACTTTTTTTTTTTTTTGGGCCAACTATTAATGTGCGACTTGACTGAAATTATTGCCTTTTGCATTAATTACGTACGCATGTTGGGTAGGAATGCAATAACGTTTAAATTCCCTCGTGTCTGAGGGGTGATGGTCTGTTTCTTTTGCAAATCTTTGTTTGTTTTACCTCCCCTAAATGATGAAGCTTTAGGAGGTTGTAATCCTTTCACTGAAATACTTTAGTACGCCTCTTGGGATGTTGTATGCCATATGCAAGATAGCTTGGTATTTTAGATTCTCATGTTTGTGATTAGGAAAATGTGATCAAAGAAAAGATACATTTTATGTTTTTATGAAAATTGATGAAGCCAAAAACTCAAGCGTGTGAAATCCGCTGTTGTTTAGTGGTAGGATGAGGTTACCAATGAGATGGAGACATTCTATACATTCCTGACATTGGAGACAAGTGTTTCAAATGCAGGCATTCTATATATCTCAAAGATGAGTGTATTGAATGCCTTCCAAAAAGGCATTTGGCATCTTACTCCCTGTCCTTTTTCCATTATAAAAGATTATAGCCATTTTTAATCGTGGCATCCTATGCGCAGAGCTAACCATTTTACCGTACAGAATTCAAGATCATCTCAGGAGTCTCAGAACCAGTCCGCACGAGGGTCAAGAGGTAATGCAGCTCCATCACCATTTGACTCGATGCCTTTTAATGCCAACGATCTTGCAAGCATGTTTATGAACATAGCCGCAAACACTGCCAATGCGTATCAAGGACAGCATCCCCAGGAGCGGCAAGGAGAAGATAGCAGCACCAATTCATCTAATGAACCTGAAATAAGAATCGGGAGCAATATTAATTTAAACTTGAACCAAATGCCCGAAGATTTGACGGGCGCTTTCAGGTCTGTGATGGAAGTGTTATCTGGGGCAGCGCCTCCAGGCCGCGAGCAGCCACAAGATCACTCCAACGGAAGAACTGCGCCAAACTAGGCAGTAGTCAGTTTTACTTCTAGCATGCTTAGTGCTGGGACTGCAAATCATCAGCCTTGTAAAATATTTTTCTCTTCAATTTAAATGGTCTTACAGCGTCCGCTTTTGACGTCTTGGTCTCTGGGGCCCCTTCTTTTGCGAAAAAGAAAAAAGGGGAGGCAAAATATGTTGCTAGCTGTCGCTCGCTCATTTGCTAGTACTTCATCAAGCCATAGCTGTAGTAATGGATTTTCCGCGTCTAATCTGCTAAGAGCGTCATTCATAGTTTAGCTGTGATTTTTGTTTTTTTTGGGGGTGGGGTTTGTTCGGAATTTGAAAAGAACAAGAAAGAAATTTAACGGAATAAATTTAGCTTTAATTAGGGAATAAAGTCAGTAAAACCGGAATTCATGAGCTTTGGTGGTGACATTTCGTGACAGACTGCGGGGTTAATCGGAGACGCAGGACAAGAGGGATCATTGTGGGGCCCCCACCCCAGCTGCGATTGCTAGTTATTGCAGTTTGAGGTGGATGTGGTCTGGTGGCTGCTCGTCTCCTGGATTGAGCCCCTGCTGTGGCCTGTGGTCCCATTTCCATGGATTTGTTCATCCAGTTCCGGCGCCTATCTCCATTTTTCCTTTTTAATTTATTGGTCAAATAAGAAATTACTCAAGCAAGATCACGGGAGCCAATGACGTTACAATCAACATGCAACATGGGCCTCACGCACCCCATCCGTGTGCCTACGTAACCCAGATTTCACGGCCCGCAATAAAACCCTAATCTCTTCGGCCCCCGCCACGTGTGTGTGACCCCAGGACCTTTAATCCGTTTTAATTCCCCCCTTTTTTTTGACGGTTCACTTTCGTTATTTGGGTCCCCAACTGCCCCTTGCCGTTGTTTCTGGGTAGCTGGCAAAAAGGTGAGCTTCTTCACAAGACACTCTTAGCGAGCTGCGGAACTTTCTGAAACTCCAACCTCCTTCTCCCTCGATCTCTCCGCCCCCCCAACCTCCGTTATATAACTCCTCTGACCTCCCTCTCTCCTCCCTCCCATATTTCCTTTCTCCTCTTCTCTTCTCTTCTCTTCTCTTCGGACTTTTCTTTCCAACCCCCCTCGCTGCTTGCTGCTCTTTCTCAGCCTCCTGTCTTTGCTTCTTATCAGCTACTGAAGGTCTTTCTGGATTCCTGTTTTGAATTCTTACGTGTTTTTCCTGTTCTTCTTGGGTTTCTTTAGATTATGCCGCTTCCGTATTCTTACTGATTTCGCAAGAGTAACTGCATGTCTAATTTGCTTGCTTATGATGGCCTGTTCTTTGCTTTCTTTCTTTTTTTGGAATTGCCACAGCTCTTTTGCCTAGTAACCTTATCAATATATTTGTTGCTCCGTTATTGTTTTGTGCATGCCTTTTAATTTAGTATGAAATTAGCTCAAGTTGTGGCTTCCGTTGTCCCGTTTGCCCATCTTTGCCATCTTTCGTACCGATAATTGGGGAAGAAAGTCTTAACTTATGTTAATATAATTTTCAATTTCAGGGATTGAGTTGGTATATTACAGAGTGGTCATTCCGTCCTGGAAATGAGTGCCTATATTGTTGGTGTCCTTGTTCCTCTCATAGTTACCATACTATTCCGGAATTCCAGGAATGTGAAAAAACGTGGTGTTCCCCGCCGATGTTGGTGGTGAACCTGGGTTTGCAATTCGGAATCATCGGTTTCCTTCCCCGGTCAGTACGGCATGGAAGGGTGTAACAACTCTTGCAGACCTTTTTGAGCTCGCTTGTAAGCAGCATCGAGACAGGTTTTTGCTTGGGACCCGCACTTTGATCTCGAGGGAGGTTGAAATAACTGATGATGGAAGGTCTTTTGAGAAGCTGTCCTTGGGAGACTATGAATGGTTGACATATGGGAAAACGTTCGAGGCTGTCTGTAACTTTGCCTCTGGTCTAGCAAAAATTGGGCATGTGAAGGAAGAACGAGCCGCAATCTTTGCTGACACAAGGGAAGAATGGTTTATTGCATTACAGGTGTTTGTCTTAACCACTCACTAACGGCTGACTCTCTTCCCCTTATATCTTCCGTTTTACTCTCAATGAGTACATTTTGAGTTGTCTGGAAATTGCGATCCAGCGGACGTGTTATCAGTTTAGTATGTTCCTAGTCTATGAAGTTAGAAGTATGGTTACTTGAAAAAGGGAGTGGCAACATTTGACGCTAAATGACAACGCCTCAGATTTTTTCCCATTTCTGTGTTCCGTATCTATGTCCATGCTTTCCTAGATTGTTATCTACTGCTGATTTATTTTTCGCTAAGATATGGGTGATCTTTTCTTCTTTTGTTCTTTCAGGGTTGCTTTAGACGCAATGTTACTGTTGTGACTATATATGCATCACTGGGAGATGAAGCTTTATGTCATTCGTTAAATGAGGTATACTCTCTATGTCTCTTGAATTTTTGCATTTATGAATTATCAATTCTTATCTTCCTTGAAGGATAGTGTCACCCTCCTCATACTCCGTCCGCCATTCTGTCAAAGATGATCAAGCCTTATATAAGTATTCAGTACTTTCTTGGCATATCGATGTTAGTTCGTGGGCATCACTTTCGTGGCACCTCTGGTGACATTTTTTCTCTTCTGACTAGCTATGAAGTGAATATATTATTTTTATAATATAAAAAGAAAAAATTAAGGGGGAACTTTTATGTAACTTTCCCATATCTTCCAATGAGATCCTTGATTTTAGTCCCGCTCTCTTTTCCTTCCTTTTCTTTCTTCTCCCCTTGCTTGTAAATCCAATCATCGCCCAACTACTTAAATGAAAATTTCTGCAATTTAAATTTCGGTTACCTGCCAATATTCTGTTTTGCGTAGTTGCCTATTTAGCTTGTAGCTTGTTCTTGGTATGGCTATTTAACTTCTAGAAATCTTTCATGGTCCGAGTGTGGTGTGGACCATTGGACTTCGCACATGTTCATGGTCATTTTAGTTCCTGAGTTTATGTGATGAGATTACAAATCTTTGCCAGACTGAGGTTACGACTGTAATTTGTGGGCAAAAAGAACTGAAGAAGTTGGTACACATAAGTGGACAACTTGACACCGTTAAACGTGTCATATGCATGGATGATGATATCCCCCCTGACACCTCATCTGTTGAGCATGGCTGGACAATCACTTCCTTTGCCAATGTTGAGAGACTCGGTAGAGAAAATCCTGTTGATGCTGATTTACCTCTTCCGGCAGATGTTGCAGTTATAATGTACACCAGTGGAAGTACGGGATTGCCCAAGGTTAGGAGTACTTTTGAACTAAGTGTTTCTTCCTATCTTTTCTTTCCTCCCCTTCAGCTATATTGGGAATCCTAAATATTAATCTTGATAAGGTCATAGCCTGGTCTACTGTGTTTCCTTTGATTATCAAATGTATGTTAGAAGAAATATTACTATTGACAATTGAAATGTACTTAGTTTCTGTCATAGCCTGGTCTACTGTGTTTCCTTTGATTATCAAATGTATGTTAGAAGAAATATTACTATTGACAATTGAAATGTACTTAGTTTCTTGTATTATCATTATTATTTTCTTTACTTTATTCTTTTATTATTTGTTATAGGGAGTGATGATGACACATGGTAATGTCTTGGCAACAGTCTCTGCTGTCATGACAATTGTTCCTGACCTTGGGAAAAAGGATGTTTACCTGGCATACTTACCAATGGCCCATATTCTTGAATTAGCGGCTGAGGTATGAGCTGCAATTATCTATACCATCAAGGGGATTGAATAAATATCTCCATTTGTGAGGCATTCTTTTTTCTTTTTTCTTTTTTCAAAAGCTCCTTTTCTCTACGGCATTTCATAACAAAATTTACTGCTTGTTTCAGAATTTGATTGCAGCTGTTGGAAGTGCCATAGGATATGGATCTCCTTTGACTCTAACTGATACATCAAGCAAGATAAAAAGGGGAACGAAGGGGGATGCCACTGTATTGATGCCAACTTTAATGGCAGCTGTACCAGCTATTCTTGATCGTGTTCGTGATGGAGTGCTCAAGAAGGTACTATGAGTTTTGGAATTTGAATACATGCTTGCATATAATACATCAACTGTACTGTGCATGTGTTTCTGGGCTTATCCCTGAAACCCTCCTTTTATATCTCAGTCAGTAACCAAGGCTAAGCTTCACAATGCAGGTAAATGCAACAGGAGGATTGTCCAAGAAAATGTTTGATTTAGCCTATTCTCGCAGGTTGAATTCAATTAATGGTAGCTGGTTTGGAGCTTGGGGCTTGGAAAAGGCTCTCTGGGATGGTTTAGTGTTCAATAAGGTCAGAGCAATCCTGGGGGGTCGTATCCGTTTTATACTCTCTGGCGGGGCTCCCCTTTCAAGTGATACCCAAAGATTCATCAATATTTGTCTTGGGTCAGTACTGCCTGACTGTGACAAATCTAATTGAAATGACTGCTTAGTAACAATTTTTATTTTATTTAAGAATTAAGAGTGACTTAAGAATTCCACACTGGTTGTTCCGTTCAACTCTGGATGATGATTTAAGTTTTCATTAGTGCAATTGCAAACAAGGACAGATGCCTCACACGCTCATCTTGTACAGTTGAGATATTGCAGTACGACCTGGAGGCAATGAGATAGGATGCATGCTACTAAAAGTTCAAAGGCAATACCCCCCCCCCCCGCCCCAGCCATGCCCAAAAAAAAAAAAAGACTCACACACAAGGCTATTCCACCCGTAAATAATATGCCACAATTTAGCTAGATCTGATGTCAAAAATTAATTAAAAATCTCCCGTGGATCTCATTTTTTTATGTACTATATTTGTCATGGTTAATATGGCTCGCCAAAGGAAATAGAACTAGATTCAATCTTGTGCTCTTTTCTTCTTTGGCTTTGGCCCTCCCTTTATTGTTTCCTCTGTCAATCTTTTATTGGATTGCATTTCTCCAGTGCTCCGATTGGTCAAGGATATGGTCTCACAGAAACTTGTGCTGGTGGGACATTCTCTGATTTTGATGATACATCGGTTGGTCGTGTGGGACCACCTCTTCCTTGCTCTTTTATCAAGGTAATTATATACTAGAAGGCGTATGGAGCAGTGGGATTGGATGTAAATAATGCAAAGCAACCATTCAATATGGTCTTCTATATGTTGTTTCATGTCATTTTCAGTGAGAATACTGTTGGTTGATATTCATCTTCATGGTAAATTTGTTCCAAATTTATCAGTCTTAACTTTAGATTTTATGTCTTATTTGGGATCATTATTGATTCATCACTTATGACACTAAGATATAAGAGGGTTGTGTGTGTGTGTGTGTGTGTTTTTTTTTTCTTTTGTTGGGGGAAAGGAGGGGTTGTTCAATGAGAGGATTCAAGACTAAGTTGTGAGCTTTTAAGCTATTATTATCTTGTAATGGTAGTTTACTTTTTGTACTGCATTTCGAAATATTATTCTATGTTAACGTTAAATTTTCTCTATTCAGCTAATCAATTGGCCTGATGGTGGATATTTGACTGATGATTTACCAATGCCCCGTGGTGAAATTGTGATTGGTGGTCCAAATGTCACTCTTGGATACTTCAAAAATGAAGAAAAGACACGAGAGTCTTACAAGGTATGATGCCAATTTCTTCTTTCATTTTGCTTGGGGATGAGAAAGGATGAATTATCACTGTTCTTTAGTTTTCCACCATTGCTGAAATCATTCTGCTTAGTAAAGTTATTCATTTCTCATAAGGTGTATTTACTTTTATATCTTCTATTCTTTTGTTGTAAAGGTTGATGAAAGAGGAATGAGATGGTTCTACACTGGTGACATAGGGAGGTTCCATCCAGACGGTTGCCTTGAGATTATTGATCGTAAAAAGGACATAGTTAAACTCCAGCATGGTGAATATGTCTCCCTAGGAAAGGTATGGCAACTGGTTGGGGAAATGCACTATTTTCAAATATTTCCCTCGTGACTTTTTTTTTTTTTTTCAAAAAAAACTTGCAGGTTGAGGCAGCTCTTAGTGTCAGCCCCTACGTAGACAATATTATGTTGTATGTTGATCCTTTTCACAGTTACTGTGTGGCACTTGTCGTGGCTTCTCAGTCTGCAGTGGAAGAATGGGTTTCAAGGCAAGGCATTGCTTATTCTGATTTCTCGGAATTGTGCAGGAAAGAAGAAACTGTTCGGGAAGTAGAAGCATCCCTTGTAAAGGTATATATATTCTTGTCAAACTCCTCTTAACTACTGACAGTCATGATATTTGGGGATTGAACTTCTTAACTTTTGAAAGATATATCTAGTCGGGAATATAGTTGTGTTCTGACGATCACATGAGAATGATCCAACTGATTTACTTTGATCTTGGAAATTGAAATCTGTCGCTTCCATGGCTCCTTAGAAACAAGTGGGTTGCCTATTTAAAAAAGAAAAATGGTGATAAAAGCCCTTTCTTCTTTTTAATGATGAATATGAAACAAAATTGCAGGAAGCTAAGAAGGCTCGCTTGGAGAAATTTGAAATTCCTAGAAAAATTAGGCTGCTTTCAGACCCCTGGACTCCTGAATCTGGCCTAGTGACTGCAGCTCTCAAGATCAAAAGAGAAGCCATCAGAAAAGCCTTCGCTGAGGAACTGGAGAAATTATATTCTTCATGAGCTGGCGAAGTTATACTCTTCATTCCAATGAGCTGATCTTTTTGGTTTTATCTTAATTCCTCCCCTTCCTTTTCTTCGAAGGGGAGGGGTGATAGTGGCAGGAGCAGGGAAGAAGGTTTTGTATCCCTTCTTTTTGACTTACCTTTGTCACTCGTAGAGGTTCATCAGAGAATTTGCTTGCATACATATGACTCTTGTTTCCATCTCAAGTTTACTTGGTCGAATTAAAACCAACAATTTGGTACAACAAATGTTAAACTCAGTTTTAGCTCTCAAAAATTATCAAGCTGACAAATTTTTTTTTTCTGACCTTTTAGGAAAAAAATTTTAGAAGTTAACTCGTACGTTCGCAAAATTTTAAAATTAAACGAGTCTTGCTTAATTGCATTTGCGGGTTGTTTTTTAACCCCAAAAAAAAAAGAAACTCAAACAAAAGAAGCCACCCGTGATAAAATAATTAAAATAATTACGAGAAGAAACAGAAAAAACGTTACAAAGAGGGCAAATATGAATATGCGAGTACCATTTGCATGTGCATGCCGGTGTGAAGGGGGCAGTCCGGTTAAGCTGCCCTTTTATTTGTGCATTTTACAGAATGAAGGGGGAGTCGCAAATGTTGACCTTATCCCCTAGTCATTCATGCCAAAAATATTTGTATTCACTTCAATATATTGTCATCTATGCATACACGCATGCATATGTGACGGGGTCTAATATAAAAGAAACCAACTAAACGCGTGGGATTTATTACGATTGACCCCGTGCACAACTGCTTTGATTTTGATACACTCCTTCACCCTTCATTCATTTCCCAAGACCTCCTTTTGTCAACCCCATCACTAACTTATTGACTATTGTCCTCCTTGCATCTGCATCTTGCCACACAGAGACGCTGCATTTTCTCAAAGCCTGACGTATTTCAATTTTTATTTTTATTCATTATAAATACTCAGCATTCCTACACTAGCTCAGTGACAATGGGCACATGTTATAGAATTAAAAGTAGTAGTGAAGTACCGATATACTTATACAGCTTATAAGTAAGCCCAATCCAAATTAACTTTCAATATTCACAGCTTCAATTTATTAATTTTAATTTAAATTTCAAACTCCAAATCACAGCATAAGATCATCGCTAGTTGCGGAGCGAAATATGTCATCGTGACTAACAACCAAAAGGGTAAAAGATGAACAGAAAAAACTCTCAAACAAAACCAGTCAGTTACAATACCATCTTTTTTATTTATCTAACTAAGAATCTCAACATTACAATTTTTTTTAATTATAAAAATAAAGGTATTCTTGGACCCTGTCTAAGCTGAGTTTTATCGAGCAATTTTAAACGCGCACTTGACTCAAAATGAAAGATCATATTTTTAGAATATCTGAAAAATGAAACCCAAAATGTTATCTCCTCCGACATGACCATTTTGCATTTTGCTCGTATTGTCATATTTGGTGGGTCCTGCTCATGATCTTGCATCTGGTTTCCCACCATATATATTTTCAAGAATAAATTCCTTCCTTTTTCTAGCTCATATCCCAGAGTTGGGTTTTCCTTTTTCCCTTGACATCCTTCTCCTTCTTCCTCCTCCTCTTCCTCTTCACCCTGTTCTCTTCTTCTGCAAACCATATCATGAACAAAAATGGACACAAAGATGAAAAGTCATGCTGCTACTTCCACCCCAGACAGGTAGTTGTTGGGGTTTGTCCCTTATGTTTAAACGAGAGGCTTCTCGTATTGGCTACCAAACAGAACCTTAATCCCTCTATCTCCACGAGCAAGCTTCAAACTTCCTCACACAGAAAGCCGCAAGCTTCTTCTATTCACAAGATCTTTGCTTTCGGGTCTCTGTTCAGCCGTCCAGATTCCCAGCACTGGAAATCTCAGACCTATCAGTATGATGATTCCTCTCCTAGCCCAGAAGGTGATCCTTTATCTTACACTAATCTTTGTTTTTATTACCGATTTTTTTCTAAGAGAAAAATGTCCATCATGGTGTTCCTGCAATCGCTTCCATCGTTATTAGAGGAGAATTAACGTGGTGCGCATGTGCGCGCGTGTCTTTATGTGCAAGATTAGATTGTTGTGTTGATGACAGTATTAAGGTCAAAAAATGCGTAGTTGCTAAGATAGGATTGGTAAGACAGACAAGAAATGAAGGTTTTCCTTTCATTCATTCTTTGTCTGTTTGGCGTGGCGTGCGAGTTTCAGATGCCAAGACCATTATGGTGCTCAACTGATCGTATATCTTGTAGGATCATGGATATTGTGGGGAATTAGGGCACAGAAATATCTTATTAATTTATTCAGTTATTCAATATATCTACCTGATTTATATGTTCTTCTGTCTAATCTTCCTGATCAACGGAGTTTAAAGTCCAAATAAGCCCATTTTTTATTTTATCTTTTGGCCAGACTTTGGACAAGTGGGTGTGTATTGCCTTGCTCAAGTTCAAATCAATAGAGTTAAGATATCAATGGAGCACATTTTATATCATCTTCTATACACCTAACACGAACAGTGTGGTTAGGTGCAACTATCCTGCTTGATTTAAAGTCTAAACCAAAAAGCAGATCCATCCAATTGACTCCTCTGTTAACTTCACTTCTTTGTTTCTCTCATCTCTGTCAATTTTTATTTGTTTCTTTTTGCTTCTTGGTACCCACAATGACATTCAAAAATTTGCTTTTGCAGAGTCGTTCATATCAATCAAATTCGAAAAGAATGGGATGGCCTCTTGGGAAAAGAACAGTACTACAACCACCACCACTACAGAGTCTAAAAACAAGGTGCCCTTAGAGACCACAAGGAGCGTAATAGAGCATGGGAAGTCACGTGACACGCTTAGGTGGCGAAGGAAGATAGGCCACATCTTCCATCTCATGAGATGGAAGAGACCCACAAAAAGCAGCGTGGAGGGTGCGAAGAAGGTGAGAAAAGGTTGGATGAGGACTTCGCTAACAAAGAGAAGGACCATGGAATAAAAGAAAAAGAAACACTGCCTGAAAGCCCTTTTCTTCTGCACTACACCTCCATTTGTGGGGCAGGCCCAATTAAGTGTGACTGTAAAGTTATAAAGATACTGTTCACAATATGGTAGAGTCAACATAGCTTTATCGCTCGCTCAAAAGTGCGCTTTGGTTCGCAAAAAAAAGAAGCTTTTATATGCTTTGGGTACTTTGTAATTCTTTTCTTCTCTTTTCTCCCATTGTTGTAGACAGTACAGGCTGTAAAATAGGTGTTGAAATTGCTTTGGCTTTAAGGTTTATACTTCAAAATAAGATAACAAGGCATTTTGAGCATTCCTTTGCCTATTGACGAGCACTGCCAAATCACCCGATATTTGGTGCCCCTGATGGGAAACAAACAAGGAAGGATACAGGAACAGGACTTGTCTTGTAGTTGTCTTAGTGCGAGAATGTCCAGATTTCAAATATCACTCGAGTGGAATGGGTTATAGTCTAAAGATGAATCGCTAATCAATTCAATGATGATGATGATGAATCAAAACTATGCTGTTGGCACGTGCAACGCACAGAGCATGGGTGTGTGTGACGAATATCTATACACAGGACCTTTAATGGCGTCGTCCCGCCCACTAGGCCCATTGGCAACAACAGGGAGAGGACCACGGCCAAAGAGAAAAGATTATTCGGAGCAGACGAAAACGACAAGACATAGCCGAATCTCCACCCAACTAATATCAACAACTGTATCAGAAGAGGGACATGCAGATGCAGCAACCGTGTCATCGTCTGCGTCATATGGCAATTTATATATATATATTCATTATTGCACATTCTCTGTGCAAGAAGAGGGTATGTGACCAATCAAGAATGTGATCATGTTTAGATATATATGTACATCAGCCTTCACGTTTAATGCAAAAATCTCTGGTTCGCTGTATCTGTCTTTTATTGGTTGAGAGAGAGAGAGAGATAGATTGTCCGTTGCTCAAAAGCCTGCATGTGCTCCTCCCGTCCGGGATAGCATTGTGGAGGGCATTACACAGGAAAAAGCAGATGTGATTGGAATAGAGAGAAAGAGCCAAGTGAGGACCCTTAAAGGCTACCCTATCCTATCCTATCCTTAGTCAACACAGCCTTTGAGTGTCGCTTTATTTTTTTGTTCCTCAAGCTAGCCTCAGCGGAAAGGTGAAGTTATCCATCACCATATATCTCTGTTTCAGCCTAATAAAATATTAATAATGCAGATTAACACCGCCCGAATCCTAATGGCTACCTAAGTTAGCTAGGGGCCCAACTGGCTAACCTATTCCCATGCATAATACTCCTCCGGTCCTTAATATAAGACTCATTTATCTAATTGATTGATTAGTAGGTAAGTTAGTTATAAGAAATACACTTTCCTAAAATACCATAATCATATTTCTTAATACCTCATCTTTCTCTTCTACTTGATTATGGTTGAAAGGGTATCCATAGGGTAATTTAGAGATAATTGATATATGATGGGTCTTATATTTAGGACCAAAACTCACCAATTGGGTCCTATATTAAGGACCGGAGTAGTACTGCTTTATTTCGCTAACTTCCTTTCTAGTTTCTACTTTCTATATCATTACAAACTAGAAAAAGTATGATTTATTTCTTCTTCGTTTTCCACTCAGTATATTATCATCTCACCTGACTCGTCCAAATGGGTTTTAACTCTGCAGTTTCTCTTCTTTCTTTTTTTTCACCTTTTCTGCTTTTCATTAGAAAATGCATAACATACTCGTTCATAAAAAGCCATGCACCGAAAGTTTCGTAACATCCGAAGTTCATGTCTGGCATCATTAACTATTGTTCTGGGAGAAGACAGAAAAATTTACACAAAACCCCTGCTGATCTTATTCTCTCACCTCTCAGGAGAAATTTCAGGTGTTAATAAACCGTCGAGACCGCCACAATATTTTTTCTTAATCACTTTATTTACGTCCGTCAATTCATTCCTATTTAACCTCTTATTGGTCTGCCCACATCCAGATCCCAACATGCAATGCCAGGCAAACTATATGTATGTATGTGTGTGTATATATATATATATATATATATAATGCCACATAAACCCCAACTTCATCGAAGAAATTAAAATTGCATCTCTTTTCCTCGGTCACCCAAATCAGTCTAATTTGCAGGAATAATCAGGATTATTTCGAAGCAGATAATTGAATGGAGATGAATGACACTTGCTCCAATATTTCGAATTCGAAGCAGAATTACAGTGAGCGAGTGTGGGGTTTTCAAAGAGACTTGCATGCTGTTGGCCCGAAAACCGGGGGGGGGGGGAACAAGAGACTTGCATGCTGTGTGTGGGTGGACAGTAAACATTTCTCAAATTGTGGATGACTTGGACACAGTGCAGCAAGAAGACACGCTATGAGGGTTCGGATTTTGCTGCTCAGCCCAAAAGATGAGACGGTTCATCATCCGCTATTGGGTTTTGTATCTATGGATAAGAACCGGACTTCCGAATTTTTTAACGTCCACCAAATGACATGACTTGTGTATTTGTTTTGCTATGATATAATTAGTTGGAGCCCAGAGAACCACACCCGATGAGGTGCTCTGGATCCCGAATAAGTCCAGGCCAACTCTATTTTAACAAGTGCAGATTGAAAGGTCAGTATGTTATGGACAAAGATTCCGTGAAGGAATGATGATCTCTGGTAGCAAAAGACCACATATTTGTTCCGAGTGGTTATGCTTAATGGAAGCCTGAATTGGTTGCCCGGCTAGTGACATTAGACAGCAGAAGACAAACTCGCAGTTCCGAGTCCTTCCGCTAGTTGCTTTGTCTTCTGTGGTTCTAAACACTTCCCCCTTTTGATTTTTCCTTCGTCAACGTACTTTTCTTTCTGAAGCCGGTCGACCGGCTAGAAATTTTCGTCTCCCTTATTTTCTACCCTTAAAACCCTCTCCCAAAACGAAGAAGAATATGATGAAGAGAGAGTAGATTGAACCATCACTGGACACCCATCTGAGAAGAAGAAAAGGCGGAATAGGTTCTGATAAGATGAGCATCTCTGTTGAAAGCCGTTTGTGTTTGGTTCCATAAAAAATAAAAATAAAAAGAGAAAGGGAGGGATTTTAATGGTAGGAGAAGGAGAAGAAGAATTTTTAATAGAAGGGAGGAAAGGGAAAAGATGTTAATGTTATCTTGTTTGATTTAGAAATGGAAAGGAGGAGGGAAATTTTTACGTGAACAATTTTATCCTTATGTTATCTTAAGTTATTTTTTTAAATTTTATAAGATGCTTAACAAAGTATAATGATGTATAAAATCTAATTAATACTTAATACTCTTCCGGTCCTTATTATAAGACCCAATTTGACTTTTTATTTGGTCCTAATTATAAGACCCAATCCATTTTCTCTTTTATATTTATGTATTTTTTTCCAAGATAATCCTTCTAATAATGATAGTTTTAGCCAATATACTTAATTAGCAAGGATATTTTAGGAATAACAATACTTATTTATTATAAATAACCAACTTAACTTACTTCTTTAATCTCCTCAAATAAGTCAATTGGGTCTTATAATTAGGACCGGAGGAGTATATATAAATTATAGCTGTTGGCAAAAAATATATATAAATTATAGTTATACTTGTACGTGTAATTATACTTTATAATTGTATTATAACATACATAATAATACTAAGTAATATTATTATCATCATCATCAAAAGCAAAGCAACAGGTAAAAGAGGATGTTGAAGTTGTTAAGGGTAGACTTGAAATGTTAAAACAATAGTATGGATAATATTGTCAAGTTAGGACAGATTTTTTTTTTTCATTCCCCCCAAAAAAAATTCCATTTTTGGAGGGAAAGGGGAAGAGGGGAGGGGAGCAGAAAGAGAGGAAAGAATTTCCCTCCCCTCCCCTCTAATTTATTGAACCAAATAAAATTTATTCACCTCCTACCCCCGCGCCTCCTCTCATAAAACCTCCAGCCAAACACTACGTTAGTGGGGATGAGCGACGAAGAGGAGCTGATAGGCGATAGCATCCCCAAAATGACTGAAGAAGGTGTTCGGTGTTCCCCGTCTAAACGACGCAGTTTTAGGGCGGCTGAAAGACATGTCCGTGTTCTTGGGCCAACGGATGAAAGAAATCTTCAAACAAGGCAAAAATGAATGCTAGCCCAAGAAAAAGAAACAGTGGGCAATATGAACCTGTAGCTAGGGTTCAAGTCTTTTTAAGGATCACGTTGGCCCTCGAGAAAAGATCTGTTTAGTGACTGTGTTTAGCGTCAATACAAAATGATCAAATATCTTAATATCTAAACACTGATAAAATACTCTCCGATCTTAAATATAAGACTCTTTTTATAGTATAATTTATGTTACAAAAAAAATTTTATATTTAAGATCCGAGAAGTATATTTTATGAAATATCACTCTCTCCGTTTTTCCGTAGTGTTTTTTGTGAAAACCATTGATTGAAAATCTTAAACCTGAAGTATTAAAAATCATACTAGATGGCGAAATACTGAAACTAGTTTCGTATGAATGTAATATAATATCGAAGGTCACGGGGTTCGCTTCCCCATCGTGGGGTCCACTTGACTTCAGTTTGGGCTCTCGGATCCTCATTTTCATCCTAATCCTACACATGACCTGGCCTCCCAAAAGCATGACACGTGATGCATCCCACAGTTACCGCAGCAAAATCACACCAACGCCACACACGCTACGACTGTGAAACGAAACTGTCGAAAACTAGAATTCCAGACCTCAAAGTTGAACTCATGGCCGTCTCGCTGCAATTTTTCATGGAATGTTCCGGACAAGATTAGGAAAAAAGGGATATACAACTGATGTTTTACAGAAATCCAATTCACTGATTTTAGAGGACGAACAAAGATTCATAAAGTACAACTTTCGTCACCCTCTACTCTTCCTCGTCCTCGTCTGTCACGAATTTACCAGTTCCAGGATTCAAAGCAGCCACGAAGAAGAACAGGACATTGAACAGCACGAGTGGTTCGATCTCGTTGATGGGAACCCCGGTCTCGATGTTGAGCTGAGCAAGGGCTCCTTTTCCTGTGATGATTTCTCCAATCAAGGAAAAAGCGAAACCCAGTTGAGCCAATCTTCCCACAAACAGCTCGTTGGATTTCGTGAATCCAAAGAGAGGACCTGGCGATACCAAAACACAGCAACTTGTTAGCCCTAGTAATACTCTAAATTAATTATACAGAAACCAGGTTTTGGATATTCATGAACTTGCCTCCTTCTTTGAGGCCCAGAGCCGATCTCAAGCCTTTGCCTGGAGGAATGACGGCTCCTTCAAGGCCAGTGGGGGGGTCATCCACAAATTTACCACGGTCACCCAGACCTCCAATGGCTCCTACTAGGGTGAAAAGGATGAAGAAAAGCAGAAGGGGTTCTGCTTCGTATATGGGAATTCCAGTTTCCAGATTCAACTGTGCTAAGATACCTTTTCCTGTTACTGCTTCCCCTAACAATGATGCCTGCAATCCACATAAATCAGTGAGGCGTGCTCTTCTTTACGAGCAATCATCAAGCGTTGATGCTTAAACACACAAATAGCGTAGCTCAACAAGTGTGACAATGAGATCCTAGCGGAATTTTGTTATGCGATTGGGGAAGGCAACAATATTCTAAATTATACTGAAAAGCTAACTCAGAAAGAGAAATATCATGAGGAAGCTGACAGAAACCTCAAGTTAAAATGTTCCTTACCGCAAAACCAATCATGGCAACGCGACCCACAAAGAGTTCATTTTCCTTGGTGAATCCAAATCCTCCGGAGGTGCCAAAGACGCCATCTTCAACCTTTGGCTTTGGCTCTGGCTTTGCAGCCTGTAACCAAATGAAAATCAGAATGCTCAACATGAATAATTATACAAAAATTTAAAATTAAAATTAAAAAGAAAGGTAGACTACCTTGGAAGGGGCTTTGGTCTTCGATTTGAAGAGAGCAAAAGTTTTAAGTGTCCTGGATGAAGAGGAAAGAGAAACAGAGGGAGTTGGGTCGAGCAGGAGATGAGAAAACTTAGGCCTTAGTCTTTGCCTTTGAAGTTGGAGTGATGAGTCCCTCTTCAAGTCTACAGAATAATTAGTGCCGACACTGGACATGAGCAGCAATGTTTGAGCCATTCCTTCGGCAGAATGAACACCTATTTGCCTCCCCCTCAGAATAAATGCTTTCAATTCCAATGTCCAAGGAAGCGATTGTTATGGAATGAACCAACGTGAATTTAGATCTGCTTCTATACTTCCGAGAGGGTTGGATGGGGTGTCCAAGTTAATGACAGGTAACCAAAGTGACCACGTGTTCCTCTAACATGTGTGGTAACGGTGATAATATGTTAATTTCTTAGTTTCCAGGCCATAATTTTTAAGGCCACTCCTTTCCCTCGCAGTGTTTTGGCTCAAGCTTGGCGAGACTGACTGGGTTTGTACTCTTTCCGTTCTTTTTTTCCTGTTGAATTTGAATTAATTAAAGTTATTTTCTTATTATAGAAATGATTTTGTTTTCTTTTTTTCAAAAAAAAAATGTTGCGTTTGTGTGATGAACGTGTTGATGGTCAAGTGGTGGCATTCTGGGACAAAAGACGCTGGTCATTGTTAACTTGTAAATGAAAAACCTACAAAAGTCTTATTTCGCAAAATAAACTGGGGAGACTCTCACCTAAAAATAAAAAATAAATAAACTGGGGAGACACCAGCCCGATGATGGAGTATGTACAGTCGCACGGACTGCCCTAGGCTTATCTCATCCGAAGATGACAAATCCATAATTGACACGTCCCTATAGCGTGCTTGGATTAGATTCTGGATAGAGTCCCCCTTTTTGTGCAGCACAAAGTATCTAAATCGCACGATACTCTGGGCCTTCGGATCCATAATTAATGAACCAAACCCAAAATGACCCAGTTGTCTTGGCCCAACAAGAACTTGGCCCGAATTACCAATTGCTTCAGCCGGGGCAGCACAAGAATACCAGAACGCACGAGAGACGGGACTTTTGTGTGGACTGAAATGATGTGATCTAGGGATCACACTCACTGATCTTGTTTTTAAAAGTGATGTTGCTTCGAATATATGCGTTGCTTTTACGGCAAGGAGGCTAGCAAACCCACGTTAGAGAAATAAAAGCAGTTCCTTTCAGCGGAAGAATGTGTCTCCAAGCTACCACTCGACAAAGGCAGACTGAAGTGAATTAAAGAAGAAAAGACATAGGATTGGAAAACTTCGTATTGGCAGGAAGGCACTATCTTATCATCTGAATTAATTTAGAAAAGCGAGCACATAGAAGCATGCATGCTAAAGACTAAAGAGCAAGAGATTGTTTTCAGATGATCATGTAACCTATCATCGTTCTGGTTATACACGAGAAAGTAAACATTTGTGATGACATTAAGTTGCAAAAAATCTTGAATTTAAATGTTGAGTCGCCAGGATATGAATATGGAAGCGCTGATCCTTCTTAATCGTCCACATCGACGTCGCACGTGAGCCATGGCGCCACCACTGCTCATGATATGATCCACAGGGGCCTAAAAAGTAAGAGACATTATGGTCCCCTCAGCGGCATACTCGTATACTTTTACGGACAAATTATTAGTTCTAAATAACTTATCTATGAGCAACCCATGAAAATATTTTGAAGTCGAATGAGACCTGGTCGTAATTATTTTTCTTTTTAAAATAATACAGATTTCTTAAACTCAGTCCGTTGGACCGAAACTGACTCGTTTGTAATGAAAAAATCTCTACTGACTAATCAACACCCTTGTTTCGTTTCATGGGAGAAATTGATTATAACTAAGTTCTAATAACCTTAAAAAAGTATTTTAACCAATTCATGAGACTTGTATATAGAGTACCGAGGATAATACAATATGAAATTTTCATTTCTTCCAATTCATGAGCCTATATATTTTGTGCCCCGTTTATGATTAGACGCCGTGTTAGAGCATGAAAATGGGTAATCTCATGACTGCCGGTCAATTTTGTCAGGTCAACCAAACAGTTAACGAACCCGAGAGTGAACAGATCATATTCCATCCAATCAAAAAGAACAAATTTTCGTAAAGATTTATTAGTTCAAGCAATACGTACGTGTTACGCTGACTCAGTGGCACATGTTTGGCGCCTTCTCTCGAGGAGCCCTTTGCTGCATTGGAGTATCATTTCAAATTCAAAACAAGAAAAATTTAAAAAAAGAAAATTAAGAGATTACAGTAATATTCAGACGAAGAAGCATATTGAAAGGGAAATGAGACAAATGTTTCAGACAAATAAGAATGGTGGGTAGCTAAAAGTAGAACCAAAAGCCAACAACAAAACTGGGGAGGGACCAACCCCTATTGGTATCGCTTAAGTAAGGTTTCGAGTTCAAGCCTCAACGTATGTACAAATCCTCGTTAGGAGACTCACCCACTACAACCAAACGTGCGATGTGGGTCAAATTCAGACGTAGTCAGAGCAAAAACTCCGTGAACTGGAAGCAACAAAAAAAAACTTGGGAGGGAAAAAGAAAAAAAAGAAGAAAAAAGGATGGGTTGGAGGCAAATTATGATAATGAAGGAAGGAGATCGCTTTCTTTGTTTTTTTTTTTTTACCATTATTTAAGAGCGCCATCCCCATTGGCGGAAAAAAAAAAAAAAAAAAAAAGGAGCCATCTCTGTCAGTATCCTCAAATCGCCTTCCACGGGCGGGAACGGGAGCTTCTCACTCTCAACTTCAAATTACAAATTTAAATTCATTTTTTTCCTGAAAAGCTGAAAAAGGTGCTGGCGGTCGCACCATCTTCAATTTCACTGCACCGTTCCATGCACGCTCACATGGCGCTCTCTTTTTTATAGTCAAAATTGCACTTCATGACCCTAACTTTAAAATACTCATATCCTGCTTAAAAATTCTTGACGTTTGGTTCTTAGTTGTAATTCTTTCTTTTAGTTTTAAAAAGGAAGGAGGGGCTAAAAACAAGAAATAGAAGCCCCATTATCTGTATCTGCTCCCGGTCTTCCGCTTCTTTTCTTTCCTAGTTGTTGATATGAATGCCGCTGACACTCTGCAGATTTTTGCCGATTCATTTTTAATGCTTTTTTGTACTCGTCATTACTTCCAATGTTCCCTTTCTCTACTTCCGCAATCTCTTCATCTTCACGCTGAACTCTGAACCCTTCCCATTGGCCTCCCGCCCAGCGGCTCAGGTTTGGTTGGTCTCCTGCCGGTCAAAGGTGAATTGATCTTTTTGTTTGTTCCGCATTTATCTGCCTTAAATGCTCAACCGTGCTAGAACTAATTTTTTTGGTTGTCTATTTTATCTGCGGTAAGGAGGCGTATTGTGCTGTATAGCTGTGATAGTTACTCATATATTTGGGATTTTCTGCATTTGGGTATCCGATATGCTTAAGTTGTTCCATTCTCTGCACTAGAAATGTTTTATTATCTATGCTCTGTATATTTGGTTGTGGTTATTGGTATTATTATAAATTTCTTCTTCTGAGGAAATTTGGGCGGGGAGGTTATGTTCATGGAGCTTCGAAAATTCTTCTCCTCCGTTTAACACCTGGTATCCAGTCATCCTAAAGCCTCTGTTTTTTTCCTTATTGTAACCTTTGTTTTTTGAGTTGGTATGTGGTGGGCTAGAATGTTAAGTCGTCTTTTCTGTATAAGCAACCGAGACTGTTAAAGAGGAAGCATCTTTTTTGATGTTCTGCTCTCTGAAGTTAGGGCATAGTTTTCCTCTTGTTTTCTTGAGCGATGGGGGTTTTCGATGAGCTTATAAAAAGTTTCTGTTATGTCTAAAGTGCGCAGATGAAACGCCTGCAATTTGGAATCTAATGTAGAGATTATCGAAACCCATGATGGAGAAAAAGAGATGGTCATGGAAGCGGAAATCCTCTGAGAAGAGCTCCGGCAGCTCTGAAGGATCAGGATCTGTGTCATCCCATTCCGAGAGATCCTCGGATGAACAGGTGCGTATTCTAGTTTCATGATTTATGAATCTAATGGAAAAGTCTTGTCCAGAGTTCGAGGTTATGGCATCCTTTTCCCCATTCATGACTAACCCGTACCACCTGGTGACTCGTATAAGTTGTCATTTGTTCCAACACAATTTTTAGCTGCTAGTTTGCAAATGGTTCCAGAACCCTGATTGCTTGATGAATACAAATCACAAGCTATTCTACTTGATATTAGTTTTTAATCGAGCATGAAAATCGCATGTTTAACTCTTGGGGGATTTGTTTGTGGTCCTGTTAGTTTCCGCATGAAGTGGCCAGTCTGCTGTAATGAGCTAAAAGATGTTTAGCGTTTGATTTTTTACCCATGAAGCAGGAGGCCTCTACGGAATCTCCTAACGGAAGCAATCAATCACCTGTTGTCACCTCAAAAGCAGAAGCTGGTTCTGAAGATGTTGACCGTAGTTTATCTATGGACGCACTAGCATCTGAAGTCGCCTCAAAAGCTAGACCTGCTACAGACAAAATAAGTGAAGATTCGTTAGAAGATGATGGCAATGATTCTAAGGACAATTTCAGAAATGTAAAGGAAGATGATGTCAATGATGGTCTAAAGAAGTTGTCAGAGAAGCTATCTGCAGCGCTTGTGAATGTCAGTGCCAAAGAAGATTTGGTGAAACAGCATGCCAAAGTTGCTGAAGAAGCCATTGCAGGTACTGCTAATGTAATTAATGGATTAATGATTGGTAAATATTTTTAACATTGCATTTCCCTTCTATTCATCCTAGGCCATGGAATGACATTACGTGGTTCTGTCTGAAAACCCATTCATCTGCTAATTGAACAAGAAAACAAGAGTTTCCTCCCCACTAAATACATTTAAATTATGTCAATGACTTACCAAAATCGGTCAGGGCTTCATGCGAAATATATCCAAAGGCTCAAGCACCAATCCTGGCATTATTATATTATAATCAACTTGTATGACTCTGATTTTTTTTTGTCAAGTTATTCCTCTAAGTTAGTTCTATGCTTTAGGCTGGGAAAAGGCTGAAAATGAAGCGGCTGTTTTGAAAAAGCAACTAGAAGCAGCGGTGTTAAAGAATTCTGCACTGGAAGATCGAGTCACCCATTTGGATGGTGCACTTAAAGAGTGTGTTAGACAGTTGAGGCAGACAAGAGAAGAACAGGAACAAAATATGCATGATGCTGTAGTAGAGAAAACCCATGACTTGGAATCAGCTAAACTCAAACTTGAGAAACAGCTTCTTGAGCTTCAGAGTAAATTAGATGCTTCTAATGCCAAATCTCCTGCAACGGTTGATCATGATCTGTGCCAAAAGGTTGACCATTTGGAGAAAGAGAACTTGAATCTCAAGCACGATCTTATTGCTCAGCTTGAAGAGCTGAAAATCAGGACAGTTGAAAGGGACTTGAGCACTAAAGCAGCTGAGACAGCCAGCAAGCAACACTTGGAAAGCATCAAGAAAGTGGCCAAACTTGAGGCTGAGTGCCGGAGATTGAAAAGCATGTCTCATAAAACGTCCTCAGTTAATGATCATAAATCCATTACCTCAGCCTCAATTTGTGTGGAATCTCTCTCAGATAGTCAATCTGACAGTGGGGAGAGGCTTAATGCAGTAGAGAATATTGATTTCCATAAGATGAATGGCTTAGAATCGAACAAGTCTGAGCCAAGCTGTTCTGACTCATGGGCATCTGCACTGATTGCTGAGCTTGATCAGTTCAAAAATGAAAAGTGCCGGCAACCCTCATCCAGTTCAGCCAAAATTGATCTTATGGACGATTTTCTTGAAATGGAACGACTTGCTTCATTGTCTGAAACTAAGAATGAGAGCTCTTGCCAGGAACCTGTTGCTGCAAATCAGCACCTTTATGAAGAAAGCTCCCTCAGAGCAGAGCTTGAAAACATGAATCAGCAAATGTCTGAACTAACAGGGAAGTTGGAGAAGGCAGAAGCAGAGAAAGCAGAGCTGGCGATAGCT
Source organism: Neltuma alba (assembly GCF_004799145.2). Classification (NCBI taxonomy): domain Eukaryota; kingdom Viridiplantae; phylum Streptophyta; class Magnoliopsida; order Fabales; family Fabaceae; genus Neltuma; species Neltuma alba. Next base: position 155,709 of record NW_021636324.1, read on the forward strand.
TTGATGAAAAGTGAAGACTGTATTGAGGCATCACAGCTTCAGTTGAGGGAAGCAGAGATGAAATTGGAGGAGATGCAGAGAGAGATAGAAGCTGCTTACAAATCAAAGGAAATGATAGATAATCAACTCATGAGCATGGAGGAAGAGGCACAGAAAATATTTGCCAAGGTTTACTCTTTAGAGGTAGATATTGATGGTGAGAGGGATACGTTCGTTGAAATTGCTCTTAAATGCAAAGAATTAGAAGAAGAACTGGAAAGGAAGAAGCAAGAAGAGAACCTCAGGTGTGCAGTTAGCTCATACACCGAAAAAAAGATAAAGCAGGTTGGTCTTCATTGACTTATTTATATGTTTTATAAATAATGGACGTGCATGCCCAAATCTAGTCTCTACAACCTGTTTTCCTGTGTAGATCTCGTAAGTACAAATTATCCTGCTTCACACAACATGATACCGAAAAGATTATCCTGCTTCACACAATAGGGATGATATGGTAATAGGTAATTACAACCTATAGCATTCATTTGATGCTTGTGATCTTCTTCTGCGTCAGGAGGACCTAGCATTAGCCGCAGGAAAGCTTGCTGAGTGCCAGAAAACAATCGCATCTTTGGGAAATCAGTTGAAATCTCTGGCAACCCTAGAAGATTTCCTAATTGACACTGCTAGCATTCCAGAGTTCTCTGCGAGCCCATCACTCGTTGCTCGAGCTGGTGGAGAGACTTGGAAGCTGCATTCTAATGATACATTCTCGCCTAAAAGAGAAACCAGTTCTTCGAAGGGAGCAGAAGGGAGCTCTAGCCCATCATTGAACAAAAATGAAGGCTCACCACCTTCATCTTTATCAACTTCATCAGCCAGTTTACCCAGTGTCAGTTCTGAGAGAAGTCGAAATGGCTTTGCTAAATTTTTCTCCCGAACAAAAAGTGGAATTCGACTAGAAATTTAGTGTGGTGGATACAAACTAAATTAGATATCATTCATGTATCATGGTGTAGAATAGACATCTGAGTTATCATTCCAAAAAAAAAAAAAAAAGAGGAAAATTTAATGGCACTCCATTAGTTGGGGAAAAATATAGTTGTCTTTCATTCCAAATGCTTGCTACTTACTAGTGTGGTCTCTGTCTTGAAACATTTAAACTGTGATCCTGATTGAGTGCCTGGACAGGTATTGACGTTTTTGTCCTTTGCAGCTGACCAGGCCAACTTTGAAAGCCGAACTTTAGGATATTTTGTCATGCCAACTTTGAAAGCCAAACTTTAGGATATTTCGTCATGCCAATTTTGAAAGCCAAAGTTTACGATATTTCGTCGCAATCCTTCATTTGTGTTGAAGAAGTAGTTATATATCCTGTTGGTACTGGCCATATTAAGGGGGAGATCTACTTCATCCTCATCGGCCGTGGACAACGAAATATAATGTGGGAGCTTTCCTTTTCTATTCCGCCTTTCCTTTCTGCTAGGGGTGTTTGCGAAGATGGGTGACTCAGTAGGCGGCCCAGTCCTGCCTAGCATGTTGGGTCACATTACGCTGAGCTAGCATCCTGGCTGGGCTGTTGTCGACGCATTCTCCACCTGCCGTCCTGCCCTAGCCGAGTACGCGCGCAGGCACGGTTATTTTTTTACCCCTAACCTTTCAATATTATTTATGAAATTGTGCTTCTTGTTTCATATATCATTTAAGCTTTTTAATATTTTATTTTTCTAAAAAAATTTGTTTAAAATTTAAACCAATGTTTGACTTTTGTCGAACGAAATCAATTTTTAATTTAATATCACGTAAAAATAATATTATGAAATATTCAATTTTTTATGTTTGTTGAACCAAATCAATTCCCATGTGCTTTAGTTTCTGCTTCTTTATTTTGGGTAATACCCTCTCGTAACCAAAAAAAAACGTTGTAATGAAACCTGAATGTTTTTCACTATCATCTAAATATCTTATAAAATGATGAATCGGCATTCATCAATCACTTGCTGAAAGTCTGAAACTGGACCTCTTTAAGTGAACTTGTTTATGCATTCTTTTGGGTCAACATATAATGAGTATCCACACAAAAGAAACAGGCACGCACCTGTGCCATTCACTTGCGTGCACATTTCTTGGCAGTTACATGCAAATCAATGAGATTTGATGATCATTATACATCCACTTGGACGAAAATAATATTTTGAAAAATCTACTGAAAGAGGAAGCAAATCGGTTCCATGGTGTAGTGGTTAGCACTCTGGACTTTGAATCCAGCGACCTGGGTTCGACTCCCGGTGGGACCTATTTAATTTTGGAAAGTCAGATGGTATGACACTGCATTGCACCAAACGTTGGCAATGAATGACATGGGCAGAAGAAATTAATTTCTCTTGACAAATACGGCTTCATTTGCTATGATTTTTTTTTTCCGGTGAGGTTATTCTAATACAAACAAAACAAATGGCAAATGCTCCAAATTAGACGGTATTATCTGTCCCCAGCTTCACTCTCATTCACACCGATTAGTCCCCTGCGACTTTCTCTCTCTTTTGAAAGCATTGAAAAGATCAATACCAAGACCAATATTCAGCAAATTCATGCCAGCCATGCCAAACAGAGCCAATGGTAGCTCCACGCCCCTTCCAAATTTGTGAGCATCTTTTATCAGCTTGGCTGTGATCAGAATGTGAGGTGCAAGCCTCGCCACAAAGAAGGTTCCCCAATTAAGAAACCATTCCAGCTCAACATATTTGCTTTTCACATCCCGAAAACCAGCCATCCGCCTCACTTTCCTCAAATGCAGAAAGATGGAATGCAGCTGCACAACAAAAAAGTCCTCCATAGTTTAAACATATTTTGACATGGAAATGAAATAAACATTATGGCTTAAAACACGACAAATAGTTTTTTAGGTGGGACAAGAACTTAGAGAAGAACTATGAAACAACTGACGCATACCTCGCAGATAAGGGTGAGAATAAGGTAGTTGATGGTGACATTGCGATAAAGGGCAAGTGTAAAGCAGAGAAGGAGAACCAGATGATGTACCAGAATGGAAGGGATCCAACCACTATATAAGTGGTAGCGAAGCATATCCCACTGATCATATGCAAAGTAACCACATGACAAACACAATGCTTCGTAAGCCCATGGCCATGTGCCTTCAACCAATTGTGAATGCTCAAACATTCCATTTAACCCATTCTTTGACCACTGCCTAAACAATATAAACATCACTGCAGAAGACAGCAAACGGCGAAATCCCCATGAAAAATAATTTAAAAGAAAAAATGCACAGAGAATGAAGATCGGTAGAAATAGAATATGCTAGCACCTTAACATTGATCTTTCCTTCAAAAATTCATAAGGAAAGACGCTTATAAAATACAATGACCACTTGTAACATTAGTTACTCTTTCCATTTAGTTTCTTACATTGTTGAGACGTTCTTGGTAACACTGCCGACACCATCGCATAAAATCTAGGGCATGACACTGTCCGCATGATTTAGTGGTTTAAACATGTAATATCAAAATTATTCAGTAGTCTAACACTTACTTGACAAGTTGCAAACATTTATTGAATTAATTTACAAAAATAAGGCAACTTAACCCCCGAGTAGGAAAATTTTGGGAAATAAACGGAGAAAAGGGAACCTGAAGCCGTCGTGGCGGTGGAATGGAGAAGAGAGACGGAGGTGTTAACGAAAAGAGGGTCTCGAGAGAAGACGACTCGTATGACCCAATTAGCTGCTTGGTAGAAGAGAGAACCGGCGATGATAAAGAGAAGGTCCAGGCGATCGTTGAATAGTATGTAATACCAAACAGAGCCTAACCAAAGAAGCAGAGTTGCATAGAAGAAACCCCCAACATAGCTGCGATCTCCGCTAGTGCTCTTTCTACCCATGACTTTGGTTGGGTCGCTCTTTGTTGGGGAGAATTAGCACCGCAAAAACTAAAAACAACATCCGATAAGCTGGGAGAAGGCAGATTCTGAAGTTGGCAGTTCCAGCTTTAAACGCGAAGCCATTAAGTTCATATTTGACGTTTTGACTTGCTGGCTGAAATTGATTCTGTCGATTACAGGTTGCAAGTAAGCCCAAGGTTGCTATTGTTTGTTTCGGTGAGAATTCAGAAGAAACTACCCGAAGAGTGCGGACATCAACCTCTGGGGTTCATTGGTTTTTTTTTTGGGTGATTAGGGTTAATTACCTAGCAATTGGTTGGGGATTTTTATTTGAGCTTTTTGCAAATAAAATTTAAATTTTCTTTATTTTATATTTGAAATTAATAAATGTAAAAAATATATATAAACATATTTAACTAATTTGATTAGATTAAGGAAATTAAGTAAGTTAGTTAATTATAAAAAATATAACATGTTTTTTCTTAAAACACTATAATCATCTTCCTTAATATCCTTTCTTTCTTTTTTACTTAATTATGGTTGAGAGAGCATTCATAAAGGTAATTTAGAAAAAAAATTGATAAATATGTCTTATATTTAGGATCAAAATTAATTTAATAATTAGGTCCTATATTAAGAACGGGAGGCATAACCTTCTTAATAGTTTGATTATAAATTTTCAAGAACAAGAGGGAAAAAACAATTGATTATAAGTTTTGTTAACACTATGTTGATAAAAATATATTAATAATGCTAAATTGATTTTTTTTAAAAATTAAATTAAAGAACACATAGGTTGAAGATCCATTGAAACCCAACATTGAAAGTGACGTTTTTCTTAAAGGACATTTAAAGCAGAGTTTTCTCAATACATATAAGGTATGGTTTATTTGATTTACCGATATTACGTGACTTCTTATTTAAAGATTATTTGATGCGTGAAGTTACCCTGGCGGGAAGCACTACCTCCCCATTTGATGGGAGGTCTAATGTTCTAACACTAAACTGGTATGTTACTCTGCGTGGGGCCTTCCGAATGAAATAAAGATGGGTTTGTATGCATATTAGCAATATGTATATATGTGTATATATATTTTCTGTGCATGCTATATTGCTACTGAAGAAGACAATACGAGGGTGATATTGCATGAAACAATAGTAATATGGGAACAAGACCGTTGTTAATGCTAAGCATCCATTTTTCGAATACAAAAAGCAACTCATAAATCGGGTTTGCCTAACCAACATTTTAAGATGCAAGTTAGATTATCAAACGTGCTTCTGTGTTTTCAGCCAAACAAAAGTTAAGCGAAAATAGGTTTTTCTTAAAAGGGATTTTTAAGATGATAAATGTAGCAACCAAACATGCAGATAATAAGTCAATCGTCAATGGGAAGAGAATGTGAACAAGCATAGTCCCCTGAGGCCAAAACTCGCTTAGCACTTATTTCATGACATAGCAAAGCAGCAAAAATTTTTAAATTTGATATTTAGATTGTAGACACGGGACCGTAGATTTCAGAAAAATAGCATTGTTCATAATAGTATATGAATCGAAACTTTTTGTAGATTTGTCGTAGTATACGGTGATAAAATACAAGATATTATGCCCGCAAAAATCTACTCTACAACCGGTCCCTGGACTGTGTAACAGTAAGTAACTAACAATTGCCAGGCTGATCTGCCTTCCCATTTGATATTTTTCCTCCTTGATAAAATTACCATAATACCCCCAAAACCAAAACCTGATGAAGCTTTTCCCGGCACAACGGTCCACAAAATGACAAACGACCCTGCACGCAGAGGATAGAGAAGATATCTTCTGCAATCCGAGCTGGCTAGATGTAGGGGCCCCACTGCTATTGGTGTCTCTGGGGATCCTGATGAACCTGTGGAAGTGGGAGCTGCCACGTACGCAGTCATTGTGTCCACGTGGCGCCCCTTAGAAGGCCAGCCGAGATCGCGCGATACGCCAGCCTCTTATCAACAAAATGTCCAAGTTCTTGCTCTTTAGCTAATTTCTCTTCTTGCTCTCTCTATACCGTCAGCTTAGCACCGCCATGAACGCCGTAGCGACCGCGGTAGCTCTCTCTCTGCCCATTTCTTCTTGTAGATCAGCCAAGCTTGATCCCAAAAAGGTGCGCGTTTCATCTCTTTGTTAGCCACTATGGACTGTGGTCTGCTGGGCTGTTTTTGAGCGAGAACCAAGCTAAAGTAACATTAAGCTGGATTTCGGTTGTATATTGGGGTTTGTGGATTCACGTTGCTATTTGTCTTACTGCTGAACATACTGGCTTCATGCTAAATTTTGAGGGAAACTTGTTTTTACCATAATATAATTTACACGAATTCAAATCGGTTTCTTCTCTGTTCCACGAGGTTAAATTTTTTCAAGATATATTTGTGTTATAGATGGTTTTTATCTGAGATTAGCTGTGGCAGACAATATCAAGTTCGGCATCATATCAATTGATTTGCTGTGGGTTCTGATTCCTATGCGGTTGATCACGATTTTAGCTATGATCAGTTAATATAGTTAGGAAAGCCATAACTTTCTATTTTGTAGGCCACATTTTCTTTTTCTTCCAGACCTCAACGAATACAGAGTTCTTACAAATTACATTTTGGATGGCATTATGAGTTTCAGGGTTTAAAAGGAAGATTTAGAGTGTTCGCCGTATTTGAGGAGGATCTATGTAAGAAAAATGCATGGGGTGCGCTCTTTGATGTAGAGGATCCAAGATCTAAAGTTCCTCAGTATAAAGGAAAGTTTTTGGATATATATCAAGCCCTAGAAGTGGCTAGATATGATATTCAGTACTGTGATTGGCGGGCTCGTCAAGATGTGCTTACCATTATGCTCCTCCACGAAAAGGTATTGACTGTTTTTGATTGGTATGATTCATTTTTTCAAATCATGTTTGACATTTTAGCGGGCACCGCTATCTTCTGATTGAGATTTAATCACTTTGAAGTTGAAGGCCGTTGGCCATTGGAAGTCAGAAGAATATATGTATTGTTTAAACATACTTATTTCATTTCATTTGATTGGCTTTTTTATGTGAAACTGGGTTTAGGTGGTTGACGTCCTTAATCCCCTAGCTCGTGACTTTAAGTCAATCGGCACCATGAAGAAAGAGTTAGCAGATTTGCAGGGAGAATTAGCACAAGCACATAGACAGGTATAAATCATTAGCAGCTGTAGACTAATTAGCACAACATGAAACTGAGATGTCTATCATTCAACTTACTAGGTGTGAAATTGCTTATGAATTATTAAGCTGTGACGATATTCATTTAACTTATTGGACAAAACAGGTTCATATATCTGAAGCAAGGGTTTCTACTGCTTTAGATAAACTAGCTCACATGGAAGCATTGGTGAATGATAGGCTTTTGCAAGGCGATTGTACGACCCAAGTTGACCAGACTTCCTCATCTCCTAGTACTTCTGCGCCATCTGTTGATACTAACAAAGGAAAACTGCCTCGGAGGAGCTTGAATGTATCAGGTCCAGTTCAATCCTACCATCCCCAATTGAAGAATTTCTGGTACCCCGTTGCTTTCTCCAATGACCTGAAAGATGATGTTATGGTAAGTCATTGGACTTGTACCATCAATGCTTTTTATACCATTTACTAATGGTATTTGTCTTCTTCCATCAATTCAGATTAACTGGAAACTATAATGATGGGATAGTGGAACCTTGTCTTTGAGGAAATTACATCATTAAAGGATAAATGTTTGGCATGGCTTGTAGCTGAACTTAAGATCTCTACCTTAACCTTATTCCGTATAAAGCTCTCGGGTGGACTTTTTGTGGGAGATTTATTATGCCTTTTTCTTTTTGTTGGCAAATTTGACTGATTGCCAAAGAGATATTTCACCACTTACTTTTATGTACCTTTTTAATCTTTTCCTTTAACTTCCCATTTTTTCTTACACTAGTGACTCTGATATCTGAATATAAATGTGAATTCTCATTATTCATGAGTGTGTTACTACTTTTCTGTTTCAGATCCCAATTGAATGTTTTGAGGAACCATGGGTTATCTTTAGAGGGAAAGATGGGAAACCTGGATGCGTCCAGAATACGTGTGCACACAGAGCATGCCCCCTACACCTTGGTTCTGTGACTGAGGGTCGTATCCAGTGCCCCTATCATGGTATGCAATGACTGAAACAATTTATGACAATTTTCTCTTTCTTCTGTACACATGTCCATTGTAACCCATTTACATCCTATTAATATTTCTCATATATCCACTTATTCAAGTATATCTGAAAAGTGGGTTATTGATAGAGCAAAATGACATCATACAATCCTCAATGGGATAACGTTTCTTCTTGTTGTTGTGTTTACTTATTCAAGCATTAATATACAACATCACAAGACTTGCACATACACATGCACAGAAACTCTAAAGTTATCATATGGGTGAATATCAGGCTGGGAGTATTCAACTGATGGAAAATGTGAGAAAATGCCATCAACTCGGCAGTTAAATGTAAAGATCAAATCATTGCCATGTTTTGAGCAAGAGGGGATGATCTGGATTTGGCCTGGCAGTGACCCTCCAAGATCATCGCTTCCGTCATTACTACCTCCATCAGGGTTTGAAATACATGCTGAGGTACCTTATGAATAAAATCATTCTCTTTTATATACTGTTGTGCAAGAAATGCAGGAAGCAATAATTTTCATCACATGATTTTTGAGTATTACTTAGATGGTACCTCTTTGGATGTGACAGATTGTCATGGAACTTCCTATAGAACATGGGCTACTTTTGGACAACCTTTTGGACCTTGCACATGCTCCTTTTACTCACACTTCAACTTTTGCTAAGGGATGGAGCGTTCCCAGGTTTGTTTTGGTTCATACTGTTAAATCTAAAAGTAATTTGCAATGTAAAAATGGTGAGGTGTAGAATCCAGGTGAAGTGGCCCAAGTACCTTCTAGGAAAGTGACAAATTCATTATGAATAGATTGTAAAACTTTCGATCCCTATTTTATACAAATATTATGGTTTCCAGTAAACAAAAGGGTTATCATCATTCAGCAATTCAGCAAGTTAGTTAATTTTTATTCTTCACATGGACCAGTTCATTATGCGATTACTTCTGTGCTTTGAACCATGTCATGTTTGAATGCAATTGATTCTCTTTTTTTTTTTTAGTCCCTAATCCAAAATTATTCAGTATTCCATATATCACCTTGTATTATGAATAACTAAACCGGTATGAGTCGAAGCTTTATCTTAAGGAATGAATTCGGAGTAACTCAGCCCCCTTTTGTGTAATTGGACTTGCAGCTTGGTAAAATTTTTCACACCTGCGTCTGGCTTAAAAGGGTCCTGGGACCCTTATCCAATTGATATGGAATTTCGACCGCCTTGCATGGTTCTATCAACAATTGGAATTTCAAAACCTGGGAGGCTGGAGGGACAGAACACGCAGCAGTGTGCCACACACCTGCACCAACTTCATGTCTGCTTACCATCGTCAAAGCAAAAAACAAGATTACTATACAGAATGTCTCTTGATTTTGCTCCTCTGCTTAAGCACGTGCCTTTTATGCAGTATCTATGGAGACATTTTGCACAACAGGTAGTGTTTAATGCATAATTACTCATGTTTGAACCAGGGAGGCTGATAAAAGGAAGAAGTATTTAGTGATGATTAAAATGGATATCCTTTTGAGCTTGAAGAGGATGCAAAAATCACTGAGAATTATAGGGGGGAAAATGTAACATGCTATAATGAACAGGAGATATCTATGTCCAAAAACGAGTTTATTGCAGTTTATACTTGTTAGTTTCAAGTCTTAAGGATCCTTGATGTGAATTTCTGCTATCGTGTAGCATAGCAGTCTATGTCCTTCAACATAAAGGGGATCTTCACTTTCATATTCGATCTTGCTCATTGAGTTGTTGTTGTTGGCATATTAAAGGTTTTAAATGAGGATCTGCGCCTAGTTGAAGGGCAGCAGGAACGGATGAACAAAGGTGCTAACGTCTGGAACTTTCCGGTGTCATATGACAAGCTCGGGGTAAGGTACAGGCTATGGAGAGATGCCTTGGAGCGAGGAGCTAAGCAACTACCATTCAGCAAGTAGAATTTATACGTGACAACTGCACAGTTAAGAGTTAATGATGCTTTTTGGGGACAACCAGGATTTATACTTTGCCCCAGACTTTCTTGCAATTAACCTTGCGTCGGTTCCTAAAGCCACACCTGATAGGCCATGGGAGAGCTGTCGAAATGATCGGAATCTTCTTTGTCAACCAACAGAAGCTGTGCACTTTTATTATTTTTGTGTACAGTGTCAACTCCATTGTTTTCTGTGTATTTTTTTTTCCTCTCATTTTGATATCTCCACCATCTCAACTGGTGGCTTAACCCCATCTTGTATCAATGGCGGCTCTTGTATGATGTAACTGGTGTTCAATAATATTTCGAAGTTTATTATTCCTTTGGAATTACGATTTTAGATTATTACTTTCATTTGAAAAATCATGCATCGGCTATCGAACTTCCAATCATCGATTATATATGTCACTTTTAAATTGATTTACTTAATAATTGGTGATATGAGGAGTGGCGGTTAAAATCATCTTCGTGGTTAGAGAACAGAGCAGCTAGCTGTTCCCCCGCGTTACTATGGAGCAAGTCTCCACAGTCTTGGTGATGGTAATTAAATAACAGCGGTAAACCAATAAGGGAAGAGAATCTTGTCCGTTGCACACCTAGTCTGGGCTCGCGGTTAACTAGCTTCATAAACTTGTTCCTTTTTTAAGGGGTGAGATGTATTTACTCCCTTTATTTCTTTTATAAGATCTCTTTAACTGTGAGATTTTAAAAAAATTAAAATTAATTAAAAGCAATAAATTTATAGAAGTTGAACATTTTTTTAAGTATGCCATTATTTTACAGGGAGCAAATAAGAGAAAAAAATACTAGTAATAAAATAAAAAATGAAAGAGAATGTAGTGTAAGAAAAAGATGAGAGAATAAATAATTAATGAGGGACAAAATTAGTAAAAAATAATTTAATGTCGAAACATCCCTAAAAAAGATCTTATAAAAAATATTAAATTAATTCATTTTTTTATCCAAATTAATTTAAATTTTTGGATCTTATAAAAAGTACTGGCGGAGCACTTTTTGTTTTTTAATGCCCAGTGAAAATGGACCCGAACTTGAAAACCTTCTTGAAAAAGGGCCCATGCTCCCCCACGAAAAGCAAAAGAAAATGAGCCCAGTCATTCACAAACAATGAGTTTTTGGACCAAACCCATTCAACCAAGCCTGGGATGATACAATGCTACATTATTTTGTTACGATATTCCAGAAGGGCAGCGAAAGGATGCTATTGCAAATCCGCGACTGCAGCTCGGATCAATGGCCTTGATCAAAACGGACAAATCTACCATTGGGCATTAAATCATTTACTCTGATCCGATCTCTTCCATCTCCAAGACAAGGAGAAGAAAGAGAAGTCTGTGTGAGATGGCAGGTTTCAGCGGTGACGAAACTGCTCCTTTCTTTGGCTTCCTCGGAGCCGCTGCTGCCCTCGTCTTCTCCTGTAATTCCCCGGTTTCTTCTATGTCTTTGTTCATTTTCTTTTAGTCTTCCTCATTTTTTCCCCAATAAGTCTACTTAGAATTCAAATAAGAGATTCCTATTGATCTTTCTATTGAATATGTGTTTTTTTTTTTTTTTGCTGCATTTTCTTGCTAGTTTGATGAAAAGTGTCATCGCGACAATTTCCTTTGTTAATCTCAGGTATGGGAGCTGCTTATGGAACTGCAAAGAGTGGAGTAGGCGTGGCTTCCATGGGAGTCATGCGACCTGAGCTGGTCATGAAATCCATTGTTCCAGTAGTTATGGCTGGAGTGCTGGGTATTTATGGTCTAATTATCGCTGTTATTATTAGTACTGGAATAAACCCCAAGGCTAAATCATACTATCTCTTTGATGGCTATGCCCACTTGTCATCTGGCCTTGCTTGTGGCCTTGCTGGACTCTCTGCTGGAATGGCAATTGGAATTGTTGGTGATGCTGGAGTTCGGTATGTTTTATTTATCCATTCATGTTTTTCTATATATTTTACTGCCTCGATCCTTAATGTTATATTACTCCTAGTGCAAGCTTAGGGACAGTCCCTGGGAATAAAGCGGGGTTAAGCAATAATAAAATTAAATGCATATTAATAACTCGAGTCAAGTAAAGCTTGTGTGCTTTTTGAAATTGAACACTAAGTTAGCTGTGTATGAATGGGTCATCTTTGAATGTTCTTGTCTCGGAAAAGTCGTTTTCTTATATGCCTACTTTGGCATTCCTCGTGGTAATGGATGGGATCAATTGTACATCCAAATTGTGCGGGAAATGAAGATTACTAATAATGATTTAGCAAGCATATTTAACCCTCAAAATGTTGTGTTCTCGAAGATTGTCACTATGTTCATCCACTTAACTATTGCTATGTTTTTCCTGGTTCTGTTGTATATGTTCATATATAACGATTATTCTTCGAGGAGTCAACGTAAAATATAAAAAATATAAAACTAATAGCAAGTCGTTTGATTCATAGGTTGTGAATAGTACCTCTCAATCTTAAGGTGTTTAATTTGATATCAGTAATGACTGGAAATTTGAATATGGTGTGGAGATTGAGCTTCAAGGAAATGTGGTGATTATATTTCTTATGTGCAAATTTTTCCCTGGCAGAAAGGATGAGATTTTATTAATTACTTTTATGAGAGAAGATTCTACATCTTTTGTCACTTCACATATATGACGTGATGTTGCAAGTGCTCTTTTTCTGGAGATGCATATGTTTGGGCTAAATTTTACGTATTTACGTATTTTTGTATCATGTTCTTACCTTCTTGTGCCATTATTATCTATGATGTCTTTGGTTGTTTTCAACTTCTTATACCTTGCATGTTAGTTCCCTGTTTCAATATTTTTTTTTGGCTTGCTTTGTTTTTCAGGGCGAACGCCCAGCAACCAAAGCTGTTTGTGGGTATGATTCTTATATTGATCTTTGCTGAAGCTCTTGCCCTCTATGGCCTTATCGTGGGTATCATTCTCTCATCCCGAGCAGGCCAATCTCGTGCTGATTAGTTGGGAGGTTAAGTTTGTTTAGATCGTGGTCCAAATTTTATGTATTTGGAGTTGTTTGAGCGAAGCTTTTTCCGGTGATTTCATTTATTTTAGCTGCCAACTCCCCTTTCCGAAATCTGAATTCGGTCAGTTTTATCTTGTATTTTCTTGCGGAATCGTTTATTTGGATGGATTGATATTGAAGTCACGCTAGTTTTGTTGAACATCCAAAATATTCCTTTAAACGACCAAAACAGTCGTTGATGTACCTGTTTATGCTGTCGTGTGAATTCACAAATTTCTTGATATGTTTGGAAATTCCATGGCATAAGTATTTATGTTTCATTCAGGTCATTCAGGTAAATACACACACACATCTCCGGTTCTACCGGTTCTAATTATAAGAGCTAGTTGACTAATTTGAAGAGATTAAGGAAAAAAATTAATTGTGTTATTTGTAATAAATATGTAGTGTTTTTCTTAAAATATCTTTATTAATTAAATGTATTGGTTAAAACTATAATTGTTAGAATGGTTATTTTAAGAAGAAATGTATAAATATGAGAGACAAAATCAATTCAGATCTTATATTTAGAATCAAAATAAAAATTAAACAAGATTTTATATTAACAACTAGAGGTAGTATTTGTGTTGCATGATGCTTTTATCTTACAAAACACCTACAGGTCGGGCCTCTCCTATCAGCCTCAAGATGCTTCTGCTTAGTCAATGATTGTATATTACGAACTTTAATTTCTGGCGAATCGTCAAAAAAATATAATAATTCAAATCATGTAGTAGAACAGTTTGAACCCAATCATAACATGTGCATGAGAGAATCAGAGGTTGCTTAATCTTTACAGGCATTTAAACTAGATTTGTCAAAAAAACTTGTCTAATTCAAACAAACCATTTTGATATCAAGGGGATAAGATACATGATTAAGCATTAATAACAGGTTCCCTGTGCTGCCATCATGCCCAACATTAAAAAAAAAATCACTACAGTAACGTATCCCTTCAGGTCTTGCTCTCAGCTGCAGCTAGGCGAGTCTATCCGGTAATTAAATTCACAAGATAGCAGCGTCGTGCATATAAACGCAATCAAAGCGAAAATGAAAATAACTCCGCAGCTTTAACGCAGGCATCGATATCGTCATCCCACTGTCATCCATAGGTATGAATGCACAAAGTCGGATGAACTTATATTGGAATCAACAGATTTATTTACAAATAACCCAGAACTGCTCCCGGGCAATAGTCAACCAGGTACAAAATAATCCATCTTCTCCACGGGCAGATTGAAATCTGACGTCTCCACCTATACACCGAAAAAGCAAAATTTAATCAAAAACATCTTTAGACATTCTTTCGCCTTTCATTAAGTATTTACTCGTATCATTTTCATATTTAAACCATTTAGGGAAAAAATATCTGTTATCTAACATTGATTTGTCATCCACGTCAGATGCTCGTATGTAGGTAACTAAAGGAGATGGGAATCAGCCAACAGAAAACGAAGTGTCGTGCTTGTTGACACCCGCGGCTCATTAATTTTGTATCGCTCAAAATAAGTTGCCGAATAATTTATTAATTTTTCTTTCTTGTGTGTGTGTGTGTGTTTTATTGCTTTTGTTTCTGTTTTTTTTTCCTTTTGGGCCCCCCCGGGGGGGGGGGGGGGAGGGTTTCGATGACAGACCTCATCAAATGGAACAAAGACAAAGGGTGTCGTGCCCCTCTTATGTGAGACTGCTGGCACATCTGGGTTGTGCGTTTCATCATCCTGCCATCCCTCAACAACTCCAAGAATGTCTTCCTCAGGTCTACTAGCCTCACTATCATTCACACCACTAGTGACAAGCGAGATCAAGTCCATCCTATTATTAGCCCCAGCAGTTGTCCCTCTCAACCTATACAACAAGCAGATCCAGAGAAAAAGCTTAACAGAGTACTCAGGAAATTCAAATTAAAAAAGTAACTTAAAACATGATATCAAGTCTAACAAACTATATATAAATCACTTCTTTTATTTTTTGGCCAGGCACAGACATCCAGAGATGCTAGTTTTGGAAGTTCAGTAGTGATTCAAAGCATTGATAAAAGCTCCACAAGCAATGGATGGACATGAACTCAAGGCTTAGTTTGGTTCTTGGAAACAGGCCATCTGAAGTATGGGAAAAGTATCTCCATTCCATTGGTTTCTACACTTGGTCAGTGCCATTCACAGGACCAAACCCCCCCCCCCCCCAAAAAAAAAAAAAAAAGCCATTTCCATAAATGAAAGAATGACTCCCAAAAATGTGAGAAATAAGGGTTTTGATCATGGAATGAGATGTTACAACAACAAAAAGTATTCTCCAACATCCTCCCCCACACCACTCCTGATCTCCAGACGCTCTCCTCCATTGGTCGACCCTCACCAGACTTCAGTTTATCATGCCCAACATAACATGTTCACCAGAATCATTTGTGACACTCGTCTGTTGTCTTCACCATCCAGACCCAAGTTCTATGTTTCCTCACATGCTTGTCCCCATTTGCAACAGCAAGCATTGTGTGGGTAGCGGAAAAACGTCCGTGGACGATGGTGACACGCTGGTGATGGCTAGCAAAGGGCCTACCAGAGCAGTAGTTGCCGTCACCAGTGGAATTACAAGATGATCCATGTGGATTGTCCTATCTTCATTTTCATTTTCAGAAATCGCAATCACAGATTGTCATTTTCACTTTATCATCGCTTGAGGATTTAGATTGATATTTCAGATCTTTGAATTTTTGCTTCAGATGAATGGAACTAGGAAAAGGAGAAAGTCATGACGGTGGTGGGTAGAGAGGCAGATTAAACCTAGGGAAGAAGAAAAGGCAGAAGGGAGTAGAAACTCTTCTAAGGTTATTCTGGTAATTTACTTAGATATATGAAAATAAAAATATTTATCTTCCTTTATACAACAGATCAAACAAAATTAATAGTCATTACATTCTTTTCAATTTCTTCCCATTCCTACTCTTCTGTAACAAAACAGGCCCAAATCAGTAAATCGTCATTCTTTCATTTGCATTTTCCATTAAATTTTTCATTATGATATGATAGACTGCCCTCTGTTCAGGTAAATTTCTATCAACACTTACCCCATTATTTTTCTGCTTTCTTCATAAAGTTAAACCACAATGTTATGATTATAACACACTGCTGTCCACAACTGAAATTCCAGATTCCAATCACAATTGTTGCATCCTATTCTGCTTTCTTCACAAGCCTAAATAAAAACCATTTCTAATTCCATACAAAAAAGTTTACTCATACTTCGGCTGTCTCACAATTATCCCATCGATTTGTGAACAGTGAATTTCAAATTGGAAAAATTTTGGACTATCATTCTCTTTCCCTTCCAGTTCAAGACGAAATCTCAATACCAAGAAAATTTTATTTAGTCTCTTACTAAGAATGAGTGTAACAACATAAACTTTATTTTGGACTGCATAATAACACTAGCTAATGAGTATTGACAGCCTCACCAAAGAAAAGAACTATTTTCTCCAGTTCATGAGAATAACGTTCAAGGAGGCATAATTTATGAGTAAAGATATTGGATTACCTTAAGCGAATCCTCAACACAGTAGGCCGCATGCCTGGATACAAGACAGCCGCTTCAACCTGCAATGGTAGTTTAATTGGAAATACCTCAACAGCCACATAAAGAAACATAATCGATATGCATATGATTCGTTGACAGAAAATTTCAGTTTAAAAGAATATGTTGATGATGAAGTTTACAGGAGAAATAAGGAAAAAGGTTCAATTACAGAACTTGACAAATGTTTTAACCTAACCTTATCATCTGACAATGTGTAGTGGCCACCAAAGACACAGTCTGCTTTAGAAGATCGAAAGTTCATGCACTTCACAACATTCTTAATTTTTTGAGAAGAATTCTGCACAGCATAGAATTACAGAATCAGGTACAAGAATAATATATGTATTTAAAAACACATCAAGCAAGCACAGAAGTACAACCTTGTAAAGAAATCGCCCAGAAGGAAAAAATCTCATGTACCGAAAATAGCAGACCTACACAAGAATAAAGGGGAAAGTTACTTTTCATATGGAAAAGAAATGAGAATACTAAACAAGAAGCACTTAGAGATAGCTAATGCAAAGCTATATTAATATTCTGTATAATTATAAATTATTGCACATACTCATTAGTGTCATATTCTGAAAAGAAAAACTTCAAAAGGGTCGATAGAAATTTTGCAGATTCATTTCTTCCTATTAATCCGACACCAGCATGTACATAGGGCCAAAAGAAATAGCACTCACAACTACACGGAACAATTTGGTACATAGTGCATTAATAAATTTTTCCTTTACACTACAACCATACTTTTAGAACCATCACTGATAATTAACCATAGGCAAGTTAAATATCATATAATTTTTGTTTAAAGTCGGAGGACCAACGAACTATCCTTCTAGGATTCTTATCAGAAAACTATAAAACTTTAAAAGTGAATAACACCAGAGCTACTATAATGCCCAGAAGCTATGCAGTGAACTTAAGAGAGTCACAGCAGTAGTTGTTCTGAGAAAGGCACATTGTAAACCTCGTATAGAAAGGTTTCTCATAAGCAACCCTATATTCTCCAATTGTTTGAGATTATGGACAGTGCCACATGCATGCTAATCCAGGACCATGCTCTTAAATCTATAAACAGTCAAAATAGTCAATGGCAAATGGGAAAAGGATGTCCGCAGAAGTAGAAGGAAATCAATACATATAAGTGAAATCAGTATAAAAATCCATACCACATGGACTGGATTAGTGGTCCTCCACTCTGCAACTCCAACTCGAATGTAAGTATTCCTACTAACATAAAGACCTGAGATGAGGGTTTAATAAGAAGTTACCAACAAGAAAGGGAAAAAAGGGGGCAAAGGGGGGTAAAAGCATGAATCTACTTTTTCCTTGGAATTACACGGAATTAAATTGAGCCAACTCATACCATTGGCTAATGTAAGAAGCACAAAATAAGATTATGATATGAAAGATAGCTGATTTTACCATCAGTTCGTAACCTCGGTCTCAGGAGCCACATTTTCCGCCATGAACTCTCATACTTTGAATGCAAGATCTTGTAGTTTTCTACTACTCCAGAGATCTTCATATAAGTGGATCCAAGTTCAGAAACTACCAATTTTTATGCAGTGAGACGTAAAAGGTAACCCCTATACTGAGTTTACCTGCCAAGCCTTCAAGCATGCATTGCGCCAGTATACAGGGTTACGAATTGTGTACCACCATTTTCGACAGACACAAGATGCTCTTCCCAAGTCATACGGACTCATTCGGGCAAAGACCTTGAAAGATTACACACACACACACATATATAGTTGCATCAGAGTTCTTTACTTGTGCACAGCTACATAGCTTTCTATCAATAAAGTCTCACTCTAATTTGTCCAAAAATCACTGGAAAAGCCCAAGGAGTCATAGATATGTGTTTCAACCAAATTGAAAGTTCAAGGGTCTGTTTTAAGAAGAGTTTCTTCTAACAAAAGCACAAAGACCAAAGACAATGCAAGAAGCACTACCAAGTTAGTTATCAAAAGTATTTTCATGACACTTGTTTGGGGGGGAAAAAAAGTACACAAATTCAAGAACATAGAAGTGGAAAAAAAATTCATTTCCCACATTAGAGAGATGAACAGTTCAACAAATTTACACAGCTTATTCCCAAAAGTTGTTGGCTTTTGTTTAAAGCAGTTCCACATAATTCTAAAAACATGGCCTATCAGTAAATTTAGAGAGTCCCACACCAAGCATGGTACCCCTTCCCGCCACTCTATCAGAGTCAAGAGCATAACATTACCACACAAGTTCAAGTAAAGATAAAATGAAACGAAATCAAACAAAAGAGAAAAAGCAGATTGTTTCGTTCCATTCTAGCAACAGATGGCAGAGGCATCAATAATGATGTAAACTAGAACTTGTTTTCTTCCTATGAAATACCTCAGAGAGCATTTCCTCAGGTAAGCAACGATGTATAAGTGCAGAATCCACACAAGGCTTTCTGCTTGCACTTCCAACTGGTGCAACAGGCCTCACATTAACCCCATAAAGATCTGAAACAGAATGCATGGAAAAAATAAGAATGAACTTGAACTAGACAAATGCAGCAAGAGGCAACACAAGAATCAGAACCACTGCCGCATCAGAAAGAGTACATGACACATACCAAGCCAGGGCCTTCTTGTAACAAAGTATTCAACAGTCTTAAACCTTAAAACAGATTCGAGCTCTGGGGGAACTGTCGGAGCAAAATCTGCATGACAGAGCTATTAGAGATGAATCAATGATAACGAAAAAAATTGAGGAATTTCACAAGCCTTAATATTTGGGTGATTAAAATTGAATTTGTGATTATACGCGTGATGCCTATGTCGATCATCACTTAATCTAGACCAAGTCTTCTGAGTAATTGGTCTTCGCCATGAAGTTGCGTGTTTTCTTATCATTATGAGTCCATTACAACCATTGTTATAAGTTGCTGGTAAGTAGCGCACCCTATAATACTAGTATTAATTAAGCGCAGCTACTAATTTTTTTGTTGCAAAAAAAAAAAAGGCTAGACAAAAAGTGATCTTATACATCAAGGCGCGATACCCCATCCCATTGGGTCTTTTTACTATTTAAAATTATCCCAATCCTTGCCAACTGATATCTCATCACGGCATCGACAACAAATCTTGTGGGGAAAAAAATGAAGATAAACTTCAATGGGCAAGGCAGTCGTTGTGAAATTCTTGCGATTCAGAATACAATAACGCCAATTGGATAGCCCGAATGTTAATAATGCGTCCAATTAGAACCAACTAATTAAAATTCATGGATAACACTTCAACACAGCAAACGAAATTTAGAGTGCCCACTCAACGCAAACAAATTACCCTATACGGGTATTCAGCTCGAGAATTGATCTTGATTTTCGTGAAATTCAATTTCTATAAATCGCGCAAGTTATAAGTAATGAATGGCTCCAAGAGAGAACATAAGAAATTAGAAAATTATGATAATATGCATTATCAGTCGTGTAAGAATATAACCAAGATTTAGAATCTAAAACATCGAAGCAGGAAAGGCCCGAAAAATGAACACCATGATCGAAGTGAGGACGTTCAACTTCAGGTGTCATCATACCTGACGCCATGACGACCAGCAGAATAAGCTTAGTTCGCGACTTTCCCGGGAAGATTTAGGAGAAAGAGAAAAGGGATGGGGAAGAGAAGGATAGAGAAACGAGCGAATGACGTCATAGGCGCCAGAACGAGGGCCGTTGAAGACCAGAAAAACGTTTTTAAGGGAAAAATTATTTCAATTTCTTTTTTTTTAACGATAAATTCTAAATTTTTAGTTCTTATTTTCATTGTTTCAGCGATACTCGGCACCTAAATATAAGTTATTTGGCGGAAAAGTTTTGCCTTAAATATAGTCAATCAGAATATATTTCATGCTTTCTTTTCTCAAATTTTTTTTGGAACAATTGTCCCAATAAGTTTTTTCTTCTTAAAATTTATTCTAAAAAATAATTTCACAAAACTATTTTGAAAAAATTAAAGGAAAACTATGTTCTAAGTCCTTATAGTTTCAGTCAAATTTGGTCAAGGTCCCTGTAATTTATTTTTTAGGATATGGGTCCTTAGAATTTTAGTCAAACTTGGTCAAAGTCCTTCTGTTAACTGATATTACTTGACAGCATTAAACACAATTATGTGGCAAATGGTTTAATGAGTTGGCAATTTTTTATGATGACTAGACATTTAAAAAAAAAGAAAAGAAAAAAAAACCGATGCCAATTTACAATTTTGGGAAATACCCACCGCCTACTGATGCTTTTCTTCTTGCGCTCTTCATCTTTCCTTTCTTTTAGATCTGAGTTTCAGTCTATCAAATCAATCATCAAAATAGGATGCCCGTGCCTAATTAAAGCGGACCATTCCATGATGAGGGTCCAAAACAGGGCCATTTTCGTGCCCTGTTCCTCCTCGTTCTACCATGTTCTGCAGTCATTGTGGGTTTCGTTCATTGTCCAATTGTTGTTCCTTCTCTCCTACTTCTAGTTGCCATTGATCATCTGTCGCTACCATGGGCATGTGTTGGCGCTCTTTTGTTAATCGTGTTTCATCTTTTGCTATTCAAAACATTGTTTCAACAGCTTGTGTGTGAGTATAACTTCGAATCTTCTCCCTCTCCCTCTCTTCTCCGTTCCGCTTCCTACCTCTCTTTCTCTCTCTTTGTTTTTGTTGCCTTCTCTCGCTTTTGCAGAGGCCAAACAACAGTCACCATGGTTAGGGATGATCTATACATCACGATTTCGAGCTTCTTCTGGTGTCCTATATCTCTCGGTATTAAGAAATCTCTAGTGAGTCTCTGCACCAATCTTACCTAAGACTGTCACAGCATCCAACTCTAGCTCGACAACGACAACAACACCTGCCCAGCCACCATGCAGGTTTTGCAAACAAAAGAATTTGTTCCTAACTATACAGGGGCTTATCCAGATCTTGTCTGACTCAGTAAGCAACCGAGTAGAATCGACCAATTCTCTAGCCACCAGAACTGTCCCCTCCCCCAATCATGTCGTCGACTCTATGAAATACTTGGATGGCCAAGGGGAGCACCGTCTCAATTCCTTAACAAGAATTGTATATTTCGCCAAAGAATCTGAAGAGAATCGTGAGTTCCTCATGATATTAGATGGATTCGTGCCTTTACTCGTTGATTTACTCGATAATGTCAATGGCATCGTTAAAATGCTCAAGAGAGTCGTTGATGCTTTGGATACGACTCTAGATAAAATCAAAGATTATGAGCAGTTAAGAAAATTTTTTTTGGTAAACTGAGCAGTTGAAGAAATTGATGGTGAAGAACCACGACAATTGCTTAGCCTCCCTGCTCCTTCTTTTGCAACAAGGCAGCGTTGGTGCCAAAATGGGATCGACGAGGATTCTGAAGTTCATCGTAGTGGATGCCAAATTCGAAGTCATGATCACCGAAAAGGAAGGTCTAATGTTTGAATAGCTCAGATCTAGAAGGAAGGCAAGATGAAGAACGCAAGAAGAAGAGGATCTGTAGGTAGTGGGCATTCCTCAAAATCGTGAGCTGGCACCAGTTTTTTTCTTTTTCTTTTTTTTTCATGTCCAGTCATCATTAAAAAAATTGCCAATTCATTAAACCATCTACAGCATAATTGTTTTTAACATTACCAATTTATATCAGTTAACAAAGACTTTAACCAAGTCTAACTGAAATTACAAGGACCCATAACCTAAAAAAATAGATTATAGGGACCTTGACCAAATTTGACTAAAACTACAAGGACTTAGAACATAGTTTTCTCAAAAATTAAAAACAAACTCAAACAAAGCCTACCCACCTCCACCCCCCAAAGACAGTCATCCGTGGACACATAACAATAACATAACTAAAGCTCGAACCCACAGAGCATGGGGAAGATGTCTTCTCCAATCCGAGCTGGCAAGTTGCAGGGGCCCCACTGGCCTCTGCTGCTAGTGTCTGCCAGAACCCTGAAGAACATGCGGAAGATGAATCTGCCACGTGCGAAAGCGAGGAGACCACGTGGCGCCCCTTAGAAGGTCAGCCGTGATCGCGCGCCACGCAAACCTTGAATCTACAGAATTCCCTCTATGCCCTTACGGGTACACTCGACTCAACTTCCTCCTCGCTCTTTCAATGCTGTCTGCTTCGGCCCGCCATGAATGCCGTAGCGTCTGCGGCAGCTCTCCCTTTGTCCATTTCTCTTCGTAGGTCAAGCAAGCTTGATGCTAAAAGGGTGCGAGCTTCATCTCTTTGCTCGCCACTGAGGCGCTGGGCTGTTTTTAAGCGTAAACCAAGTTAACTAACACGAAGCTGGATTTCCATTTTCTGGGGGCTTACGGATTCACGTTGCTATTTGTTTTAGTGCTGAAGCTATTGGTTTCCTGCTAAATTCTGAGGGAAGCTTGTCTGATCCTAAAGTAATTTAAGTGAGTTTAAATTGGCTTCTTCTCTTCTTGAGGCTTGGTATATGGTTGCTATTTGAGATTAGCTGCGGCAGGGAATATAATGCTCAGCATCATAGTCGGGGGTTTTAGCACCTAACTTACCTGAGGTTGATTAGAACTTTAGATATCATCAGTTAGTATAGCTCGAAAGCCCATAATATCTATTTTGTTGGTTACGTCTTCTGGTTCTTCTAGACCACGAGGAATATAGTCCTTACGGCTTAAATTTTGGCGGGCATGATTAATTTCAGGGTTTGAAAGGAAGATTTAGAGTATTTGCTGTATAGGGTCTAATTAAGAAGAATGCATGGGGCGCGCTCTTTGATGTGGCGGATCCAAGAACCAAAGTCCCTCGGTGTAAAGGAAAGTTTTTGGATATATATCTAGCCCTTGAAGTGGCTAGATATGATGTTCAGTACTGTGATTGGCGAGCTCGTCAAGACGTGCTCACCATTATGCTCCTCCATGAAAAGGTATTATCTGATTTTGATTGGTTATTTTTTTGGGGGAAGAAAATCTTTGACATTTGAACAATTTCTGCTATCTATTGATTGAGGTTTAACCACTTGAAGGTGAATCTTTATGAACTTAGCCGTTGGATGTCAGAATACTATATTCATTGCGTAAACATACTTATTCCATATCACGTGATCGGTTTATTCTGAAAAAAGTGGATGTAGTTTTTACATATCCTTAATCCTCTAGCTCATGATTATAAGTCAATCAGCAACATGAAAAAAGAGTTAGCAGATTTGCAGGAGGAATTAGCGCAAGCACATAGACAGGTATAGATCGTTAGCAGCTGTAGGCTAACTAGCACAACTCGAAACTGAGATGTCTATCTTTCAACTTATCTGCTGTGAAATTGCTTGTGAATTTTTAAGCTGTGGCCATATTTAAGTAACCTATTGCAAAAAACAGGTTCATATATCTGAAGCAAGGGTTTTCGCTGTTTTAGATAACTAGTTCACATGGAAGCATTGGTGAATGATGGGCTGTTGCAAGGCAAAAGTACAACTGGCGTTGACCAAACATACTTATCTCCCAGTACTTCTACACAATCTGTAAATACTGACAATGGAAAACTGCCTTGAAGAAGGTTAAATGTATCTGGTCCAGTTCAATCCTACCATCCCCACTTGAAAAATTTCTGGTACCCAGTTGCTTTCTCCAATGACCCTAAAGATGAAACAATGGTAAGCTAATAAGTCATTTATTGGATTTGCATCATCTATGCTTTTATATCAATTACTTATAGTATATGTCTTATCTTCTTCTATCAATTCAGATTGACTGGAAGCTATCATGACAGGATAGTGGAACATCGTCTTTGAGTAAATAACAGCATAAAAAGGATAAATGTTTGCCATAGCTCGTAATTGAACGATCTCTACCCTAATACGATTCCATGTAAGTTTCTCGGTTTGATTTTTTGCGATTTTGTGAGGCATCTATAATGCCTTTTTGTTTTTGTTGGCAAATTGGACCGAATGCAACTGAGGTATTTCACCACATATTTTTAATTTGCCCTTTTTAATCATTTCTTATACAGCCCTGGTTTTACGCTAGTAAATCTAGTATATGAAAATGAATGGGAATTCTCATGATTAAGGGATGTGTTACTACTTTTCTGTTTCAGATCCCAATTGAATATTTTGATGAACCACGGGTTATCTTTAGAGGGAAAGATGGGAAAACTGGATACGTCCAGAATAGCTGTGCCCATAGAGCATGTCCTCTGCACCTTGGTTCTGTGAGTGAGCGCCGCATCCAATGCCCCCACCATGGCATGCAATGACTGAAACGAATTAACACACGATTTTCTCTTTCTTCTGGCTATGTGTCCTTTGGTAGCACAATTAATTACTAACAATCTTCCTCACATATCCACTTATTCAAGTATGAATGTATCACATCACCAGACTTGCACATGCACATGCATATAAAATCTAAAGTTACCATATGGCTGAATATCAGGCTGGGAGTATTGGAATGATGGAAAATGTGAAAAGATGCCATCAACTCGACAGTTAAATGTCAAGATCAAGTCATTGCCATGTTTTGAGCAAGAGGGTATGATCTGGATTTGGCCTGGCAGTGACCCTCCAAAATCCAAACCCCCATCATTACAACCTCCATCAGGGTTTGAAGTACAAGCTGAGGTACCTTGTGAATATAATCATTCTCCTTTTATCTGCTGTTGTGCAAGAAATGCAGGAAGCAATAGTTTTCATCACATTATTTTTGAAGAGAAGTACTTAGATGCCTCTTTGGATGTGACGGATTGTCATGGAACTTCCTATCTAACGTGGGTTACTTTTGGACAACCTGTTGGACCTTGCACATGCTCTTTTTACTCACACTTCAACTTTTGCAAAGGGTTGGAGCATTCCCCGGTGTGTTTTGGATCACACGGTTAAATCTAGAAGTAATTTTTTATTTAAAAATTGTAAGAAGGTGCAGAATCCATGTGATGAAGTAACCCGAAAACCTTTAGGAAGTGGCAGTTTTATTCATTTTGGAATTGACTATAAACCTTTTGATCCCTATTTTATACAGATATTCTAGTTTGTAGTTAAAAAAAAAAAAGAGGAAATGCCGTCCCGTAATCAAGCAGGTGAATTGATTTTTACTCTTCATATGACCAACTGTTTAGTATGCAATTACTACCTTGCTTCGGACAATTTTATGTTTGATGGCAATTGATTTGCTTACTCTTTTATTCCCTAATCCAAAACTAGTCAGTATGCCATATTGCCGCACTTGTCTAGTATTATGAATGAATAAACCAGTCTAAGCTTTAGCTTGCGAAACGAATTCGAAATAATACGGCCCCTTTTTTGTATTTGGCATCGCAGCTTGGTAGAATTCTTTACACCTGCGTCTGGCCTACAAGGGTACTGGGACCCATATCCAATTGACATGGAATTTCGACCACCTTGCATGGTCCTATCAACCATTGGCATTTCAAAACCTGGGAAACTGGAGGGACAGACCACCAAGAAGTGTGCCTCACACCTGCACCAAATTCATGTCTGTTTACCATCGTCAAAACAAAAAACTAGATTGCTGTACAGAATGTCCCTGGATTTCGCTCCTCTGCTTAAGTACGTACCTTTTATGCAATATCTATGGACGCATTTTGCACAGCAGGTAGGGTGCTTTTCAAACGAATAATTATTCATATTCGAACTAGGGAGGAAGGAAAAAGGAAGAAGGATTAAGTGATTATTAAAATGGACATCCTTTTATATCTAAAAATATTTAAGCTTGAAGAGGATGCAAAAAGCAATGACAATAATTTTTTTTTTTAAAAAAAAATCTTTGACCTGCTATAATGAACAGGAGATATCTATGGCCAAAAACGAGTTTATTGCATTTTAAACTCGTTAGTTTTCAAGCCATAAGGAACCTTGATGTGAATTTCTGCTATTATGTAGCATTGTAGTCTATTTCATTCAGCATGAAGGGGCTCGTCAATTTCATATCCGATCTTGCTCATTTAGTTGGCGTTGTTGGCATATTAAAGGTTTTAAATGAGGATCTGCGCCTAGTGGAAGGGCAGCAAACGGATGAACAAAGGTGCTAACGTCTGGAACTTTCCGGTTATCCGGTATCATATGCAAGCTTGGGGTAAGGTACAGGCTATGGAGAGATGCCTTGGAGCGAGGAGCTAGGCAGCTACCTTTCAGCAGGTAGAATTTATTCATGACAACTGCACAGTTAGAGTTAATGTTGCTTTTTGGGAACTACCTGAGATTTATGCTTTGCCTCTCAAGTTTCTTGCAATTAAACGTGCCAACGGGCAGTTCACCTTGCCTTGGTTCCATAAGGCACATCTTAGAGGCCATGGGGGAGCTGCTGAAATGATCAGAATGTCCTTTGTCAATTAATAGCAACTGTATACTTTTTTTTTTCAAAAAACAATTGAGCGTACAATATCAAATCGATTGTTTTTTTCTGCATATTTTTGCATTTTGATATCTCCACTGTCTCAGCTGGTGGCTTGACCACATCCGGTGACAGAGTCGGCTCTTGTATGATGTAAAATGTTATTCAATAATATTTTAACATTCATTTGGAATTAGAAATTCAGATTTTTTTTTTCTTCATATAAAAGATCGGGTATATGATACAGACAGACGGGAACTTTGTGGAACTTCCAATTGCCGATTCAACATGTCACTCCTAAATTGATTCAGTTGGAAGTGTTGAAAGTGACAAGCGAGATTTACAATCAACCTCATAATTAGAGAATAGTATAGCAAGCTACCGGCTGTTCCCTCGCATTATCATGTAGCAAGTCTTCTGCAATGCACTTCGTTTGCCATCCAAAGAACTGGTAAATCAGGCGAGAGTTGGGCATTATCTATAGTGTAATACAGCGATCGATAGATCCTCAACATAGTTGTACATAGGTATGTATGAAGATTACACAATTATTTTGGTAACCTGTAGGTTCTATACTGGTTTCCAAATTGTAAGCACCTCCTGAAACATCTCAATCATCAACTCCCTATCTGCATGCCTGAAGAAGTTTTTAATTTCTTCTCGTACGTCATATATCTTGCCGAAATCAAAGAGGAAGGTCAGGCACCCTTTCTTCAACTTGTGCAGCTGATAAAGCCATGCCTCGTGTAGCCTCTCAAGGACATTTCCTGAGTTAAGATCTTCCAATAAGCTTTCCTCACAGGTATCCTTAAGACCACCGATGTCATATTTATTGGCCGCTCCAAGCAATGCAAGCCGGTGCTTCCAGAAATCTTCTTGCTTTATTGTGCCATATAAGTAACTTAGAAGAGCCATGCAAGATTCTAGTGACATGTCTTCGATGTGGATCGTAGATGATTCTTTTTCCTTCAGGTTGTGATGAAACATGCTCTGAAACACAGGAGAACTTGCAGATAAAACTGCCTTGTGAGCTCTCAATGTACCATCTGCAGTATTAATGGTCAGATCAGCATGTATGCCCTCATCAAGCATGCGAGAGAGGCATTGGAGGGTACTTTGCGCGGCAACAGATTGCAATTTTCCATCAGACGGCCAAATAGAACTAGCTTCTCCGCCCTGAATTGCAAGGATTATAAATAGTTAAGAAGAAAGATTTAAAACTGGTTCGGGTTTCAGAAGATTAGCCGTAATTTACGTTTTATGCATCTTGGCCAAATAAGAAGATAATTAGAATGTCACATTTCTCTAAAAACTATTTCGCTTACATCAATTTCATATTGATAAATTTATAAGCACAAGAACTTACATTCAGAGGACAGATCTTCAGGTCAAGGAATTCAACATCAATAATGAAACGACCAACAAATGTGGTATCAACAGGCCAGACAAAGTCATCACATGTTCTAAGCAGTCGTTCATGAACTGTGGCATTGCAAGCACATACAAGTGAAGACACAAACTCTGTCAGCATTAGACAATATAATCCAGAAATGCTACATTTAACTGCATTTTCAACATTGATGAATGCCAATTGCAATGGCTTGATAGGTCAAAAATAGGCAAAGCAAAGGTCTTAATGCATTGTTCTTTTGTGGAAACTATAAACGAAATGAAGCCTCATTTTGTTTTAGATAAAAGGCACTATAATTGTGCTATGGCACCCCACTTGGATTATTTGAAATTACAAACCTCAATACCTGATATTTTGTCTTAACGACTGGGAACAAAAGATCAAGAGCCAAACGTTAGGCCAACAACTACAAGACAAATTCCAGCAAGCAAGAGAAAGATAATAGAATTAAGGAGCTGTAAGAAAGTAGAGTTGGCTTCAGTCCTTAGTCATTAAATTAGACCAATGTTATGATCTATGGCTTCCGTTCATTTAAGCCCTTCAAAAGATTTCAGGGTGAAGTTGGTAACCTCCAGCTACCATGACTACAGATAAAGATGTACGACTTTATGTGCCGGTCAAACTAGTGGCTTGACCATTAGTCAAGAACTCATGTCTTGTTTCCTAGAGCTATAGTAGGTTTAACTTCAAAACAGTTGTATGGGAGATCAAACTTGTACGGTAACCGCCAAAACGAAAGTAAAACAGAACATACTTTCCCTTGGGTAAGGCCAAAATTTGTCAAAATCCCTCAGTCTGAAAAAGAAGGATAAGAAGAAAAGGATCAACATCGCACCCCATTCTCACAACCTCCCAAGACACGGGGAAAAATATTGTTTTCCATGCTGCTTCTAAAAGTCAAACAGTTCCCCAATTTTAGACACACAACACTCCGATTCAGAAATACCAGATATCTTCTATAAGCAGTAGAATCAAGCGTCGATAGATACCAGGAGAAATGTAGAATCTGCGGGAAGCGCCAGTGTTAGAAACTCGGAGAATGAATCGAGCAATTGGTGGGTGTTCCTTAGAGACCCGGGAAGGCTCAGGAAATAGATGTATGTACAGGTACCTATTCCTTTCTATAGATAAATACCTGGAGATGCCAATTGAACATGTTTCGAGCTCAATTACGCATAATCTTAGATATTGGGGGCGGGTAGGTGGTGGGGAGGAGAGAGGAATACCAGTTCCAGATTCCGACCTTGAAAGGATCGGATTTCTTGTAGGAGCAAGGTCCGAAGTTGTCAATTTTCCATTGTGCTAGTCTTGATATGGTCTCCACCCTTGAATCGGCCATGCCTACTAAGTTTTCGGAAGCTGTGACTTTTGCGGAATCACAAAATGCGAAAGATTTCCGGCCAACAAAAAAGAAGGAAAGAAATCAAATATCGCAGAGTGAACAGGGTGCTGGGTGCGTAATCCGTTTTGACTTAATTGGTTTGCCCTTCGTGGTTAGTTCTGGTCTACCGATCTTCATACGTTTGAGGAGGCTTTCACATTTGCTGTGTGCGGAGCACATTTCAAGCTCCAAAAAGGATGAGCATAGGGTGCTCACCATCAATATGAATTGTTTTGGAATGATTGTGGACTATTAAGCTTGAATTTAATTTAATTTATATATTTTAAATAATTTTCATTTTAACAAATACAAAATTTAAATTCTAAAAAGATAAATTTATTATATAATCTTATAAATATGATTAGAAGAAGTATTAAATAATGACTCAGTTTGGGTTTTCACTTTTCAGTTTATTATATGCCTCAAGTCACAACATTATTCTGCATTAGTTTTTACGTATCGTCTCATTTTCTAAGACCAAGTGGAAATGTTGGCAAAAAAAAGGTGAAAATGAAACCAAATGTGAACCATCTTAAGAATGGGCCCATGCTTGACCCAATAAGAAACGGAAAATGAGCCCATTAGTGTCATCACATAGGAAAAAAGAAGTGTATGAACACGCGAGGTTTACTTTGCATGAATGACACATTTTCTCATCATATCGAAAAAATGTAATGTAAGAGTTATTAGTAACCATCACAATAATTATTAATTGTTAGTAACCATTACAATGTGTGCTTAAAAAAAATAAGGACAATTTAGTAATTGAACACGTGAAATTTCTTACAATAAAGTTTTTAAGGGCTTCAGATTGGTTTGATGCTTTTAAGATTTTTTTTGAAAAAATCACAAATAAAGATCCCCCAAATTATCAAAATTATGCAGAGGTTTCCTGAATAAGTAAAATTATCATAAGAGACCCAGTTTCATATTGCAAATATAAAATATTGATGAAATATCTGAAATGCCCCTCATTCAAATGAAAAGTTGATTATAGGAAATGACAAGTTTACTTTAGCGAATGACAACTTCAATAGATCAAATTACAACTTGGTTAAAGGTATACCAAATAACAAGTTGACTATGGAAAATAATAAATTTACTTTAACGAATGACAACTTCAGTAGACCAAATCACAACTTGGCTGATGGGCATTTCAGACATTTTGCCAAAATTTCATATTTGCAGTATGAAATTGGGTCCATCATGGTAATTTAACTTATTCAGGTGACCTCTGCGTGATTTTGGTAATTCGGGGGGTCTTTATTTGTCATTTTTCCTATTTTTTATATTTAATTCTTTTGGGTGAGAATTTAGTGCAGTTTTCCCAAAAAATATTGCCAATTGAAAGACAAAATTTAAAGTGAAAAAGAAAATCCTTATTGTTCATAGAACAATAGGTTGGTTGATTTGCAATATTAAATAATCGATAAGACATATGCATCCATCTTCTTTATTTATGAAAAATCATAGTAGTTCTTATATATACCAACAGGTTATTGGATTGATTTGGCGGGTATATCCATTGTCTCTAGCTTGAACACTAGTCATTTTGGCGGCACGCTGTTAGCTCTGAATGTCTCTTCTGTATGATTAACGTTAATCTATTAGCAATAATAATGTCATTGTGATCAACTGTGGGGCTGTTAATTATATATGTGGACCACTCCTAAACTGGCTTAACAATTAGGCTACTCTTGGATTTCTGTTCATGCATTTTTTTTTTCCCTTTGCCTGCTGAATAATCCAAACCACCTTAAATCCTTAATAAACTTTTGTTGCATGCTTATTTGCCCGGGTTTAAATCTCATGATAATTAACCTGACAAGAAAACAGCGTCTTACTCTTAAGGAGCTTCTCTAACAACAGACCTCCTTCCAGCAGATTGTGACCTGCTTTTCTTCTTTGCCTCTGAACGCCTATTTACGAAGAAACGAGGGGAACATTGCTTTTGCGTCTTGATTGTGTATTGTGTTTGAGCCATTGCTTGTGTCAGTTGGAGCTCTCACTTTCAGAAAACTTCTGGGCGTCGCGGGAAAGGAGAAAACGGACTACTGTCAGGGAAAAGTTAAGTGCAATAAATTGATTTTATGGGGAAAAAAAGGGGGGGGGGGGAGAAATTAAGGCGCGCCAGAAGTGGTCATTTTCGTGGGAAAAATGAGAAGGAATCCAAGAAAATAAAAAGATTGAAACACTGGCGGTTTGATTACATGAAATTGGAAAAATGAAAGTACGTGGGGGGTTGCTAAGTGAGCATTAAAGGGCATTATTTTGTTACCAGAAAAAGGAGGTGGGGGCATTATTAGGGTTGATGAGTCATAATCGCTTATGAATTTATGCTTTAAAAGCACCCTTTCGTCCGTGGCAGGGTGGAAGGACGAGAGTGACATTTCCTTCACACCAAAAACATTAGAACTAGTTCTCAACAAAAACATTCAACCAGTCTGACGTTGACAATATTGCCTTTCCCCTGTCAATCCTGCGCCCTTCACCCTTCATTATCCCTCATCTTCTCACACATACATGTCCTCTAAATTAAATCACGATTTGTGAATAATATGAATATTTATTATAAATTCGGCGTTTTTATGTAATTCTTTTTTGTTCCAGCTTCCTTATTGAGCTTATTATTTAAATTAGATCAGGAGAGAGCTGGTCATTGAAAGAGACCCTGTAGAGCAAACCTTGAGTGAGGGTATAACTATAAGAGTCAGAGAGGAAGATGCCATAGGCTCAACATGGGATTGTTACATAACGACGATATTTATGGAGAAAAATATTACATTCAGTCCTAATTATAAGACCTCATTTATAAATTATAAATAAAGTCTTATAATTAAGACTAAAGGTAATATAATTAACAACTCAAAGCAAAGAAAAACATTATGTTAATTATTATTCGAATGAAGCATCAATAAAAACTAAATAATATTACCTCTAATCCTTAATATAAGATCTCGTTTGACTTTTATTTCGGTCATAAATATAAGACCTAAATTCATTTTGTCTTTCATATTTATGCATTTTTTTAAAAATAGTCCTTATAATAATAGTAGTTCTAGCCAATACACTTGATTAGCGAGGATATTTTAGGAAATATAACACCTATTTATTACAAATAATTAATTTAATTTATTTTTTTAATCTTCTTAAATTAGTTAATTAGTTCTTATATTTAGGACGGAGGTATCATGTCTTTTGTAATTTCAAAAACAATTAAAATCTAATTAAAATCTATTTATTACGAATAATTAACTCAATTTATTTTTTTAATCTTCTTAAATTAGTTAATTAGTTCTTATATTTAGTACGGAGGTACCATGTCTTTTGTAATTTCAAAAACAATTAAAATCTAATTTGCAGTGATATGAGTTGAATAGTGAGTAAGAGGGGTGAATGAGGCGCCCAAACAGATGGAAGGGGAAGAGTGGGAGTTTAGTTTGGAGTCATTTTCAAGGCGTGCCAAGTTCAATCAGATGGCGGAGTTATCTGAGCATTATCCATCCATGGCATATATATATATAGAAGTATAGTAATAAATAGCAAGAATCATTCAGATTTTGGTTTGGTAATGGTCCCCGTGAAGCCGAGAAGATTAAGAAGCCTGGCTAGCTTTTAATAATTTGCATTATTATTTGTTTGTTGTGACGCGTCTTAGTCTTAAGTTTAGGAAACCCATACCATGCCATAGCATATGTACACCATTACCAATTGCCATCTGCCTTTCCTCTTCATCTCTCCATCAAATATCCCTTAACCCAATCATTTATTTATTTGGTTAGGCCCACCATCCCCCTCCTCCTCCTCTGCCAATTATTGCTCTCTCTTCACTGTCTCTGCGCTCGTTTACAGCTCTTTTTCACTTGATCACTAGTTGTGATATGATCTGCCAATCATTTTGCTACCTCCAAAACTTCGTCTTATCCTCAAGTTTAATTTTGGAAGACCATTTAATATCACCCGTTACTCTATTATTTCACTGGCTGAGGAGCTGTGATTTTGCCCATGACAGTATGCTCTTTGTCAGCTTTATTCTTTTACAGCTTCAATCACATGTTCTGGATCTGACCTCCCTCTCATATCTTGTATGCGAAATAATCGACTGAGACGAATGATACTGATCTTTCTTGTGACGATGGCATTATCCATTAAGAACCCGATAATTAAGTATCCTCTTTTTGGTCTTAAATATTACACTAGTTGATAAATTTATAGTTTGGTCTTGATATTAAATTTCGATTCGCTGATTTTTCTCATCTCTTTTTTTACATTATTTTTATCTCATTAATTTCATAGTTTTTAATTTCTCATTCCCTTTTCTCCCACGCTTAATATTTTCACTGGTGGAGGGGAGAAGAAAAGTGTCGTACAATTTTTGCATAATAATGACAAATAACCAACCTAATTTATGTGTAGAATCGAAGAGGATATTTCACAACTCATCAAATACGCCTTTTAGCCTAACCTCTTAGTTAAATGGCACTTCAACTGATAAGAGTTCGGTCGAGTAGAAGGTGTTAGTCCCTTATAGTACGGTGAATCAATATTTAAATTCTTATTTTAAAAAAATACCCACATTTAGTTCCTTACATTACTTTGACACGATTACCTCTAATAAGAATATACTCTTGCTTACTAAAAAAAATGACACTTCATATGGACTTTTATTATAAGTCATAGGACTTGTTTGAAATGGCGATTAGATTTAAGCCTTCAAAGTAACTCTTCAATCATAATTTACGAAATAATAAAAATATGAAGGAGTTTTATCTCAACAATATATGAAAGTATTTATAAAGAGCAGATGCAAACAAACTCAAACTCATGATATATTATTTAAATGCGGAGGATAAGAGACGTGTATAAATGGTTTTGAAGTCTGATGGGGCTCTCGATTCCCAAGCACCAAACCCACAACTCATTGGTTGATTATTCCTCCTGCTCTGTGACATTGTTATTGTTTGGTTTAATAAATTAAAACTCCATAATGTTGATGTACCCCATTTAATTTGTTTAGCCTTTAATTTGGAGCCTAGTCAACGTATGTTATCACTACTACTTAATCATTAAACATCCTCCACAAGCAATTGTCCCCACGTAATTTGGATAACCACGAATGATCCCATCCCATCCTGTGACTTGACCATTAACGTTAATTAACCTCACTTCAAACCCAACTGTCAATGGACGTCGTCACACCTAGCACAACGATCGCACATTTGTTGGCCGTCCAGTATATATGATTTTTCTCCACTAAATTAAAATACACACGTAAGTCGTAACTGTAGTTATTTTCTCACCATCATCAGGATTGTCTATATAAAACATTTATGCCCGTAATTAAATTTAAAAGATTTTTAAACTTTCTAATTTTAATAATTTTATGAAATTACTTAGTTTTTCCTAATTAGATTTGTATTATTGAATGTGATATTGCATCTTTTTTTTTTTTTTGGGTCAAGCGGTAGTTGGTTTGAATAGTTTCCCTTAAGCAGGAGCTATAATCCCACATGTAATAGAGAGGATTACTGATGGAAGAGACAAATTGTATGTTTTTGTCCATTGTTCTTAAAATGAAATGATAATCATCTATATATATATATATATATATATATATATATTGAAACGAGTTCTGTTCTATTATATCTTCTCACCAGTACTGTGTTTAAAAAATCCAATTTATGTTACGTAGGAACCATTCATTTTTGTATAGAGAAAAACGCGGCCATCCACCGGCAGTGATTGACGTGGCAGGTTGGCGTGAAAAGATTTCAGCATCTAACAATCTAATAATCCAGAAGAAAAATAACAATAATGAATAGGAAAATCAATTTATATAATGGAACTCTCTGGACCAAAAAATTAATATTATACTCTATACGTAAGCCAAATGAATCATATAAATTTATATCCATACTTTATACTAGGATTTCACTTCAGATCACCGACTTGTGTGTGAGGCGGCCAGTGTTTACATGAACGCCGGATTATATGATTCTGGAAGCGTCGAAGCCGTGAAGGCATTAACACGGCAAATTGTGATTAATAATAAAATAAGCATTTTAAATGATTAATGCAGATGAAATGTGCTGTCTCAAAAAAAAACAAGAAGATATATTTATCAAACTATTACTGTTTATAAACTAATAAATAAATAATTAATAGTTGATGACTGATTTCCACTCATATATGATACAAACCTTACAAATTTTCTGGACGGTAAAGCCATTCTAATCACCCTCAATTTAGGGTGTGTTTGGATGAAACCAATCCGTGGTTTGGAAAAGTGATTCTGGAAATAGATTCTGTGAGAGATTATGTGAAGATAGATTTGTAAAAAAGTGATTCTGAGAAGTGAGAGTGTTTGGATAGTTGTTATCAGAAGCACTTTTTATATATACAAATTACTAAAAAAAAAGACATAAGTTAATATGATAATTACAGAAAAAATAGATTTTATGATATATTTTAATTTGAAGGAATAAAATTGTTAATAATATATTTTTTACCAACATAATTAATAATACATAAGATAATATAATTAATAAATAATTAATGTGTATATATATTTATAAAATATAAGATTAAATATGTTTATCAAAAAATATTTTATAAAAAAAAACAAGATACATATCATATAGGCTCTCACACTCTCCTTTTTTCTCTAAAACAAAAAAAATTTGCTTTTTCAAAACCATGGTTTTGGTCAAAAGGTTTTGACCCAAACCATGGTTTTGGTTTTAGAGAGGGTATTTGGGTTGACCCCAAACCATGGTTTGGGGTGTCACCCAAACACACCCTTATAATAATTTATTGACCTGCATGTCAGTTTTCGTCCTTGTAAAATCTTTATTTAATGTGACTGATTCCCTTCTTTCAAGGCAATCTCGCCATAAATTTAGGCCGCGTTTAGCAACCCATCACTTCAGAAAATATTTTTAATTATAGTAATACAACACTGCAATTAAATACAGAAATAAGCAATAATAAAAGATATTTTTTATGAGCTTTGAATTAATAATATGTGATAACAGTAATTTTTGTTGTTGCCAGCCATAAATAATTTTCTTATATACCATAGATAAAAAGGTTTTAGTGCTGAAAACAAGACCCTCCGCATACATTATATATATATATATATAGACACATTTTATATATGTAGTCAAAGTAGACCAATCGAGCTTAAGCAATAAGAACTGGAAAATATGTATCACCGTGAATGCATAGTAGTCCTCGTAAATTAATTGCAAATTTAAATCCCAAAACACATAACTCTTGCACACTTGTACTTGCAATGGTAAAGTTGCTCCGCCTGTGCACTCGCCTCTAGTTTCTGCCTACATTGATGTCAATAACCATATCATTGAATTTATATAATTAAAGACACTCACATGTTTCAAAGTGTAGTTAAAATTTCTCCAAATTTAACGGATTTTTTTTTTACGTAGAAATTTAATGGATGTTTATTTATTTTATTTTTTGCTAAGTATATGTATTCTCTTATCAGAGATAGTCCTATGTGAAGTATTATCAGACACTAAATGTGGACATTTATCCTAGTTAAAATTTAAATTTTGATTCATCATATTATATTACAGGAAACTAACTTTTTTTTATTAAACTCAATTCTAATTGGTTTAACTGACATTTATAATCCAATAACATCACACATTTTCCATCTGGGCTGTAAAAATCGGAAAAAGATGCCTTTGGAAGCCCCAATCCCTAAAGGCTATGCTACGCAGACCACAAGAAACAGTAAGATTAAAAAATGGATTAGAGGAGGGTGGGTCCATCCTCAAAGCACAGCGTCAAAGACGTTCGTTTCATTGAATATTGTTCTGAGCCGTGATGGGTGGGCTCCCACCCGTCCCGATTCAGACTGCTCCTGCACTTACTGGCTGTAGTTATACCCACGTGCTCGAATCGATTCCCTTCTCTCGTCTCTACTGTCTGCACAAAGTCACAAACCAACAAATGTACTTTTTTATTTTCTTACAAAAACAATATTCACAATAATAAAATAATAAAAGACCTGCAATCTTGTCATTTTTTTATCCCCACGTGTTTCAATTCCAAGGTCTTCATATGATCCTTCATCCGCTCCCCACTCCTCTTGTGCTCCCCTTCTCTGCTATGGTTGTGCCCTCTCACGCTCCGCTTCCCGGCCAGATGAATACTCACAAATATTCGTTTTCCATGGCGATTTTATTTTTATTATGCGCTTTGATCCCCAGAGACTCGGCAGCCTCGCTCGCCCAGCCCTTAACTCTTAGTTCCTTATCTTACGATGGCGCCTTCATCGCCGACCGGAGATGTTACGATCCGGAAGACGACGAGTCGACGACTGCCATGTCTTCGGCAGCTTGCAAGAACCAGACTCACCGAGGGACGGCGGCGGCGGAGGACTGTTTGGTGTGGAGCAAGGAGTGTTCGGAGACGGTGCTGAGCATAGCTCGGTTGCCGGAGATGGGAGAGTGGTTGAAAGGTGTGAGAAGGAGGATCCACGAGAATCCGGAGCTGGCTTTTGAGGAGTACGAGACGAGCCGTTTGATAAGGGAGGAGCTAGATCTGATGCAAGTTAGTTATCGATATCCTCTCGCCAAGACCGGAATTCGAGCCTCGATCGGCACCGGGGGACCACCGTTTGTTGCGATCAGAGCTGACATGGATGCGCTTCCTATTCAGGTTCGTTCCGCCTGTACTTTTTTTATCTGGGCAAACGCACTGCCGTACTTTGATTTTGATTAGCTTATTTCCTGTGCATTTTGGGCTTCTGCTCGTTGTCTCGTTGTGATGTTCAAATGATTTTCTCCCACCCCTCTTTTTACAGTGTAATTTATAAATTACATAATTATGATTTTTTAAATTTAATTTTAAAAATAATCACATTGAGTAATTAGACATGATTTTCAAGGTGTTTGATGCGTTTTAATAACAGCATTTTACATGTTTAATCTTTTATATCTAAACTTATCTTTTTTTAATGGCGACATGGAATATTCATTCTTAGTTAGTTCTGATTTGTCTGTCAATCTTCTGACACAGATATTATTTGTCTGATATCTTGTCAGATCTGCGTCAGATATCTTATAAAACGATGTACTTGACTGTGTACTTTATATCACCTGAAAAAAGATTACAGAAAATGGATTATTTATTACACTAATAGATTTTTTTTTCTTTAAAATGAGGCTATATTTAAATGTGAAGCAAGATGTGCAATATCAATATAAAGGTGAGATTGTATTATCACAAATCATGATAATAGAATTACTGATACCATATAAATAAAGAAGTGTGGTGTTTGTTACAATGAATGGTAAAATTTGGTGGGGTATATATATTTTGGGTGGATATGAAATTGAAAGTGTGTGAATTTTATGGGGGTGGCAGGAAGCCGTGGAATGGGAGTACAAATCCAAAGTTGCCGGCAAAATGCATGCTTGTGGGCACGACGCCCATGTGGCCATGCTGATTGGTGCTGCCAAGATCTTGAAGACTCGTGAGCATCTATTAAAGGTCTTGTTCTTTCCATATCATCTTTCCTCTCTGTTGCATACGTACATCTTTCATCCTCCCCCTGCACACGCGCACTTACTTCTCACCTCTTGTCATCTGCTTCTTCTCTTTTTTTTGGGTACAATTGCCATTTGCTACATTCATTCTCATCACTTCATTCAGCGTCTCCATTGGT
Source organism: Neltuma alba (assembly GCF_004799145.2). NCBI lineage: Eukaryota > Viridiplantae > Streptophyta > Magnoliopsida > Fabales > Fabaceae > Neltuma > Neltuma alba. The sequence continues at coordinate 195,141 of NW_021636324.1, forward strand.
TTCCGCCGGCCCAAAAAGAACCACTCACCTAGTTAAATCATCTTTTTCTTAGTTATAAGAACATAAAGACAAGTTCTTCGCAATCCGAAATTTTAAGGTAAATTACATATTAGTAAAATATAGATATAATTAGCGAAAAAAATATATAATTAATATTTATAAGTTTATAAATAATTATAAAAATTCTAAACCCAAATGCCGGGTTACTTATTTTTAGACTTATAAACCGACACTAATTAAGTGGAGTTACTCAATTACATATAAAAATCGTTTTGACAAGGTGGAACGCAAGAGAGCAGAGTATTCTATTTTTTTCCCTGTACGGCGAGGATCACATGGGCAGGCCTCCATTTCTTTGAGCCAGACTGTTAGATCGGGTGGGCTAGATGTATGGCTCACTGGTTCACCGAAAGCACCCAGGATAAATGTGTAGCTCCATAGGCTTGCCTTCGTAATTGTGGACCATATTACTGTGGATTATCGGATATTTTGTCCTAGGTTTCGTGGGGGTAATTTCCTCTTCTTGTTTTTCAGAAGGCAAGGGAAAAAGACCGTTTCTTTTCACGTTGAGTGTGAATTTTAGAACTGCCAGTGCCCAGCGTTTTTCCACCAAAATTTTGACTTTGAAAACGGCAGAAGTAGTGGGATTTTTTTTTTTTTGGACTGAGAAGTCGTGGGATTTAAAGGTACAGGAAAGCCTCACGCGTAACAGTAATACAAATAGCCCTTTTGTCCCGGAATATGGGGAACTACGCAGTCATACGAGACCCTTCGTTTGGTTTAAAAGCCAAGTTATCACCCTCTTTTCTACTCATCCAAATTTATTATACAGCCTTACTTGTGGATTTAAAATATATTTTGATATGATGGACCATGCTGCTTTTGATTTTGAATTTTCTTTTTTATTTTTCCCATTGATCATCTGTTTATTTATTTACTAATATACATATAAATACATATACATATATATATGCATATTTTTGGGCCTTCAATATATATATATATATATGCATGAATCTTGGGTATTTGGTCAACTGATTTATATCAACAACTTTGCAAAGTCTCCCTTCTCTGTATCTGCTTCTTTCCACCGAGCTAATATCACGACGGATACCTTCTACCAACGGCATGTTGAGCCATATTCATTTTAAATGAATTTTATATGTATTTTTTTTAAAAAAATAATTTCCCAAATTCAAACCTTCTTGCAACTTATGGTGTAAATTTTCAAAGAGTCCCGTTTTCAAACTTCACATTTATTCATCTATTTCGTCCCACATAAATGTGTGCGCGTGAGAAATATCACCATGCCATTTGGCATATTCATTTTTAAAATAGATCTTTCAACCGTATTACATGAATGAAAACCGTAGGGCATCTCCTTTCAAGACTTCCTGTTAAGTGGTTCATGTATGTGCGCATTGATTTGTGCGAACACAATTATATATAGAATACACGGTGGATTCTCTAGCCTGTTTTGAGCCTGACAGCCCACTATAGGGCCACATATGTCGCATCTTTGTCGGTCATCTCATGATAAAAGCCCCCGCAAAAAAAAAAAAAAAAAAACACAAAACCTCACACACGACACCCAGATATCATGCATGCATGCATACAGATAACATACATACTTAGGGCCACGTCTTCTTTCTAATAACGTGGCTGAAAACTCCCATTATATATCTCGCATGCATGCAGTGCATATTCATCATGACGAGTACGATAAGGAGTTTTGATGACCCATATATTACCCTGTTTATTATTACGAATTAACGAAAGTACAGTAAGGTACATTATGTTCTTTGCCATTTGTTGGTTTGAAAATTGACTTTCAAGTACTGCAGGTGTGCAAATGAGCCAACAAAATCTAGTTAATGATAAATAGAAAAAAAAAGAAGAAGCTATATCTAATTTCTATTCATTATAGAATGTTAAAAAATGCCCCACACTATTAATCATTAATATAAAAAAATGGCTTGTCTTACATTTCATACAGTGCAGATTATACCCACATTTTAGTTCAGGCATTAAATCCATGTATTTGCTATCATAATTTTTTTAATAATTGATTTAACTTTTTTCCCAAAAAAATACTCAATGCGTCTGTGTTAGAGAAATATCAAATGCTTTAACACATTAATACCATACGGCTGTCTTGTCCTAATAAAGAGAATGTGATATCGTCAGAGTCACTGATACTTGAACATAATATACTTTTTGTAGATAATTTTTGCAATTAAATATTTGTTGTGCCTAAACTAAAAATATGGGCGGGCATTATCTGCAGCTCGAGTGAATGAATGCCATGGTAGATGCCATAGCCATTCTGCTCACATATTAAAGGCTTGTTTGTATTGATTTATTTGAAATACAAGATAAGTATGTAAGAAAAATTTTATTTTGATTTACGTAAATTTAGTTAAAAATCTATTTTAAAGGGAGCTCCAAACCGGCCTTAAATATTTTTCATTGCTTTTAGTTTCAACTTTGAAAGCCCTAATTTCGCGGGAAGGAATGGCATCTGCCGCTTTACTGTGCGAGAACTTGTTCTGAAATATTATAGCTTAAAAACTAATGGTGGTAGAAGCCTGTAATAATGCTCACTTTGTCTTGTATTGGACACAACACGTCATTCAATACTGCTCAGGAGCTTTTTCTTCCTCATTAAAGAGAAAGGCATCTCGGAGAATGGGACCACCAAAAAACTGGACAACGAGCGCCCACGTTTTCTGTCCATTGAAAGCCACTGCTAGGGAACAAATTCAGTTTTTTAGATGCCCCTAGCCAGCGCCGGTGCATCGGAAGGTGGAATTATTACAAAAGCAAAATCATATGATTATTTTAATTTTTGCATTATGTTGTCTTTTATCAGAATCAGAATCTTATCCTTTTAGGTTTAATACTTACCATAAAGTTAACAGCGACGGTAAAATCTTTTTCAAGTCTTTCAACAGACTTGTTACTAGCAAAACGCTAATGCCATCTCTAATGTTTTTTTGGTCTATATACTAGTCTAAAATAATCTCATCTCGGCTGATCCTGGGGAGACCTTTACCGTAATTGGCATACGGCAGATTTTAGGTGTATGCTATTTGGTTCTTGATACATGGAGGTTTATTCACGTACTTGATGTAATTGTGATCTTTGTATTGTCCATCATAGGGAACCGTCATTCTGATATTCCAGCCAGCGGAGGAAGCAGGTAATGGAGCAAAGAGAATGATGCAAGACGGTGCCCTAGAGGATGTGGAGGCTATATTTGCGGTTCATGTGTCCCATGAACATCCAACCGCTATAATTGGATCGAGGTCTGGACCTCTGCTCGCTGGGTGTGGATTTTTCAGAGCAGTGATTAGTGGGAAGAAGGCTCGTGCCGACAACCCACACCACTCTGTTGATCCTGTTTTGGCCGCTTCTGCTATAGTGACCAGCTTACAGGGTATTATCTCTCGGGAAGCCAATCCATTGGACTCACAGGTCTCACCTTTTGTGTCTATTTAATCCTTTGGGTGTGCGCGCGCTTGTTCCTCTTGAACAATTTCGTCGTTTCAATGAATAATCCAGGTCGTGTCGGTTACTTCATTCAATGGAGGCGACAGTCTCGACATGATACCGGACACGGTGGTCCTAGGTGGAACCTTCAGAGCTTTCTCCAACGCTAGCTTTTACCAGCTTCTTGGGAGGATAGAGCAGGTTAGCCACCCCAGTATGAATAAGTTTGTGTTTCTCATGCTGAAAAAAAGGAACCAAGCTAACTGTGAAAGAAATATGAACATGCCTAGAGGAGTGCCTTTTTTTTTTTTGGGGTCAAATTTTATTTTTCGGACAAGACAGCAGCAAATCAGTAAGTGAAAATGCATTGGGTCTGGCAGGTCATCGTGGAGCAGGCCAGTGTATACAGATGCTCGGCAGAAGTGGACTTCTTTGAGAAGGAATATACCATTTATCCACCCACAGTAAATGATGACCGAATGTACGAACATGTGAAGAAGGTGTCCGTGGATTTGCTGGGTCGATCGAATTTCAGGGAAGTTCCTCCGATGATGGGTGCCGAAGATTTCTCGTTTTATTCAGAGGTGGTTCCGGCAGCCTTCTTCTACATCGGGGTTAGGAATGAGACGTTGGGATCTACTCACACGGGACACTCCCCATATTTCATGATCGATGAGGATGTTCTTCCCATAGGCGCTGCCACTCATGCCGTCATTGCAGAGAGGTACCTCCTCGAACAAGGTTGATGTCCAAAGCAGCAATGTGTTTCTCAACTTGTACAAAACCGAAGCGCAAAACTTCATCCCCTCTTTCTTGTGGCTTTAGTTATCGGTTAAGGTTGTGAAGCCATTCTTTTCCCGTGTGGAGGGTAGGTATGCCCATGGGGCACCAAAGTCTGCGTTATAACGTCAGCGGTTGTTTAGTATCTCCCCTCCTTATCTTAGTTTCGGAGACAGATGTCTATAAATATAGAGTAATAAACAGGTTCATTTTATTATATCCTCATAATGGTGATTGACCTTCATTCTTCTCAAATCATTTGAACAAGAGAATTCTAATGTTGGAAAGGCCATTATGCATATTCCTGCGAATGCAATTTACAAATGACCAGCTTATACACGGAAAAAATAATCTCCACATACAAGATCATGAGAAAGTGGTCAGCTTCCCTCCCATAACATACTACTGCGAATGCTGGCTACTTGAGTAAAGTCAAACTAAAGAGATGTGTGAAAGGAAATGAAACCTTAATTTTGAAAAGTGATTTCATGGTATACGAATTTTAAAAGTGCTTCTTGTATTTACCAAACACATCCTAAATGTTAAAAAGGTAATAATCATAACAGCTAGCAGAATTATAAAAAAAAAATCATGCAAAGTCCACTTTCACAAAACCTGGTTCTGTCTATATTGGAGGCAGTTGGCTACAAAACTTTAAATCCGGAAGACTTTGAGCCCCCAGCTCTATTTTACATTTGTTTAACATCACAAACGCACACTGCATTCTCTACTTGGGGGTGTTTGGGAAACCCAAAACCATGGTTTCAGAAGGCAAAACGGGTAATCTCCTCCACATATTTACTTCGTAATCCGTAAAAGCACTTCTGAAACCATGGTTTGGTTTCTATCCAAACACCCCCCTAATTCCAAAGATGCACTTCATTGTTGACCAAATACAACCCGATTTGAAACGCCATCCAATTTAAATGCTTCAAGCTTTTCAGTCTTCTACAATGGACAATGTCCAAAACATTTAAAGACTTCTACCTCTTCTCTCCACACAAGCATCTAGCAGCTTGTAGAGCAAAATATGTAAGGATGATATCAGCACCGGCCCGCCGGAAGCATAGCAACGATTCCATCATAACTCTTTCTTCATCAATCATTTTAAGAGCACCACCAGCTTTTATCATTGAGTACTCACCGGAAACCTTTGCCATGAAATAAATAAATTCAAACAGCGTGTGAAATTCGAGGAGGAGAAAGTCAAACATGCTTTGTTATCTAATTATATCTTCTTCTTCTTTTTTTTTTTTGGCATAAAGTTATGAGGAGGTTCTTTCATGTCTAAGAACAAACATCATAACGTGTTAATGATACACAGCATTATTATATATAGCAGAAACTTTGCTGCATCAGAAAATCGCTGTTGTAACAACATTCTTAGCCTGTACATGCATCCATTCTATTGTAACTGATATACTTGTTATTCATGTTCTTTTATTCATTCACCAGACCCTTGTTTCACAAAGGACATAGGAAATGAGGAAGGCAAGGAGTGTAATCAACAGTAAAACACCTAGAATGTGATAGTTTATAGCTATAAAGAAATTTTTTAAATAAATTTGCATATCAAATAAATCTCTCCATCCTTTACCTTTTCTAATGAAAATTCATTGACACCCAACATGGAGTTCATACTCCCGAATTGGGTCAAAGAACATCCTTACCTTTTCTAATGAAAATTCATTGACACCCAACATGGAGTTCATACTCCCGAACCGGGTCAAAGAACCAACCACAATGCCATGAAAAGATAATGGGTTGTTACAGAGAAAATTTTCCATCTAACGTCTCCTTTTTTAATGAGATAGAAAATCTAATTCTTTTTTTGGCAAAAAATAGAAAAACTGATTCTGAGCACAATAACAATAGCCATTAAAGCAACCGTGTAAATTGCCCCCCTGCTTTCCCATTCTTTAACAAAGATTTCAGTCACCTTTAGGCAACTTACTGCAGCATTGGTTAAAGTTAATTAAATATCCGATCAATGTTTTAATCAGAAATTTTCTTATTTGGATCTAGAATGAGTTAGGGAACAACCTGATAAGCTGCAATTGGCAAAGGAGAATTATCCCTCAGCAACCTTATGATATCCAAATAAGGAAGACCAGGCTTCACCTGCAGATCCATTTTGTTTTTCAAGTTTGAGGGATAAAATTGCAAAAAGAATATGTGACATGTTGTACAGACAGACAGACAGATCAACCAACCAAGAGGATATCTGCTCCTTCAGATTCATCTTCCCGCATCTCAGTTAAAGCCTCTCTGTAATTTGCGGGATTCATCTGGTAACTTCATGTCGGCCAGCCGAGTTCATGAGCAAAGTCAGCATCAGCAATGTGATAAGGTATATGATCGAAAGTTTTAGTTAAACAGAACACATGCACATACGTCTTTTTATCCCCAAACCGAGGGTTAGAGTCCAGCGCTTCTCTGAAGGGACCATAAAATGAGCTAGCATACCTGTTGCACCAGTACAAAAGAGCTTCAGCATGATGAGTTATACAGCGGATAAGAAATGAGTCAAGAACAAAATCTCCTAAAGCCAACTTTTAATTTCCTTCCTTCTTTCTTTCTTTCTTTCTTTTCTTTTTTTTGCCAGATAAGATGTTATTCACAAACAACTGAATTCTTAAAGAGGAAACTTGGTAGCCATGGACTATTGGCAAGCAAGAGTGGTGTGGGGTGATGTCACAGAGAAACTGTACATCTCGACTTAGAAATGCTATGTGCTACAGTACCAAGACTGCTAAAAGTGCTTACATAGTTTACATGTGCATGTCAAAGAAGGAAACGAACTTGTGTACAATGGAATAGCTACACATGAAATTAATCAATGCCAACTTGTCATGCCCCAAGCCACAACTAGTAGTTTGGTAGAGACCAAAACTAGATCCTTCATAGGCACATTCTCATACTCATCCCAATTTCAAAATGTTTATTATATCCAATAGCTTCTTCTCCTTTGCAAAATTTACATTTACGCCTACATCTTCACTATTGACAATAACCTTGGCAATCTTCCAATGCATCCCAGCATAAACATAAAATGAGAGGAAATAAAGCAAACAATCATGTTTTCTGGCAAAAGAAAAAAAAGCATGTTACAAAATTTACTTTGCTGTATAAGACATTATAGAAACATGCTGAAATCCTTCAGCATCAAGAGCTGCCCGCAGTGCTCCTACACGTCCATCCATCATATCACTAGGACTGACTACATCGGCTCCAGCACGGGCCTTTTGTATAAGCAACAAAATAAAAAAAATGGAAATTAAAAATAATAAATGAAGCTAGTAAATGAGTGGAGGTCACCAAAATATGATATAAAAGGCTCTCTCTCTCTCTCTCTACACATATATATGTATGTATATATCACATGGCTGCAGCTGAAAGTTAAATTTAGTACATGGAATCAGATTACCTGGGCTACAGCTTGTTTACATAATTGATGAACTGTCTCGTCATTCATAATAACTCCTACGAGATATTAAGGTTATAAATTACAATTGCGCTTTAATAACAGTAACCAAGAAAAGCCATTTCCTTCTATAAGACTTCAAATTTTGCAAATGGCTAATAGCCTTCTACCTATTAAAGTTTTGTCGAAGTTGACTCACAGAATCTTAGACGACATTATTTCTGCACCTTCTAACATGAATTCAGACCACTGAGAAATGTAGACAGATTTGACAACTTACCATCTTCTCTGACTATACCATCATGCCCATCGGAAGAATAAGGATCTAACGCAACATCCGTATAGATAACCTGAACAAAGCCCGTGCCAAAAAGGATGGTGACTTACCATACTACAGGCAGTGCAATAGATTGTCCTCAGAGAGAAGAAAGTATGTTTACTCACAAGATCAGGGAATTTATCCTTCAGCAGACGTATTGCTCGAGGAACTAAACCGTTGTCATTGTATGCCTCATCTCCTGTTGGAGACTAAAGGATGAAAAGTGTTATTCTAAAAAAGGCAATACGATAGAAAGGCTATGGTGACAAGCAGTGAGAGTAGAACCTTCAAAGCATCAGGAATTTTGGGGAAGAGCACAATACTATTAACACCAACATCCCTTGCCTTAGCCACCTGGAACACAAAATGCTTCCTGAGAAATACTAAACCTAATACAAGAAATAACTAAGGCGACCTGACTATCAGCCATGAAGATTGGGAACATAGGGGGAAAATGATTTCCAATGTACGCCTCCTATATTGTAACCAAATACAATAATCAAATATACCAATTATAAACGAACGTCTACAGATAATATCGGTCAGTCAATTCTTGAGAGATAAAGACAATTTTATGAGCAAAAGAACAAAGCCAGAAGAAGCTACAGGTATCCTATTTATCAAAGACATGCCATGAAAGAAAGAAGGTAGAAATATAGCCCAGCCGCCAGGGCAAAGGTTCTTGCAAATATACTTATGACAAAGCGTGTCAACAATCCACAGCTCAAAGATCACACAGCATCTCCACAATACTTTTTTTTTTTTTTTTTCATTTAATCAAATACGGAACGCAACCCCCCTGCCTCCTCCTTTACTACTGCCAGTTGAATGGTTTTGGCGCAGATAAACATGAGAATGGTTCTACTACAATTTCAAAATCCTAACCCATTAAGTTTCTAGGGTGAAGTGCTTGAAGTGATAATGCTTTTGATAATAGACACATAGCTGTGCATGAACAGAATCAGTAGCAGATAAAGACCTCTTCGACAAGTCCATGTCTCCAACCAAGCCTATAGCATCCAGGCATAGCCCCTATTGGTGTGTCCTCCTGACCTGCAAGTTCACATGTTCTTAGTCCAAATCAAAACAGCATGGGCAAAGTATAATGGTCACAACAAAATACGAATGTGCATAATTAGAATACAAATACGTTGAAAGCGTCCAAGTAAAAAAAACAACCTTCATGAATGAAGAGCGGGTACACCAAATTCGCAGGTGATATATTTGTTTCCTGAAAAGAAGCTCTGAGTGATGCGGACTTACGATTACGACGAGGACGCCTTTGAAGTGGCTGATACAAAACAATTATTTCTGAGCAAGGTGTACAAATAACCGATAATAGTGCAGAAGCAAAAACAATTTCATAAGCCTTATTTCGTTTACGGAAAATATAGTCAAAGCTTGTATCTTTATTAGTACTCCAATGACAATTCAGTTGAACTCTGCACTTACAAGCGAAGGGACCACCGGAGTTCCAGCTGGGGGTGCCGGTTTAGGGGGCACCGGAGGCGCCTCCGGGATGTTTCCTGCCACAACTGCAGCTTCGCATTCAGCATCGCTCAGCCCCAGCTTCTTTATCGACCCCGGAACGTTTTGGTGCTCGCTTGATCTTGCGACAAAAAGGCGTGAAGGTTGAGGCTTCGCTGCAGTGCGGGCGTTGTTGAGCTTAAAACTTGTGGGTGCTTTAAGACCAACGTAATTCTGGCAATCCAAACGCTTTACCGTTCTGACAGTAATGGGCGCATTAGCCACGGTCGAAGCCATTGAATTGCTTGCGAACAGTTAAGAGCCCAGAAATTCTGTATTATACACATCCATATCAGCTCCCGTAACTTGCACAGTTCGTTCAGTTGTTATAACCAAAAGAAAAAAGTAGGAACGGAAAAGGAGATTCCAATCACACAGTGCTTGATTGACTAATTAACAAGCGGGAGTCGTTTTCAGAAATTAAGGATGGTTTCACGACTCCATGGATGCGAAGAAAATGCAGCGTAACGGGGGTATTTCGAGCCAGATTCCTACCTTGAAGCCGAGGTGCTGTATAGAGCAAAGGAGGATGGGAAAGAGGGAGGAGCAAATTAATGAAGAGAGCCTTATCAGATGGAGGAATATAGTTGACCAATAAGAAAAGAGCTGCAGGAACAAGATGATCGAGGACGAAGGCAGAGGATTGACGAGTTGGGTCCAGCTACCCAACGTCCCGCCTCCGCAACAACCAAGGCACTGCGTTGGACTCATGACAAGATGAGTTGGGCCGGGCTCAAAATCCTGGTTTAGCCCAAGTGAGATGTAGCTCACCCAATAATTCTTCTGGGCTTAGCCCAACTTCTCTCAACATGACAAAGTAAAAAAGAGGGTTTCTTTGACAAATTTTTTGGACTATATCTGTGTGTTTTTAAATACTACAGAAAAAGATAAAATTAGTTTCAATCTTTCTCATTAGGCAACCGAGGAGCGGTCTGCTCGTGCTTCCAAATTGAGCAACCATTCAAAGCTTTTGATAATTTTGTAAGATTTTCCCTGCTTGTCTAGAAAAGTGAAGATTGGATGTCAAATTGAGAAATTTGTAAAATTTTACAGATAAAATAAATATATATTGTCCCGGAAAAAATGTAAATTACTGAATTAATTATTATTTATATTGTTATGATGATTTTATATTTTTTTCGCCAGAACTTGTGGGAATATATTGCACATAAGAGAATGAAACACCGAAAGATTTCACTTTTTAATTAAAAACAATATATAGTACATCTTGCAATAAGTGAAAATGTAAAATTGTTCTTAACGTAAATAACTTCCATTTGAATCCGCACTTTTTCAGAATGAGAATGATTATCAGTACAGTATGTTGGTAAATACTTCTTTTTCTCATAGCATTTAGATTTTTCCCCTCCCTGTCACATGAGGAGTGGGGGGGGGGGGAATAAAAAGACCCTTCAGAACTAATATGAATTCGGTACTATGGTCCGGAAAAAAGAGAAATGTGAATTCATTAATTCAGTAATGATGGTGTTTGGAATTAGTCAAAGGATTTGAGAGAAGATGGAAGGGGTCAGTGTAAAACTCGTGGATTTTCACGCTTGAAAATGGCAGATGCTTATGACCATCACTGGGATCTAAGCATACTGTGATGATAGGTTGAAGCCAATCACGGATTCGAAGAAGATCCTAATTGCCAATAAAAGCAAGTTTCTTTACACCTTTTTCTGATTCTTCCTGTCTATCCCCAATCGCTTTTCTTTATCGTGTGGTTTGAAATTTTGACTCATCTCCTACTGCTATATTCTTTCTTATATTTGGTCCCATTTCATCCAAGTCTTTGAGAAAAGCGATCTACAAGTTACTACTTGCCGACATTATTTTCCCATGCGATAACATTTCAACTCTGAACTTCCTTCTCCTCGTTTCCCCCTTTTATTCAATCTGTTCTGATCACAATTCTTAAAGCATCTATTATTAAATCTTTTTTATTAGAAAAGAATAGACGATACTCTTCCATTTCTAAATATAAAACTTTTATATTGTATATAAGTGTATTATATTTAGGACGGAGGAATATCATTTTTCAGATCTCACTACGTTTCATTCAACAATTCATATTAATAGGGAAACGCCTAAATTTTTCGTACTTTCTTTCTTTTTGATATAATCACGATTGCCTGCATGATTTTCGCAAAACTTTCTTCCCAAGTTGGATTCAAACGACTAAAAACGACTTTAATTTGTTTGTTCAGTTTGATGACGATATATTCTTCTGGATTTGCGTCTGGCTGTACGCATCAATTTTGTGATGAGAACCGCAGCTTTTTAGTAAAAGAAAAGGGCTGCGCATGCATGCTTTATCAGTCCGTGTCCTGAAGATGCGTATGCAAAATAATACGAGTGACATAATAACGCGTACTATACAATTAGGCAGTTTCAGTAATCAGAAGGTCCACTTTTCTGCTTGCAAAGCAGCCACAGTCACAAGAGAGATCGGCTTTCCAATTTCATCATCGTTCTGCTACTCTGTAGTCTGTACTGAACTCACAGAAAATAAATAAATAAGCAAGGAGAATAGGGGAGAAAGCAAGCAGATCCAGATACACCCTACCAAAAAAAAAAAATCGAAAAGAACGAGAGATGTTAATGTCAAGATGCATCATGACCACTATTTATATAAGAAGGTGTTATGTCTCAATCAGCGATTAGGAAATTAATGCTGATTAATTTTTTATTTAGTCAGCTTTCTCGTACCATGATTCTCTCATAAAAATCAATGCCTGGTTTATTCTCTTATTAGATTATGTTTTTATTTTTCTGATAAACTAACGCGACCATCAAGAATGCATTCCGATGCTAATTCCACTATCAACCATACGCGCCCCGTTAATCACGGACTAAACATCCTTATCCAGCTAGCTGCTTTGACTTGCCCATACAATAGTTCGATATTGATCCGATATGCATGGAGCAAGTCAAGCATGCGTTTTTACTTTTTTTCCCAATCTCCAAACATACATATAATCACCAGCTATATATATATATATATATATATATATATATAAACTGGTGAGGTCCACATGGTGAATTACATAGGTGCTTTAGTTATTTTCGGTCAAAGTCTCAAAGATAGAACAGAGGGGGCATGCGTGTGGATGTCCAAATGTTGACAAATCTCGAGCTCATGAGATGAATTGATGAAATGGGACCCCATTGATATGGTCGATCCATACTTGCAAATGTTTATTTTATCTTGTTATTTTGCTTTTCATCTTTTACTTTATGATCGACCTGTCACACCATCACCAAGCAGCGCCCTTTACTAAAGCCAAGCCTCTTTAATAATATTTCCTCTAAGTATATGACTGTGTGCTTCAAATTCATGGGCTTTTCAGTTGAAGTTTTGATTAATTAAACACACTATATATATATATATATATCTCTTGGTAATCACATTATTTTCCCTTTTCCATGTTAATTTCCTTTGGCTAGTGTATGTATATATAAATGTGTGAGAGAGACTCATGATTGACTATTGATTACTTTTTTTTGATGCAATCAGTCGCGACAGTGATGATGCAAGTCTGGAGACAGTGTATTGTCTGTTCTTTAGTAACATTATTAATCTTTAAAAAAGAAGGAATTATACATAAATATTATCTCTTATTCTTAATATAAGAATTAATTTGATATTTAATTTGGTTTTAGATATAAGATCCTAATCTATTTTGTTTTTTATATTTGTCTTTTTTTTTTTAATGTAGCCATTGTAGTAATTGCACATATTAAATGTTTCATCAAGTGATAAGTCTAGCTAATACATATGATTGGTAAAAATATTTTAAAAAAAACAATACTTATTTATTACACATAACTATCTTAACTAATTAATTTTCTTAATATATTCAAATTAGTCAATGAGCTCTGCATCTTAATTTTGAATATTTTACACGGCAAAAATAACACAAATCTTGTTATCAACCCAAAATGCACGTCTCTTTTTGTTCATCAATCAATTTCCTTCAAAACTAGTGTATTGCAACGCTATCAATATTAAATTAAAGGGTTCGTTGGGCCATCTCTTTTGAAAAATCACACACACACACACACTCGCAGTGGTCTAGTGATGGCATGCCTATATTTCATTGTCTTGGCTAATTCTGCAATTATGAGAAGTCACGTCATCTTTGTTCCCTAAATAGATATTTGTGGCAGAAACTTAAGGTAGAATCTCGAAAAAAAATATTTTCAAATTTTAAAATTTTAAATCATTGTTCACATTGACAACATTTGAAAATTAAATGACAACATATTTTTGTAATCATTCTTAATTTGAGATTTTGAAATTTTAAAAGTATTTTTCAAAAAAATTTCATCGGCTTAAGAAAAAAAAAACCTGCCTAAACAAAGCCATGATATATATATGTTAAAATGGAAAATTTAATCTTTAGCCTTTAATTTCTGATCCCACAACTTCCATCACAGGCGCACACCGGCTTTGCAGTTTTCATCCCCTATCTTTGCCGATCCCGAGCTCCGGCTAAAGACGTCAGGTGACTTCATGGTCCAGAAAGCCACAAGCCACAAAATGGAAGACCAAAGGCACAAGTATGGGTGATTATGGTTTATTGAAGAAGCATGATAAATTGTTTCCCCAATGTTTGATGTGAGAGGGAATTGGACGAAAAAGAGGTGAGGAAAAATTTTAGTGACTTGAATTTTAAAAAATTAGAAAAATGAGGTTATAAAAATTTGATAAAGAGAACATATAAAATAAAAGAATAAGAAAAAATAATTAAAAACTTTTAATTTCACTTCTCCAATTTTTTAAATTGAGCTTATCAAATACCAAACGGGCACTTAAAGTTTTTAGAGATACGAGTGATTGGGGTTGCGTATGATAAGTCTAAATCCAGATCAATAGTTGGACCCCCCCCCCCCAAAGAGAAGTCTAACTTATTCTCACCCCTACTTATTTTCTTTTATTTTGAATCTGGCTGCCCCATTATTAATTTGATGCGATTAAGTCAGCATTATTATCAAAATAGTAATTAACTGATTAATCGCTTTGGAAGAAGCGTACGTACCTGCCAAAGATGAAAATGTCATTTTGACTAAAGAACCCTGACGCACGTCGCAACTTGCATGCATCTATATTATATTGCATAATTTGATCACTCATAATTCAGATATATTTGTTTGGCCATAAAATTAGTTGCTAATATTTCCTTTCTTCTTCTGCATCTCTTTCATTGATCTCCTACTCCTAGATTGTAAAATTTAAAAAAAAAAAGAAAAGGTTATAAAGAATAGCGATATACGCCAGCATGCTGAACTCATTAACAGATAAATGATATATTTCTTCTTCGTACGTTCGATTAATAATTTGCTCGCTATAACTCATTTACAGCTCAATATCCACCGTTTTCGGAGTGACGAATGATCAAAATTTATAGTGTAAATATATAATTTAGAGCTAGCTAGTCACGGGCAGCCATGAAAAACAGCGTCAAGTTGCGAAGGGACTGAGTCTGGTATGCTTTAACCAATCAAATCGGCTATATATGCACCGATTTAAAACGTCTAGAAAGTCTGAAACAGGCCGGTTTGATAATTACGCAGTCATTTGGTATACAAACAGTTTATTAATTAATGATTAACGACGAGGACACCTGGAAGCATGAGGTTGGGTTACATTATATATATATATGTAGATATATAGGATCTCAGAGGGGCAGAATCATATATAAACATGGTCAAGATAACGAGCTTTGTGACACAAAGATAGAGACTGTACTATTCCAAGAACTTAGGATATAGTCCAGGAATCTAATCATGCAAAGCTATATGTAAAAGAACTCGTGCACAACAAATCTGGAGAAAAAACTAATAAAGTAGAGGCAAAAGCAAAACGCATTTAACAATAGTGTTTTGTTGGAAGCGTGAATAGATTGATATCACGAAAGAAATCATAATAAGGTGTTTATTTAATTATTGTTCTTGTCTCCTTGCAGGCCGCTCTTCTTTTGGTTTGTATTTATGTTCTTATAAATTACTCCTCTAGTTCTGAACATAAGACTTATTTTATAGTTTACACTATAAAATGGGCATTACATTTAAGATGGGATGGGTAAATTATATTGTTAGATAAGACATGATCTGGATGCACCATCATTGATCACCTCTCTTTCTTTCCTCTCCTTTTGCCTTAATTACTCTCATCAATTCTTTGACCAAGCAGGTTATAGCCTCGAGCTTTTCCACCTTTCCATATCAAATTAATTTAATTTTAAGGGAATGATTAACATCTATGTGTACCTATGATGATCACCAACAGCAAAGAAACCAAATAAGTTTGCATGGCTGTTTTGTCACCAACATATATCCGTTAGCTAGTGAGAACACTATATATATTAGAAGGATATATAAAAGAGAAGTGTAAAAGAATATAAGTATATTTTTTATTTCTCCTAATTAATTGACACTACCGATTAATCTAGTGCATAAGCTCTTAAAATAAGAGAATCATATTTAATTCAAGGGGCATATTGCATGGCAAGTTCTCCATACTCGATTAAATGAGAAGAATCGAGTGTCACTGGCATGGAATGAAAACCGAGCTAAGCTGTCCGAAACAGTTATAACCTTATTTTTCAAGTAATTTGCTCCTCAACCAGACGGATAACGTACGAGTCGTTAGGTTACTTTCTCAAACACATATATTTTATTATTTCCCCTTCTCTTTTGTGTGCCGCGTTGCATGCAGTGTTTCATACACAAAACACACCGATGAGTTGTCCCAACCGAAGAGAACACAACCAAAAGGAAAAGGAAGGTGAGGGGGAGAATTTAATGGAACTAGCGCCACACAAAAAAAGGGGGGCGTGTTAAAAGCAAGGAAATATGAAGAGGGGAATGAAAGAGGAAAAAAAGACGAGGTAAATACTAAATATCATTGTCCATGATAGCGATGTGATCTGACGGTTCATGTGCGACCACGTTACAAGACAGTCCTCGCTGTCAGGCGCATGATGGAGTCTACACACAGGAAAGAGAACCACGTGGCAGACAACAATTGGGCCCCCCACTCGAGTGTGAAAAAAATGGATGAACAAAAGGATTTTGAACAATCCGAATTCTGACCACTAAGGGCAAAACTTTCTGCTTTGGACACCCTCGATGGGAACAGATTCGAAATTGGGGAGATCTGAGAGCAGAGCGGGAAGGGGACCCCACCAAAGATTATATTTCCCCGGACCCACTCAAGATTTCATGCACACTAGTGTTCGCCCCGCGGGGCCCTCCTCCTTGGTCCCCATCAGCAGCAACCTTCATTCATTTTCTTTCTTGTCTCCTATTCACTGTTATTAGTTCAGCAGGAACTTTACTCCCACCCATATCTTCTTCATCCATCCATTCATCTGGATATGTTATTATTGCTACGTGACATTCTTACCCTGTGGTCCAGCCCTGTTCTGAATCAATGCCTGATTAACCCGTTCGTTCCCTGTTTGGTTCTTCTCCTTTTCACTTCTCTTAAACCCTAATCATGGAGCTAGCGTTTTGCGAGGTGTTCACCCAAACAAAGGAATGATTAATTATGGGTATTGATGGATAATCCTGTTGTTAATGATGAACATAGTTTATACGTACGTACATTGAGTGGGAATTGAAAGTTTTGGTGTTTAGTTTAATAGTAATGTTGTTCGTTCACTTGTTGATCGGGCATTGTCAACGTTGCGTCCAAATTCAGGCAAGCACGTCCTTTAATGTCATATATATATTCGGTGAGATCTCATTCAGATTTTGTGAATGTTGTTTGCGTAATTTTGGGTTCACATTGAAATAACCCCGCCGGTTCATGAATTATCACCTTAACCACCTTCCTCCTCCTTTCTCATTAATGTCCTCATTTATAGTCACGCCTCATACGCAGTGTTGACGTACGTGCCATTTTCTTTTTCTTTGGCCCTATCGAACCCACCAAATCAAATAATTCATACTTAATTCGGTTTACCTGGTCTAATTATTTTATGCAGCTCGCTGCTGCGTTTCACAGTCTTAACATGTGTGTGTGTGTGTGTGTCCCCTCGATCAAATGGGCTTTTTGGGCAACGAAGTAATAATGTAAGAGAAAAGAGCCAATATATATATAATCGACAGATCGCTGCATTAGTAGTGGGATAAGACTGATTTTGTTCTTGTAAAACACGCCTTCTCTGATTGATATGCGTAGGGTATATATATAGCTGGGCAGGCTTGAACATGTGAACCCACACCCACCCACACACACACACACACACGCACGCACAATCAATCAATAATTAGTAGGGTCTGCGTTATGAGATTATAAATAATCATAATTAACCAGTGATACGGAGGGAGGGTCACATCGATCCTACAATATTCCTGGGCGACTCATTAGGATACAGGGGGATGAGGTGAGGCCATCTATCTTTTGTAGTTGCAGCAAAGTCTCACGATTTTATGTTTATTTATTAAAAGACATTAAAGCTGTGCGTGCGTACCGTGTAAATGCGAATTGCAGTGGGGCAAGGTATAAAAGCAACGTCGAATTATACAATAATATCATAGACAATAGACGTATATACGGAAATTAGAGAACACACTTGGCTCTGTGACGGAAAATTAAGGCTGAGGAATGGAATACAATAATACGGATTTTTTTGGGGAACATGAGGAGGAAGGAGGGTCAAAATGGGAAGAAAGGAAAGGAAAGGAGTGAGGGTGAGGGGGTGGTTGTACCAACGCGGTAGAGAGAATCTAGGGAGAGATTTGAAGGCATGAAGAGGCGCACACACCACTCACTGTGCCCTCACAGTTTCTTTCTCTCATTTCATGCACCCCACCTTCCTTCCTTCCTCCCTACTTATTAAAAAGCTACTTCACAACCGCATACCTTCACTCTCCCTCTCTCTCTCTCTCTCTGCTTCACAATTCATATATATACATACACACAGTTCTCTGCTGATCACACACACACACACATGGAGTCGACGCAGAGAGTGGCAGCGACTATAACGGAGAACTCCCTGACGTTGACAATGAAGGTGGGGGCGAAATCGGATGTTGAGGATGATGTTAAGCTGCAGAGGGAAGAAGATCTGCACCACTTCCATGTCTTGGCAGTCGATGACAGTCTCATCGACCGGAAACTTCTCGAGAAGCTCCTTCAGGTCTCTTCTTGCAAAGGTACCTTACCTTCTCCCTGTATATCACTTCCTCTTTCATTTTCCCTCGATTTCTCCTTGCGGAATAATTTGAAGGTGTTTTTAAATTTATGAGGTTTCTGGGGATTTTAATTGCATGTTTTCAAAAATTCCCCAGTGACGAGTGTGGACTCCGGGGACAAGGCTTTGAAATACCTTGGCCTTCTTGATAATCTTGGCAATGCTTCTTCATCTTCTTCAGAATCATCACCTTCTCCTCCTCAGTCACCCCAACAGGAGGTAATTAATCATCATCTTTCTCATAGCCTCCCAGCTCTTCCTCTTCTCTTGTGTGCTTGAGTTTGTTTACTGCATTATTTTTCAGTTGATGTGTTGGATTTCAGCCTCCGCATCTTCTGCTGTTCAAATAATGTTTTGATTTTATGTATATTTTTTTAAGAAAGTCCATTTTCGTCCACCATTTTCCTTTATTTTCCCACTCTTTAATAACAAATCACAGAAATATTATTGCCGCGTGCCTCTTCTTTTTCTTCTTTAAAAGAAAATTGCCGTCAGATGCATAAACAAAACATATATAAACAAAGTTAGCAGGGTTGTAGAGAGGGGGCTGGGAATCGGGGATATCCTATACCTGATTCATTTTTAAATGAGAATTAGTTGCTTTTCAAAATATAATAGTACTATGAGAATACAATAACTAATTTCTTAACAGTATTCCTGAATTCAAATTATGAATCATATACCAGAACTAGAATTATTCACGCTATACATCCAAAAAAGTCGAACTAAGTGCATCTAAATGAAAATCCTAACCCTGATAACAAAGAGATCCATGCTATGCATTCGTACTCTACGCAAGCGATAGCTTCATGATGAATGGAGAAACGTGGAGTATAATTACTTGATCGTAGAAAAACCATTTGCCACAAAATGCTTTTTGAGGATTCTACACGGCACTGTGGGTGGGTTTTAATTTCTTCAGTCCGAAATATTTTGATTCAGCATTCGATAGCGATAAATTCGCAATGGAATGGATCGTCTCTTTTGCTAGCAAGCTGGCTAGCCCTCCCATCAATCGTGGTTTGATTTGTTCTTTGCTTTTCAGTACGTAACTTTTTGTTGCGGATAATATATAAAATAACCCGAAATAGTAAAAATAACTGTTGAGAATTGTGTTGAAATGCAGGCAGTGAAAGTGAATTTGATCATGACAGACTACTGCATGCCAGGGATGAGTGGCTATGATTTACTTAAGCGAGTCAAGGTCAAAATCCTCATTATTTCCCGACACCTCCCCCTAAATTCCGTCTTTTTTCTCCACCCTCTTTTTCTAAAAACAAATCTGTACAATTATTATAATTATAATCCTGCAAATCTTATGAACAACCACGCTGAAAACATGCTCAGCATGCCCTTCCTCAAGGGTTTGTTCCTATGCTGCAGGTTCAGTGAACTCTTACGCTAGGAGAGGCAAATATCAAGGAAAATCAAAATAAATTCTATATTATATTTCTTGCTTTTCTGTTTTTCATTGTGGCTTCTTTTCTTCTCCTTTGTTTTTTTCAAAAAAGGAAAATTGACACTGCTTGTATGTAGCTGCAGGGATCTTCTTGGAAACACGTACCAGTGGTTATCATGTCATCAGAGAATGTACCATCCAGAATCAGCATGTGAGTTTTCTTTTTCCTTTTTCTTTTCGCTTCCGAAATCAGAAAGAAGAAGAAAACAAACCCGCTAAAAAAGATTCTCTGGGTAAGAAGATGTTGAATTTTAACTAAGAAAAAAAGGGGATTTGTGTGGATATATATATATAGGTGCTTGGAGGGAGGAGCGGAGGAGTTTCTACTGAAGCCACTGAAGTTATCAGACCTGGAGAAGCTTCAGCCGTACCTGGTGAAATCCCCGGATAACAATAATAATAACAACAATAATTCATCAGGCGAACAAGAATCTGTTAACAGTGAGGTAGCAACCGACAGTGACTGCTGCAATCCCAACAGTAATAACAACACTTGTATCGCCAAAAGGAAGGCCATGTCTCCTCAATCTTCTGACAGATCCAGACCCAAATTCAAAGGCTTGGCCGTGGTGTAATATAATAACTATATATATATGTTTAGTTCATGATTATGAGATATTGATCCTAATGGTTTTACTCGGAGAGCTTCATTCATTTTCCCGGTGCCTCCCTAGTGATATCTCGCGACGACGTTCTTATCCCCACTCTTCACAATCTAAAACGTGGAATCCTTACCCAAGAAAGAAAGAGAAGGTCTTCTTAAGCAATACTACATCCCGTTCGAAACATCTCTTAAAGTTTATAATTTTTTCTGTACATATATTTAAAGACTGTATTTTAGAAAAATCAACACCCACCAGATATTAATTTAATATAAAAAAAATAGACATTAATTTACAAAGATTAAAAAATTAGTTAAATCTAGTTATTTGTTAAAAAAATGTGTGTTTTTTTTTCAATATACTATGTTTAATCATCATTTGCATTGCAAAATGGATGTTGATTTTTCTAAAATACTTTCTTTAGTCTTTGATAATAAAACTGTTATCTTCCTTTTTTCAATCTGTAAACACAAAATGTTCTAGTTTCCGAGGGGCATTTCCAAAAGTGCAAAATGCTCGTTTCAGTTGATATTCCAGTCAACATGACAATTTAGGTAACAACTCATTTTTAAATTCAATTAAACGATTAAAAATAAGTTATAAAAAGTGGTTTTAATTTGACATGCAATGAAACAAAAATTCATCGTCCCTATTTGATTTAATGAAATGATTCAATTAGCATTCATAGTCTTAAATCGAACGAAAAATTCTGGTCAAAAGTCCAACAAAAAAATAACAGACTGATAAGTTTTAGTTGTAGCTTGCGCGTTTGAAGAATTTACCATGCCTATTTTTCTCCATTACAGAGTAGAAAATTACTTGTTACTTGAGATTAGATAAACCCATATATGCAGGACTAGAAAATATCATGAGAGATGTGATATTCTACAATCCCACTTGTATGAGTTTGCATAATCTTATTACTCATACTAAATATTCTTAAGAAGTTAACATTTCCCAATTCTCAGAAAGCCGTCGTTTTGATGTTCATGTTCTGTCCATTTCAATGGTGTAGGAGCACGTATAGACTTGTTTTATACGTTGGCAGGGACTACAACCAACGTTAAGCCGGACAAATCACTTTATCTTTATGGTCTCCAATCTCCGTATCAGAAACTAATTCCATGGGTCCCAGACAAATGTGGACACATTTAGGCCATTGTCCCAGTCCCACTCCACCAAACTGGTGATTTCACTGCCGAACTTCGGTCCAAAAACACAAAATATTATTGCCAAACTCGAAAGTAACTACTATTATTGTGAAGTCGAAAGTAACCTCGCGGAATTTCATTATTTTCTCAGTTATCTCAGACAGGGACATGTCATATAATATCAACCTGACCTGAGTTGAAACAATTCATAGATCTGGTCCGGCGTGAAGTGAGGCACACATGATCAAACCCCCTCGGCTCCACCACATCTACTTGATTAGGCTGACGCCTTCTTACAGTTTACACGTCCTAAATTCGACTTCTTACAAATTTTGTTAGCCTTAATTCTCAATGGCTGGTAACCACAATCCCACAGCGCACACGTGGCTAGAAAAACAATCGACTCCAAATTATCAAACTCAATTCAACAGTGTGGAATTGCAGTGGCCTCTCCACTACTTCAGACAATTTACTGCCTCCATTTTTAATTCTCGGTTTGACTTTTGAATAGTTCTGTCTAGAGTATAATTCCCGGGGCGACAGGGCGCACTTTAAATAACTCTCTGAATGTAACGTTAAGGATTTAACTTGAGCTGAGGAGTCCCTTCACTTCCACGAAAGACACAGTCCACGTAAATGAACCACGGCACATATGAGTTTACCCCGGGTTCATATTTGGTGAATTGAAAATTTACCTAGCTCTGGAAATTCAATGGTCCAGTTATTGATGACTGATGATATCGTAACGAGTACATTCTTTAGGATATCCAAAGATCCAGCAAACACAACCGATATAATTGACATAACTTAATTCGAGTCAAAATTACCGCAGCCATAAATTTTATTAAGTTTAAACTACACTACCCAGAGATACTCCCATCCATACCAAAAAAATCTCCCGCTTTTCACTAGAACATATATGATCACAGAAAACCGACAACATTTACGGCAGGCATATGGAGATTGGCACCAGGTTTCACTAACATGTTTAATGCAAAGCTACATGAAAGGCCCTAAATGTGACTGACATGGTCTCCATCCTCACTGGAGCAATAACAGCTGCTATCCTGCAAAAAAGCGGAGACAGTTACATTATATCATGAATGGGGAACTCTGGAAGAATGCTTTCAAATAATTTATCTTTCTTGTAGGAGTGCACAGGCACTCTCACGCGTTCAGCCAGCCATAAGCATTATCAGAGTAAACTATGCACACAGATCGATACGGATATCTTACCATTTTAGAGCTCATCTTTTGCTTGCTCATCTTTTGTTTGTGCTGCTTGTGGAGCGGGCTTATCGGGCTTATCAGATTTATCGCGGTTCTTCTCAATGAAATCTATGATGTCCTCTTTGGTCCTATTGCCATCATACTGTGATATTTTTCCACTGGCTGACCTGAAGTACAAAGTTGGATAGCCTTGCACATCAAAGGTCTCACTTGGTATATCATTTGCAGTTGCATCCTGGGATTGACAGAAAGTTAAACAAAAAAAATAAATAACACTGATAAATGCATATAAGTGCGTTTCTTTGAATTCTGCAGATAGTCATCGTTGCTGTTATCTTATTAGCAATTGTGTTCAGATTAGCTGCTATTATTATGCTGCTCAAATCAATTTGTTAACGCTGATAGAAACGAGGGAGAAATACATTTTACCTCCCTGAATTAAGGTCTAGTTACAACTTGAAGAACCTAGATTCCAGAACGCAACAACCAACCCCTTGTTGTTTTTTTTTTTTTTTTTGATAAACACAAGGCACTCCCATGTTAATTGACAATGGTCAATGGGAGTCCCATCGGGATCCTTTTTTTTTTTGGGATGAAAGAGAATGCGAGTTTGGGTCCACAGTTTTTTCCACACAGAAATCTTTCACATATTAAATTAATATATTAATATTTTAAAAAAAAACCTGCTTTTCACCCTAAAAACAATCAATGTTAGAGGAGGCCAAGGCCTGAAAAAGGCAACTATCTTACCAGTTTTGCAATAATAACATCAGCATCATTTTGAAATGAGACTGCAACTTCATCTAATATGGGAGCCAGCTTTTTGCAATGTCCACACCAAGGTGCATAAAATTCCAGCAAAACTGCAAAGTAGTCGTCAAAATTAGTCTCATCAATGAATCAATGAGATCCGATAACTAATAAGCTGAAAGTCTGAGAAATGACAGTTTGGATTAATCATAAATGCAAAACATTGCAAACTAATCATTATCAAAAGTTAACTGCCATGACATAAATTTAAGACATCTTTCCCGAATGAGTCCCAAAGAAAATATGAAGCATGATCTTTACACCAATCGGCAGCATAATAATAGGACAGCCAAAATTCTGGCACGTCATAGGTGAAAAGCATGCTCTGGCTTGGCCTCTTTGGAAAAGAAACCTGACAGTGCTCTATTTACTTGCTGGTGTTCGAATTTCCCGCATTGTTAGCATAAAAAATATTGCATTTTGTGCACCAAGGGGGAGGCTTAATCAAGTCGGCCACATAAATCAAGAAGATAAACAAAATAAATAAATATACAGGGGCAATGGCTGGTTACAAGATTCCAGCTACACGTAGTGAAGGATTTCAGCAGTAAAATCAGAAGCATATACTGGAAAACAAGCATCTCAACCCAAGGGGAAAAAGGCTAGGCTAAATGTTGACATGCTGGAATTCAAAGCACAAGGAATGTGAGATAGGTTATTTAATATTTTTCTTCGGTAAGGATGTCTTCAATTAAAGAGAAGAAAAGAACTCTATTAGATCATTGGGAATAATACTCCCTTCAATTCTAAATATAAGACTCATTTTGTCGTGTGAATTACACTATAAATTAGGTCTTATATTAAAGACAGAAGGAAAAATAATAAATAGAAGCAACAAAACATACCGTTCTTCTGTGAGTTGAAAACGATATCATCAAGACTGTCAGCAACAACCACTTTAACAGGCTCATTGTTAACCTCGGGAATAGGTTCAGACTTTTTATATGGTTGGACCTTACCATCCTGAAATTAAAAGTCCAGAGAAAGATGAGCTCAATGAAATGTTAACTAAAGCTATATATTCCAACACCCATGAAGTAAATAAACTAATAACCTTGTAATCCTTCAACCAAGCTGAAACTTGGTCAGGCCCCACATTTGGTTTCAAAAACTTCTTTCCATCATTGTGCTGTATGATAATCAGAGGCACTTGGTCTTCCTTAAGTCCGAAATACTGCCATGACCAGCCAAATTTATTGTGTCAGAAATTGATATTGTGCAAACAATAACATAGAACGTAAATAATCGGATACCAACCTGGAAGGCACCTTGACTAGCCTCAACATCTCCCACCAAAAAGCTTAGTCCATCTTGTCTGAATTGCTCAGCAGCTTCACGGTATTTTGATTTGAGAGAATCAGCAGCTTCAGAAGTGAAGTTGACAAAGAGCATAGCCTACAATTTTATAATCTTAACTCAAATTACGAGGCACTCGGGGGGTTAAAAAGATGGGGAAGATAAACCAAGAAAAAAAGAAAAAAGAAAAATAAAATAGAGTGCAGTGAATAAGTATGAATAATAGAACATAATACTCCGATTTTGCAAAATGATGGAGGGTGAATTAGCAGCAGATAAAACTAAGGTGACAGATTAATCAATTCACCGCTAAAATACGACGCATCCTCTGACATCATTGAAAATGCAAAGACCACATTAGATAGTATGACCTCCGTTCTTTAATATAAGAACTCATTCGACTTTCATTTTAGTCCTAAATATAAAATCCCAATCCACTTTGACTCTCATATTTGTTTATTTTTTCTCAATAGTCATTATAATAATAGTGGTTTTAGCCAATACACTTAATTTTAGGAAAAATAACACATATTTATTACAAATAGCTAACCTCACTAATTTTCTTAATCTATTTAAATTAATCAACAACTAGCTCTTATATTAAAGGGTAGTATATTACCTTAGCATTGGGACTGTTAAAGAATTTTATGACGTAAGGGTGGTTGCTTGGGTCATTGTTAAAGACCGTCACAATAGGGATGCTGGTTTCTTCAACAAACTTCTCAAGAGCTTCCACATGGAAATCCTACAGTCATGAAAAAACCACGTCAATTATTCACGATCAGTCAACATAAGATACCACATTAGATATAGTTGAAAAAATCTGTAAGTTAAGATCAATACCTGGAAATCAGAAAAAAGCTCGTCAAAAGGCTTGAATAATCTAACTACGGGCCCATTTACAGATGATTCTCCACGAGGAAGGTATTTAGCATCCGAGGTGTGAGCAAAGTCATAGTCAGCCCGCAATTTCTCTGCTAAGGCTGTGAAATTATCAAACTCCTCCCCAGAAAATTTTGGGAAAATCCAACCTGTAATCATAGGGAAGCAATTTTGCATGTCAGCTTAAAATCAATAATGAAACAAAAGCATCAAACATAGTGATATACCACTTACAATAACAACTTTATTTTCCCCGATAACAGAAGTTGCATCATCAACAGACTTAATTTCGCTTGATGCGGGACCACTTTGTTTCTTCACATACTCAACAATGCCGTCTGATTCCCGAGGACCTTTGTATTCTTGAACATCCTTTCCCCCATTCCTCAGAATCTTAATTGTTGGGAATCCCTTAACATCAAATTGTGTTGCGAGATCTCTGTTTTTTTCTTCATTGGCATCGACTTTAGCCAATACAACCGGAGGATCATGACTACTTAGGATGGAAGCAGCTTTCTCATACTGCATAAACAAAAAATGAAAGGAGGTAAGTATTAGGATGATCAAAATTGAGGTAATATCTGAAGAACAGTAGATCAATATTACCTCTGGAGCAAGCTTCTTACAGTGGCCACACCTAAAAAGAGAATCAGAAAAGAATGAAAATGCATGCTAATTTAAAAGAAAGAGAATCGTGACGAGCAATAAGTCGGATCCGACTTCTCTCAGGAAGCAGGGCATCACACTTCTATATAGTAGGTATTAAATTTTCTGTGCTCTCTAAGATAATGTATTTCGAGATTAGGACACTTCTCTTTCCCGCTGCAGAGTTATATCATACTCATACTCCGAAGAAAGAAGTAGTCAAATCGTCAGCTAGTAGACAAATCGAACCAGAATTTCGCTAATTTGAGAATCAAAATGAAAGAAAACCAGAAAAAACCGTAAATCAGTTAACGTACGAAAATCAGACATAACCATAAAACTCTCAAATATAGGATGCAAAATAGAATCATCGAGACAGATCTTAAGAGCATTACAGATCAAACGAAAAAGTGAAGGAACAACATCTATCCATACCAGGGTGCATAGAACTCGACCACGATGAAATTGTGCTTGCTGACAATATCAGAGAAGTTGGAGTGATCCAAGGTAAGCACGAACTCCTTGCCTTCAGGCTCGTCGGCAGAGATCTGAAGGGGCAAAGACACGAGGAAGGAAAAAACGAATGCAAAGAGGAAACAAGAAGAAACCCTATCCGCCATTGTTACAGCACTCTGGTTGAAACGCTGACTTTGCGATTGTGGAGGAAGAGATACTATTGGGTTTTAAGGACAAAGCATCGCAGTATAGTAGGTTGGGGGAAGAGAACGAGACAAACAGGGCAGGGACACGTGAGCATATTTGAGATATTTTAGACCCGTGGGCTGTCTGATGGTTCGTATAGTGTACAGTGGAGGGCGAATGCACTTACACCACATTGGCCCTCTTTCTTACGTGGCACGTCGTGATTCGAGGAGTCTCGTCACACTTGTGGTTTTTCCCTTCTCTCTCTCTCTGTTTTTTTTTTGGGGTTTTTCCGTTCTCGTACCATTTTCTCGCCGTGGAACTGAAAATTTCGCCGCATTTTTGTATTAGGAAAGTCTTCCCTTTTCATTTATGTTCCTTTATAAGATTTTACTTAGGGAAAAATGACAGATAAAGAAGCTCCAAAATGTGAAATGCCAATTTGGGAAGCTAAGGAAATGTAATTACCCATAGGGAAGTCCTTCCCAAATTGGGATTTTGAAATTCAGTGAAATGACAAAAATGCCCTTTGTTTTTTTTTTTTTAAAAAAAAACCCAGCCCCTCACCGGTGGCCGGCGACCGGCGACCACCGCGGCGACTGGCCTCCGACGGCGCGACCGCCTCCGGCCACCGGTGTGGTGGCTGCCGGTGAAGGATTTTTGTGACAAGATTTTTTTTTTTGGGAATAGGATAATATTGGTTCAAAGTGGCGGGGGTGGGATTTGATCCCACAACCCCTTGGCCACTTGGACCAACAAAAGGATGGCCATTGGGCCATCAAAGATTTCTTAACCTTATAATGCAAACAAAAATATAAGTTAACTCTTTTACTGTGACTCCAGCTCGTGACAACAATTTATCTGAGGATGACAAGTCTTAATTGAGAAATAACAAGTCTAAATTTGATATTAACAAAGCAACTTTTCGTTATACATAACAAGAAATACCGAATAAATTGTTGTTATTTTCAACAAAGACGTGTCATTTTTAAATAAATTATGATCATTTTTAAAATGATCATAATTATTTAAAAATGACACGTCTTTGTTGAAAAAATAACAACAATTTTATTCGGTATTTCTTGTTATGTATAACGAAAAGTTGCTTTGTTAATATCAAATTTAGACTTGTCATTTTCCAGTAAAGACGTGTTTTTTTCAAATAATTATGGTCATTTTTAATTAACAGATGCTATTTCTTGTTATGTATAAGGAAAAGTTGCCTTGTTAATATCAATTTTAGACTTTCATTTTATAGTAAAGACGTGTCATTTTTAAATAAATTATGATCATTTTTAATTAATCACATGAAAATTAATATACTGCCGTATGTGTCCCGATTCATGCAGCCGAGATCAATGACTATGATAGCTGTTCGTGTCCATAGATCAGATCGAGGCTTCTGACGACAGATAAACTCTGGCTAGCTATAATTCCGTTTCCATTTCGCCCCGCGAACTGTGAGTTGTGCACGTAATTGGGCCGCGACATTTTGTGCGGTATGGTAATTTAGTTATATTTATTATTCTTCTGATCTTATTTACAGAATAAAAAGATGATGATATTTTTTAATCTTATTTATATAACACTGAAAGAAATTTTTATATAGATGTACAATTTTACCCCTCATTATTATTGTGTGTGACTTTGTTTGTATAAAGTATAATGTATATTAAATGGGAATAAAGTTGGAAAGTCATTAAATTTTAATTGAGAGTTAATCAAATTTAAAGTTTTCCTAGTGCCTTATAAATAGGATCAAAGAAGTACTACTTCTAGTCCTAATTATAAGACCCAATTGACTAATTTGGTGAGATTAAAAAACTTAGTTAAATTAGTTATTTGTAATGAATAGATGTTATTTTTCGTAAAATATTTTTGCTAACTAAATTTGTTATTTAGAACTATTATTATTAAAAGAATTATCTTAAAAAAATAGATAAACATGAGAGATAAAATAGGTTGGGATCTTATATCTAGGATCAAAATAAACTCAAATAAAATTTTATATTAAGAACAAAAAGTACTAAATTCATGTATTTTAATTTTTGAAGTAGCGTATGAAAATGACACAATTCGTTCAATATTTATTCTGGGCGATAAAGATGAAGTTGGTGAGATTATTGACGCAACGCCACCTGCAACAAGCAGCCGCCTTCTAGTCAAAATAAACAAAATGACAGTTTTCTCACCCTTTCTTGCAGTTCTGATTTCATTAAAATAAAATACACCTATCATTTTTTTAAAAATATATAAAATTACTCTCATTTAATTTCTACCAGTTTTCCTTCCATCTCTCTCTCTGTTTTTTTTTTGGGGCATTGCTTCCATCCTTATCAGTTATCATATAATCTATTTCCCGCATGACTTTATAACCTCACATTTATAAAATCCAGCCAAAAACAATCCAAAAAGTAGTAAAAAAGAACCGAAAAAGAAGAGTTGAGGAACGGAGAGAGTGGTTAGGCCGGTCGGAACCTCTCCTCTTCCTTTTCTATTATGTTCTCTTTTTTTTAACCGTTAGATTAATATATTTTTAACAGTTTACATTTTAATTTTTAAAAAACCATTTATAAAAAATTTTAAAAAACATTTAATGGATTTTCGAACCATTAAAATTAAATTTTAATATAGTTTGTAATTTATTATTTATTTATTTTTATAATTTAATATTTTAATAATAGTTTTAAAAAGATTTAAATCTAAACCGTTAAAATATTAATCTAACAGTTAAAAAAAAAAAAAGAGAAGTAAAGATGAGAGGTTCCGAATCAGGTTGTCTGATTGAAAAAATGGAAAAAAAAAAAGAAAAAAAAAAAAACAGAGGAACAGGGAGCGTGCGCGAAACAGTAATCATAACAGACTTCTCCAACCTGACGGGTTGGCCCGCGACTTGCCGATGAGTACGTAATTCAGTAGGTTAGGGCGCTAGGCAGACCCAGCGACATGATAGATGTGTATCACTTTTCAAGGTATCGTTGGCCCAAATTAGATCTAATCATGTTGGTGACAGTGTGTTCCTTTTGTTCCATACTGAATCAGTGGGAGGCTGTAAAATGGGCCAAACTGAATTCAGAAAATTTGAGGGACCGACAGGCTTCCTCACACACGCACAATTATACAACCAACCATTTTGAATCACAGATTCATAACCCGTCCCCCGAATCCTTTTGTTCACTCCCCATCGGAAATGCGGAAGCCGAGCCCATCAGTATAATGAACCATGTCGATCAATTTCAATCTTCAGAGACTGATTGTTAGAGCGACTTATCCCGACAAAAGACAAGGGTTGCCTTCCAGAGCAAGAATTATTCTTTCTGGTGCCTTCTCTTTAAATGAGTACAGGAAAGCGGTTATTTTTATTTGTATTCTCCCGAAAGTGATGAGACATATTACACCGATAAATATGCATATACGTGGCGGAGGTGAAAATCAATGCCAACCAAACCCCCCCCCCCCCGGGGCACCGCAAATCCGTGCTCACCCAATTAACTTCAATACAGCAGAACCACGTTACTGAGAAAAAACAAGGCAGGCAGGAAAATATAATAACTTCCATTTGCCATGGGATTAGAGCATAGTTCAACTCGCTATAATCATTAAAACTTTTGTAAGATCTCTGTTCTGATCCTATTCCTACCCATATGCAGACATCTATATACAGTCTCACTACAACCAATCAACAATAAATAAATGAATTTTCCTGTACAGATTTCCCCCCTAACTATAGAACGGGTGCCACAGGAGAAAAGAATTCAACATGATTAAATACGAAACCCTCACTGCAGAAACTTGTTCCAAGCAGAACCTCCTGAAGGCCTTTCAAGGACTTTCTAAGGAAAATAGACCTAGCTGCAAAACTTCTCATAAGGCATAAAACGCCCGTGCATCATCCCCTTCCTCTCTAAACCTCCCACAATAAACCCATCAACTTACAAGGTTTTCTAAGAGTATATATCAGTATTTGAAGCCTGACTTGCTCGTGAACTGCTACCACTTCCGAAGTGAATTTTCTAACGTCTAATGAAAATAGGAACCAAACCTGTTACTAGACTATTAGAAGCTGCATGATGAACCAGCTTAATAGCTTCTTTATGTCTAGCCCGCTCTTCATGTAATCTCTTTCTTATAGAATCTAAATCAACTTTTAGATCATCTAGTGGTGAAACACCACTGTCAGAGGGAACCTGTGACAATGCAGTTTTGTCTGGAATTTTTTCACGTCCATGCACTGATCCTCCCATATTCATGCGCAAAGTTCTAAGCCGCTTCTCAAAGTCTTTTGTGAGATACTCTGCTTTGATCCTTTGGCGTTGCTCCTCATCTTGCCTTTCCCAAAGTTCATGCAGTTTCTGAGCAAATTCACTCATCGCATCCGCCACACCTTTTTCTGAAATTCTAGTCATTGCTTGACACCAATCATTGCAAATAATGAAAACTGGTGGAGCGCCAATTCGACTAGGTGAGAAAGGAGCAATACCATCAGCAGTTTCTTCAGGTTCCCGAAGAAGGCACCTCATGAGCCATTCATTTAAGTTTTGAACATAGGATTTTGAGTCTTAACCCAATTGTTGAATTGACTGCACCAATTAAGGAGCTCCATTTCAAGTTCTATGGTGGCCTTCAGACTTGCATCTCTTTGCAAAGCAGTATTCATCTTAATAGACCGAGTTTTACTCTCCATGATCGCTTGGAACTGTTTTTGGTGGCACTTGAGCATGAATTTCCACATTCTAATCAATCTGCCCACCAAATAGAATATTCATCATATAGAGATTAACAAGAGAGAAAAACATTTCAATCACAGGCTTTTGATTATAGTAAAAACACTTAACCTGACGACCAACCTAAGCAAAAAACATTGCAAATATTTGAAAGCGGGAAACTAGTAATATTTTTCCTACCAATTCATAAAGGACAATGACTATAATGTAGATTCAGTCCATAAGAACTCAATCACCTCCCAGTTGATGAGATATAGCCATCAAATCGAATTCTAATTAATTGATCACAAGACGTATACATCATAATTGCAAGTAACTCTTCAGCAGCATTTATAACATGCAATCTCATCCAAATTGTTAGACCTCAAATTTAAATGAATGACAACTATGATGTTAAACTAAAATTTGACGCTCTAAGAAAATTTCAAAACATATTTTCCATTTCAATCTAATGTCAAAAAGCATGATACGATGGCATAAATTGACCTCGGAATCTTCTTTTGTTATTGGAAATAGAAAAATATTACCAAGCACTTATAGATAAACATGGGCATGGCCAAAAAATGAAGTAATTTGATACCCTTGAATCAACTCTGAAAGTTGAGGCTGCAATTCTTCATCCCTCAATTTATGTATCCTACTCGATATAGCATCAACACTTCTGATACAAATATTGATTTTTGTGTCCAATTTTCTAATTGATGCCTCAGCGGCATCAATTTTACTGGATTCAGCTCCTCGATCGTCAATATTTTCAATCTCTTGCACTGTTTTTCATAATCAACTCGTAGCCTCTCCTCCTCCTGGGACCAGGTGAAAAATATGGAACATTCAAGGACAAATTGAGATTGACAAAGTACAATTTCACCTTTAGGTCAATTGGAATTAGATCACATCTTTTGACAGTCTTCCCAATACCACACGAGTACAAAGAGGCAATTATAGCATAGGAATATATTAAAAGCTTTTGTCCTTAATTCTGATATATTGGGATTATAGCAAATTAATTCAGATAGACATCATTAACTCCAAGAAAGCAGAACTTTTTGAAACAGTTAAAGAATAAAAATGTTCAAAATAATTTCAATACTATATCATACCTTAACTTCTTTATATAATTTCTTCTCCCATGCGTAAAGTCTCTCCAATGTAGATGAAAGGTTTCCAGGAGCTGTTTTGAAATCTTTCCCAGGTTCCTCGCAATAATCTTTTGCCAATTTCATTGCCTTAGAAGATAAGTGTATTGATGGTCTGGATGGAGGATATGAGCGTAACTTGGAAGGTGCTATCATATATAAGATCCTGGAAAAGATAACTGCGCGAAACCACAAAAAACATTATATTAGTAAATACATCATGCACCATTGTCATGATTTGTGGCTAATATTTCTAACTCACATTATGAAGTTTCAAAAGTAGAGAAGATAAATGATACCCTCACCCTTCCCGAGGAAAATAAGGGGGGAAAAACAAACAAAACAAAACTTGGGAGACTGGGCCAATGGATTATAAACACTCAAGATACCAATGGGAAAAACATTCGTGCTATAACCATTCAACTTGGTTACTGCAGTCCATCAGTACTTTCTAGTCCTGGATAATGTGTTTCAGGAGAAAGAAGAAAGTGGTTATTGCAAAAGGAACTAATTGAATACAACGGATGCTAAATCAGATCTTAACCCATACAATAAGGCAAATTAAAATAAACCTGTCGGCAAAACTCATGCTTAATCACAATCTGCCTCAGGACGTTTTCCTACAATACATTTCCACAAAAACTTGATCCATAACATTAAGTATATGTCTTCTCCTCACTTCCATTTGACTAAATGTGAGCCCATACATCGCATAAAGTTTAAGGAATGAAATATGAATAGTGCAACTTTCTATAGATTTATAAGTTTACAATGAGATTTCATTCAAGACATGGTAGTCTGTGTAAGCTAACACGCAAAAACTATATCAATCGCCTATTTATTGCATTGCAATGTTCTTGTTAATTCTAGTAAAGGCATAAGCATGTTGATGAAGCCAGGAAAAATCACGCCCAAAATGCAAGTAAAATGTGGAAGTGTCTCGTATGCTAGTTCATGTCTCAGCCGCAGAAAGCATAAAACATTATATGTCTGAGAGGTAAGACATTCCAAAATGAGAGGTGAAAGGGACAAGAAGTCGCCTCCAGAAAAGATATAAATCTTATTCATACCTTTAAATCCAGCACCTCTAGACCGATATGGCGATTTACCAACCTCAAGCAGCAATGCAACCTCTTTTCCATAACCAGAGGCGGTCTCAAATTCATGTTTGATTTCCTCAACAACCTCTCGAAGATCCCTCGTCCCATGAGCAGACAAAGTGGTTAAGCTACTCAGCTTGGAAGACTCGCCATCCGCCACTGTCACAGGTGCATCATCTACCTCAAAACTCACCCCCTTTTTCCTCACCTGCTCTTCTGGAGAGCTTTTAGAAACAATTGTATCACTATCAGGACTGCGCTTAATTTCTCTTTCATGAGCTGACAAGGAACTATCACTGCCATGGAATGGCACTGTCTTGGAACTTCCCTCACTACTGCTTTGCAATGGCACAGCCTTTGAAGTGCCTTCATCGAAATCTTTATCTCTAACTGTTCTCTGTCTTGCTAATTTTTTTCTTCTCTTTGACAACATCCTTCACCACTTCTTGCTCGGTTTCATCTTCCAACTCTGGAATTCCCTCCCTCTCCCTCACTTCCTTGGAATCAGGACTACTTGCAGATGAACCAAACCCATATCTGCTCTGCGAATAGTAACCCGGGTAACCATTATCATAAGTATCAAACACGTTGAGAAAATCCCAAGAGGACACTGCAGGGGGTGAAGGTGGCGCCGGAGGAGCAGGAGCGGGAGGAGAGGGACCTGGGCCGATTATTGTATGGGTAATCTCCTCCAGGCGGTGAACCCATAGGAAAACCGAAAAAAACCAGCATTTCCGTACGGACCTTGGTGCCCAAGATGGATCAGGCCATTGCCCATGATGTCGCTACATATCTCTCTGGCTCTTCATAAACTAATGACTCCCCAGGAGACGCAGACCTTTTCATGTAGTAAGCGTAGGTATTTACCCCAGAATAGCTCCAATTCTGGGAGGGAGAATAAGCCGCGTAAGAAGGTCCTGCCCCTTCATACTCGGGGCTTTCCTGAATGTGAACGTGGCTATCCTCCTCAATGTGAATGTGACCAGAGGAAGAATCTAAGTCGGAATCAGTATCAAACCAGATGACAAATTCAGGTGAGAATCCTCCACCAACCGAAAAAACCAGCATTTCCGTACAGACCTTGGTGCCCATAAGATGGATCAGGCCATTGCCCAGATGTCGCTACATATCTCTCTGGCTCTTCATAAACTAATGACTCCCCAGGAGACGCAGACCTTTTCATGTAGTAAGCGTAGGTATTTACCCCAGAATAGCTCCAATTCTGGGGAGGAGAATAAGCCGCGTAAGAAGGTCCTGCCCCTTCATACTCGGGGCTTTCCTGAATGTGAACGTGGCTATCCTCCTCAATGTGAATGTGACCAGAGGAAGAATCTAAGTCGGAATCAGTATCAGAACCAGATGACAAATTCAGGTGAGAATCCTCCACCTCTTCTTGCCCAGGTGAATTTTCGTGAGCCGAATGCGAAATCGAAGTTGAAGAAGATGAATTGGGGTTCTTTCCCTTCAATTTGGTCCTGTTTGCTTTACCTTCATCAGAGGGCAATGTCAGAACCGGAGAGCTAGGGGATGAAGACCCGGTACCAATCAAAGCTCTTCATCAACAAATTTGCGAAGGCGCCTCCAATGTCTTTAAGGGACTGAAAATATGCGACGTGGGCTGCAGCAAGAGCATATCGTTGCTCCGATGCGGCTTTGATGAACTCCCTCCGTTCTCTGCAGAGGCTCACCACCGGCAAGTCATCAACCTTGGAGGCTCCGCAGCCCATGTCAGAAGCAACAACCACCCAAGAGACCCAAAACGACGACCTGGGTTGTGGAAGAAAGCTTCACGCTCACTCATTGTCTCCATAACCACCCGTACAAATGCAGAGGCCGACGAAGCATCATGAGAAAACCCACGTCCAAAACTGATCCCGTCTGCCGGAAAAAGTGATATTGACAGGGATGGGAAGCGGGTAATAATGGAAAGAAACACAGGCGAAGCAAGCGCTGCGCAGCATATGAATACATGCTTGGGTTGGGGTCACTTACAGTATCTTACTATATGTATACACTCCCCTGTACGTTCCTCAACCTCTGGGTGTATATTAATTATCGAATGGTATAGGCACGGAAATGAGTAAAATAGTTGAGAGAAATCAGACCGTTGAGATGAACAGAGTTGAATGATCACCGTCCACGGGAAGGGGGGAGGAGATAATCAGAGAGGGAGAATCATTTCCAATTCAGTAAGTCAAGTTACGAGAGAGACAGAGACAGAGAAGCAAGTTACTAAGTTTCAAGAGGGTGGAGAAGATGTTATGAAATAAAAAACAGAAGAAATTGGCATGGAGATCGGTGAGGCTGGGGATCTGTAACTTTTTGCTTTGTTCTTGTGTTTGGGTGGGGTTTTAGATCTCAGAGTCGCAGGGTTGCAGAGGAAGCAGAAGGCTCGCGGAACCCGCCATGGGTAACGGACCCTTTCATAATTACCATTCTCAGCCTTTTCTCTCTTCCTCCCCTTTTGAAATTCCCTTCGCTTAGGTGCGTTCACGCCTACACTAACTCCAATAAGCCCCGCTAGTCTCACTCCACGTGGTTATTCGCCACAGCAAAATGACGCCGAACACCCCTCCATGAAACGGGGTCCCACTCGGTTTGCATTTTCAAACCATGATGCGATATTCTATTAAGGTTTTGCTGTATGATAACCCTTGGCATTTTCTTGGGAGTACACCCTTTTTAATTGGAATTTCCTTATAATAATAAATGCATGCTTGGAATCCAATGTAATATTCTTAGTGGGAGAAAAAAGAAAAAGAAGAAATTATGTTTAGATATTCGATTCGTAAATATTTTATTTCTAAATTTGTGTCGTGCTAGTGATAAGCTAAAAATGAGGTGAAAAATACACAAGTAAAAAATAAACTTCTCGCGCTGAAACTGTAATAGCAAAATTGGGATGTGTCATGCAAAACAAGTGCTGTACCTGCATGCGTCTGGAGGGAGAGGGAAGACCACATGAATAAATTGAAGGGGAAGTAAAATTGACGGTAATTATTATTTAAGTCCTAACTGAAGGTTATTATTGATATTACCGTCCATCTTTAACTGAAGAATTATTTGATTTTCATTTTAGTTTAAATATAAATTCTAATCTAATTTTTTTTATAGTTTTTTTAAAGTAGTCATTGTAATAATAGTAGTTTTAGCCAATACACTTGATTTAATGAAGATATTTTAGGAAATAATAACATATTATTGTAAATAATTAATTTAATTAGTTTTTTTAATCTACTCAAATTAGTTAATTAACTCTTATATTAAAGAGTAGAAGTAGTATTATACGAGACTGACTTATTTTAGATTTTGATGATAAGATTTATAAATTTAATACCAAAGGATATAACTGCGTATAGTGTTTTAAACGTGCTAGGGAAAACAGGGACAACAAAACACAAGGGATTTCATCATTGCTCCCACGAACCTCCAATCCCTACCATTAGGCTGCGTTGCTGAGGTTATTGAGTGGGACACGCGCTAGTCGGCTAAATTAAAATACTCCTTTTTTAAAGTGTGTATAGTGTGTATATAATTATTATATAAGAGTTTTTTTTTTCCTGGTTATATTTGTTGAACAGTGAGTCTCGTATTTATTATTTATTATTTATTATCCATTAATAATATATTGTGGTGAATTTGATGTGTAGAATTGACGGAACGTGAAATTGAACGAGAGGAAAGTACCACCATAGCGCTGACCGCACACGAATCGTGTCTTACATGCTGTGGAAAAAAAGGGAAAAATCGGTGGCCAAAAAATTTAAAAAAAAGAAGAAGAAGAAAGAAAAAGTGGCTCTCCAATTACTCATAATAATTTTCACTCCAAAGTAATCTATTTATAAAATGTCTCAAGAGCCACAACCAGCTCGACTAGGAGGAGCTTGGTTGAGGAAATGGATTGTTTCTTTTTCTTGTGTCTATTCACGCATTATTAATTTTACGCCTCAATTTTAATAATCATACTGCATAAATATATTTTTAAAATATCACAATTTTTTACATATTAATGACAATGAATCATTTAACTATTTTTAAGGTTTTACAAATTAAATAAAGAGACCTCGGATTTAGAACCGGAGAGAATAAAAATTTATTGTTCGATGTCATTATCATAAAATTAAGGAGGGGGAAAGTACCACCATAGCGCTGACCGCACACGAATCGTGTCTTACATGCTGTGGAAAAAAGGGAAAAATCGGTGGCCAAAAATTTAAAAAAAAGAAGGAGAAGAAGAGGAAGAAAAAGTGGCTCTCCAATTACTCATAATAATTTTCACTCCAAAGTAATCTATTTTATAAAATGTCTCAAGAGCCACAACCAGCTCGACTAGGAGGAGCTTGGTTGAGGAAATGGATTGTTTCTTTCTTGTGTCTATTCACGCATTATTAATTTTACGCCTCAATTTTAATAATCATACTGCATAAATATATTTTTAAAATATCACAATTTTTTTACATATTAATGACAATGAATCATTTTAACTATTTTTAAGGTTTTACAAATTAAATAAAGAGACCTCGGATTTAGAACCGGAGAGAATAAAAATTTATTGTTCGATGTCATTATCATAAAATTAAAGGAGGGGTTACCCCATAAATTAGCTTGCTTGCTGAAAATGGTGGCAGAAATGTCTTCCAGGCATTTGCGTATTTTTGGATCAGCCTTATCCTTACATTAATCATTGTACTAAAGTGTTAAATACAAATAAATGTTACGGATTTGATAGATCAGGTGGGGAAGACACATATGATTATTGGTATAGTATTGGATTGATGACCTTCAAATATTTGTAATTAAATTAAATGGACCTATGCACACTTTTTTACATTTGACGTCGATAATGACATACATTTTTTTTTTTAAAAAAAAAGGCTTTGGCGACAAAAGAACTCGAAAAAGAAAAAAGTTGACTGGTGGCCCGAGAACCACGGGATAACTAGTTTGATTAACAATTTCCAGCAGTCAAGCGTGTGAAATAACGTTAGATTTACAAAATCAAAATCATAAAAAGTGAAGGAGCCTTTCATGGGTTATATAGAAGAATCTACCTATACTCAACATTTGGAAATACTGCAAGTTTCAATAATTTTTCTTAAGAAATAAATTAAGTTATTTCAGGTCATCGAAGAGCCGACACCATCAGTACCAAATTTAATGTTTTTGTTATCCACATGGCTGCCAATTGAAATGGCTATTTATTTATTTATTAAATAG
Source organism: Neltuma alba (assembly GCF_004799145.2). NCBI lineage: Eukaryota > Viridiplantae > Streptophyta > Magnoliopsida > Fabales > Fabaceae > Neltuma > Neltuma alba. The sequence goes on from NW_021636324.1 coordinate 234,786, forward strand.
CTGGCAGCACAATCAATTTGACGGGGCCAAAAAAACAGAAGGGGAGGGGGTAAACTATGACAGGTTGACAAAGGAATGAGGACCCGGGACGGGAAGGGAAACAAGGTGGGCCACAAAACGCCATCGTTTAATGATGATGATGGAACAGCCATACTTAAATGGAAAGCGCAATCTCACTTTAGGCCTGGGGACGATGCATTTGGGGTTAATGTATGGAGAGCTTGTCCTTTCCAAATCAAAATCTTTAAGGAGACCTGAAGCAGAAGCGGACAATTAGTTACCATCACCCCAAAGTGTTTCGTTATTGGGGTTAAATTTTCACATCTAATCTAATTAACCACCTAATTAATTTCTCTCCATCAGGAAAAACAAAAAGACGATCACTTTAATTAACCGCTTCTCTATTATATTCGCTCATCTAGCATCATTTTAACTAACACGACAGAGATGCTTCGTCTTCTTATTATTATTCTTTTTCCCCAACCAACTCTTGTACAGTTCTTTTTTTTTTTTTGGTGTAATCTTGTACAGTTTTTTTCCCCTCTCAGACATCTCTGCATATTACAAGACTGTAGTTAGTGCATGTTTAGGAGAGCTTAAAATAAGTTTCTTTACGTCATGTGAAACAAAATTAATATACTACTCCGGTTCTTAATATAAGATCTTGTTTAATTTTTATTTTAATTCTAAATATAAAACCTCAATCCATTTTATCTCTCATATTTATGTATTTTTTTTCAAAGTAGTCCTTTTAAATTTTAACAATGGCAGTTATAACCAATACACCTGATTAACAATGATATTTTAGGAAAGACAGTATATATATTTGTTACAAATAACTAACTTAACTTTATATTTATTACAAATAACTAATTTAACTTCTTTCTTTAATCTCCTTAAATTAGTTAATTATCTCTTATAATTAGCACCGGAAGTAGTAACATATTAACTAACAGAGTTTAAGTCTAGTGAAAGGAATTAGTCCCTCATAACATGACGAACTAGGGTTCAAATTCTTGCTATTTAAAATGTCCATATATAGTACTCGACAGTGTCTCGAATAGGATTATCTCCAATAGAAGGATATTTTTGCCTTATAAACAAATTATTATCGCAGATTTTTTCTGCATGGGATAAAATTCTTCAAAATAAGTTAAATCAAACACAAATAACATTTGTGGTTGAGAATATTGAGATATTTAGTTGGTTGGATGAAGAAAATTGAGCATCTCAAATTCGAAAGTTTAAAGTTCTGAAGGTTTCAAAATAAAGGGTCCTTTAATTCGGGGGAAACACGAAAAGCAAATGTCCAAAGTTGGAGTTCAAATTCGATCGTGACCGCGATTTCGAGCCTCCATTGTCAACAACTTAACGCGGGAATAGAACCCAATTCTCATCGGTGAGGGCTGAAAAAACTGCAGCGTTTTGACTTTTGAGGGCCCCGCCGCGAGCTATGCCGAAAGCGTGCCCTGTCGTCTTTCCTTGTTGTTGTGTCGTTTTTTCAACTAATGCCACAACATCTGTCGTTGCACTTTTGCGGCTTCTGTACTTTTTCGTTGAAATTGTGATTTTCAGTTTGCATTAATTAAATCCAAGCAAAATAAGTTAGCTTACCCATCCATTAAAAAGAAGTTACTTATGAAAAGTCCGTGCAAGTATGCACCAGACGCATTGCCACGCGGAAAGCCGTCTAGACCTTTCTTAAGAATTTTTTTAATTTCAAATAGTAGATATTGATTGTACGGGGGATTGAAAGATTTTCACCTTGTTAAGTTACCATCTCCAGTTTTTAAATGTAATTAAATGTTAGAACCAATTGAGAGTGTTGGATTTATCTTAAATATAAGTAATTAATTTATTTTGTCTCTTAAATTTATATTTTTTCTGAAATATTCTTATTAATTATAAGAAGTTCAAACCAATAAATAATTACAATACACATAATTAGAGATAACGTTTTAAGCAAATTAATACATAAATATTATAAATAACTAATTAAACTATTTTTTTAAATTTATCAGGTAATGTAAGATTGCTCAAACATTATACACACCCTATGAAAGGCACGCAATTAAGGCCACGTTTGGATCTCTATTGGAGATGAAAAAAAACATATGGGAAAGTGTGCAACTGACTTTGTGGCTTATTGTGGCTTAATTAGTTGTTTGGATGAGCTTCCTTTCTAACTGATTTATAGGGAAAAAGTGACTTTTTCAACTGTTATTTTCAGTCATTTTACAACTGAACTCGCTTTTCTATTTAATCATCCAAACAACTTTTAACTTTCCAACTGATTTTTTATAAGCACCTATCCAAACATAAAACGTATTATACTAACTGATTTTTACTCTAATTTCAGTTATAAAAATTAATTAGATTTGAAATTAATTTTATCCAACACCAATCCAAATATAGCCTAAAGCAATTGAAAAGTGAGCTTCCCTTTCTCCGAGGTGTGGAAACGGGTAGGGTTTAGGTCAGAAGATGGTCTCACGTTGGTTGGCTTGCAGCGGAGAATCCAAATTTATGAGAGAGGAGTCGGGAGCCTACTAAGAGAGAATCATCGCTGGCTAATCAATGGGGATCAAATCAAAACAAATATCATCATTTACGAAAGTTCACTTTATTATTTTTTACACCCCATATTTTGCTATGTTCATCATATTTACTCTCTATCCCTCTCAAAGCTTCTTTAATCAATGGGTTTAACTTTGATCATAGCGTGGAAGAATAAACATTACGGCATGATGATTCTGGAGGGGTCATGAACCTCCAAATTATGAATTTTATTGGTTATTGCTTAGCTTGTTGCCATGCCTTCGTATTGTAGCTGATCATATCTCCCGCCTCTGTAAATATTCCCTCCTTTCCTCCCCCCCCAAAAAAAAAATAGCGTTATTCATCCGATGCAGAAGAAAAAGTGATAAATTCCTTCTTCTGTGTGAGCACTATTATTTTATTCCAATGGTTAAGTAATCATGATGATGATATTCTCTCGTGCTTTTTATTATAAAAACCTCCCGCATATTTCACAGTATAACATGTACTGTTTAAAGCACTAATACTTTTCATTGACTATTCTAATTACTTATATATAAAATTTTTTATCTAATCAAATTCATTCAACTCCTCTAATGGAAAACCTTTATTAAGGTTAATTTTGGGGTTTCATAGGAAAAAAACTAATTTTGACTAACTTTACCAGCTAACAATGTTCTATCTGGTCGGTTGCCCACTGGCAACATCACGTTCATTTAATATTTTTATTGCTTCTGGATGGCTGAAGAAATTATTTCCGTTGCTTCAAAACCATCATTAGACTCTTCTGACGGTTGATATATTTTAATTAATCTTATTAATTTATTATCACATTGAGAATAAATTACAACCTCATCTGGACAAACAGATTTATTGTCCAAAAGTAAATAATGAAGAGATCTATGTACGAAATATAGTCTCATAAAATATTTAAGAGTTGAACGATGATTCCAAGATAATAATTGAAGTGCGATCTGCGTACTCACATATGGGCGTGTTTTAATTCAAGGGACCCTTTTTTTTACCCAAATAAATTATTGGGGAGAGCAGTGAGGCTACTGACACAAAAGAAGAGCAGTTGCAATAAAATAAACGCATTCTCAAGCAAACCCGCCAACGTTATAATCCCTTGTCTTTATTATAAATTTTAGATAATTAATTTACGAATAACAGTTAATTAGCTAAAAATAATAAATATATTAAAAATATTTTTTTTAAGATATACTTTTATAATAAATGAGAAAAAAAGATGAAAGAGAATGTGTGAAAAATATAATAAGAGAGAAATAATTAAGGATTATTGAAAAAAATAAAACAAGCTCAATTAACATTTATAAAATGAATGGCATCCCTGTTTAAATTTGAAATTTATAAATACAACTGGGGGTACTGTGTAAACGTGGTCTGGCCAGAAAGGCAAACGTGGTTTTGGCGAGGCTTAAATGCTGCATAATTAGTTGTGAAGAAAGCAGAAAGAGCAAATGGCCTGCCAGATAAAAAGAGTTATGTACAGCAGTGAGTGGTAGAAAGGGTAAGAAGATTTGCACTCGCTTTTATCATAGGAAAGCTCAGGATAAAAAGAAATATGGTAAAAGTGAGAATCTTCATCATTCGTCAACAGCAAAAAGCTTGTCAAACGTGATGCATTTACAAATGTAAAAGATAAGACCACAGCCTTCTACATGTTTCCAATTATGGGGACCAAACCCTGATTTTCCCCAACTTTCGCACTTCCGGGTAATACAAAAGAAAGATGCGGTTCATTCAAAACAAATCTGGGTTGACTAAAGTTAATTTCCTAGGTTCAAATCTGGAGTGTTCACGTTTATTACATGATAATGTCTCGAACAGGGAAAAGATGGGTTTGAAATGCAAATGTGTCAAATTGAGAAGGGTATCTGTATTTCTAGGAAAATGCAGCCCAATATCACAGACAACAACAATTAAATTTTTTCCCCTAGCAAAATGCGTGTTTTGGTGAATGAATGTTGCGTTTCCCAACTTATTCGCTGGTTTTCAACACATGGATTCAAGTGTTATGCGTTGCTTTCCCATGTCTTCTTTGTCCATACGGACCCTTCGCCTCGATTTTTATTAGTATTATATGAATATCACGCAACTAAAATGATCAAGGCCCCAAAGATATGTCTAAGACGGGTACGATTCCTGTGTCGTCACGATATCACACAGAATAAGACTGCCACTCAGGTTCATAGAATAAATCAGTTTTAAATTATGATGTTTGCGAGATATAGTACAACCATTACTTAGCTTCCCAATTTCATTTCTACATCAATTATAAGTTTACCAAATACAAGTACACTGGTTTCTGCATGCCCGCACAACGAAGGAAAGAAAAGGGTTTTTCTAGTGGAATATCTCTCCCACTAACCAAAACCATTCACATGAGCTGACGGGAATAATAGTAACATTAAATAATTCTAGTAACCTACAGGCAGTTCAACGGCTCATTGAATATACTAATGGGTTCTAAAATAAAATAAGAGAACGAAGTAGTTGGCCAGAACGATTCACCTTTTTTAATCCCATTCTTAACCCCAACTTTTTGCCCATAGCCGAAAGTCCAATTCAGACTTTTCAAAGAAATAACACCATGTTGTCCCTCCAGCCATTCTGTCTTCTGACGGGTCAAGGGGGAAAAACAGAAGGGAAAAGGAGAAATTCTATGTTACAGATACTCTTAAGATTTTTCTTAATATTTAACGATTTTGAAGGGAAAATAACCCAAAAATAAGGAATAGTATCCAAAATATATAACGAGTATGTAACAAAAAAAAAAGTCCATAACTCGTCTTGTTGACGTGTTGTTGCCCCTTTCGAGTTAATAAGCTTCAGAATTTGTTCACAAAAACTAATCTCTAACAGCTATCGCAAGTCATTAAAACCTGAAAGTGAGCTCATCAAGTGCCATGTTTTACGAAGTTATAAGCCAGTATTTATAGACATTTAGATTTCTATAAATATATTTTCCGAAAATAACTCATTTTTTATGTAGTCATCACTTCTACTGTTCTTCTGTCCCACCTTCATAAAAGAATTTACATTAAAAAAAAGGAAGATATGGCTCAAAAAACGCAAGCAAACGCCCCCGCACGTCATTTAAATCAGGGCGGAGTTAGACACAGAACAAGCCAACAGAAAATTCGGAGCTAGAAATAGACTGCAACTTTTTTTTACGCATTCCCAATTCTAACTCACTCAAGTGGACCAGTTCAGCATTCAAATGATCCAAAAACTAAGTCCATTTTCCTTTTGATCGCTATCATTTTCACATAACCCCCAATTTGCTCATAGGCAGTCTCTCCGGGCGGCTCCCTACCCCACTAATATTTTCTTCAGCTGCTAGCCTACTAGTGCCTTCATAAATTGCATATAACGATCAAGTTTCCCGAATTGACTCGGCCATAAAGGAGAAGATAGGTACATGAAACATCATATATTACACTCCTGTGATCGTGCAGACAGACGGGTCATCCATCCCCAACAAGAGACAGCAGATAACGAGTTTGTTAATTTCAATTTTCTGATTAGCTCTCAGCATATTATTATGCATCCTTGGCTAGGTTATCTTGCTGGGGAAAAAAAAAACACTACTTCCAACCTTGAATATAAAAATTAATTAAAGATTCAATTTACTTCTAACTATAACATTACGATTAACTTTATCTTTTATATTTATTTATTTTTTTTCAAAATAATTCACATGTTAATTAAACAGGTTACACTATTGCACATGATTAACCTAATTTTCTTAATATTCATAAATTAATTATCTAAATTTTATATTAAGAAAATAAGATAATACTTGTTTAGAGCCACATATTGAAAATTTTTTGAATACAGGATAACGCCACCACTCAATAGGTTCTGGATGTTAGCATGGCCACGTCTTATTTTCCCCGTGTTCTATTTCTCCATGTCCAACTATGGTCAAAGTTCAGAATTTTATAGGATCAGAATAGACCTGCTGGACTGCCCGATTAAAACCACCAAGGACATATGCCAAAGCAATTGTAGAGAAGCCGGGAAAAAATTGAGGATGAAAAAAATGCCAAAACAACAATGACCACCATAAATATTCGGAAATTAGTTTGCCGATAATTGCTTATCTGGATTTCCACTAATTGCTACATGCTCAGCCTAAATCTTCTGCTTCATGACCTCAGACAGTTTCTCTGCAATTCAAACAAGCACACTACAGATTTTTATTCGTTTCCCGAAGAGACTACCAACTCCTACTTGATCACATGATTTGAAGATGGCTTCATTACTTGTATTATTATACCCCACGTCAGCGCAAGAAAACATGACTCTTGCTTTTCCTCCTGCAACGAATCAGTAAAAGAGAGGCAGTGAATATGACAACTTGTGATTTCCAGTCTGAAGTCTTTCACAGAGGCATACTTAAAAATCCTCGACAATCATCATAAAAAATGAGTACTAATAATTGATATGTGATGCAATATTGCAACCTTCCCAGGCGAGTACTTGACTGCTTCAAGCTTGTTAAGCCTTCGAAGATACATCATCAATGACAATGCCCTGGGGAAAAAATGCAGATTAAGCTTTTGTTAGATCATTTGGTCTAATGTCCAGTTATTTGCTCTAGGCAGGCGCGCGCACACAGCATAAGTAGCATAAAGGCAACAGAAGTTATGTAAGCCACTATAATAGGGCATGTTGCTTGGTTATCTAAGCATATCCATCTTTTATTTCAGGCAATAATCACAAAACAGTAACAGCATGAACAGACCTCCGGAGGATCAAATTTGGCTCCGAGGTTACTGAGTTTGGCATGGGCTTCAGCATAATCTTTAAAGAATGCTTCCTGATCTGCAGCATACTTTTCAGCATAGACCTGCATATTTATCAAAGTTCAATGTCGGATTGTAGCCATACGTGAGCCATGAATGTAAAACCACTTTACCTTGAAAGACGGATCCTCAAAGAGAGCAGCATCGGTCGGCAAGACCAATAGATCCTCGTCCTTTTTTTCTTTGATATCCTATAAATATAAACAACAGTTACAAAATCTTGTTCCTAAAAAAACCAAAAAAAGTTACAAAGCGAATCATGAGCCCCTAAGCCCCTTCCCCTCCTGCTCCTGATATTGTTATGAAAACAACAGCATAATGATTGCTGACCTTGAAGTAAGAGTTATCAAACTTCAACCATTGCACTGTCCAAGATTGCCCACCAGGGGCTCCCGGTCCATCTTTCTGTTGACAAAGATAGTGCACATGAAATTTTCAATCAGTTGACATAGACAGCAATAAAATAAGGACAGTGAAAAAAAGGTTTGCAGCATATATGATTTCATTTTATGAACTTCAAGCAGAGGAGACTCGGATAAAAATCAACTAAAATCACTGATCATATTTGATATACTCAAATAGTGAGATGCATGTCGTTTATGCAAGAAGGACATAGTGGCTCAAATTCAGACTAAAGACAGTGCACTTATATTCAATGGCCATGCTTATTTCAAACAGGAATTGTTATGAAGTTCAAGAATCCTTGGAAAGAACCTTCACAAGGTAATTTCGTTTTTTAGTTGTAAGTGATTTATATTATGAAGTGCGTACGTAAAAGAACTTTCAATCCCACAACACTCACTAAGAATGCAATTCCATGGCGATAAAGATTCATAGAGTGAGTCCAAAACCTGACCATTTTTTCAAAAATAATGATCATCGAGGAGTCCAGACTTTGTTACTTGGTGCTCAGTAGAAACCACTTGTTCACTCCCCTGATTAGTATTTACAAGCTCATATAAAAAGCCTAATTGTGAGGATTATGGAATATGCGAGCAACTTTAATCATAAATAAACTGAATGTTTGGGGCGGGGAAAAGCCAATATAGGGACATCAAACTTCACAAGAATATGTGGCCTTCATATATTAATGGCCCAGTGTTAGAATATGTAGCATATGTCCAAAGGCATATATTTCTACAGTTCCACAGACACAAGCATCAACTTGGGGAATAAAAAGGCTGATAATGTACCGTATACTTAGTCTCAGGCTTGCCCCACCCACTACGTTCTGGTCGAGACCTCCCCAGTGTGTGCGCACCAGATAATGCAACTATTTCCTTCAGATGCAGAAACTTGATCATCAACAACAGAGGCATATTATGAACACCTAAAATACCAATTTAACTGAAATTATAGAAACTACCTTGTCATTTAACCCCATCCTGTAGAACACTTGGCGTAAATGGTCAGCAGGTGAAGGGGGACCAGCATCTAAACAAAGAAAATTTCCGATGATAAGTAGGTCCCCAGACCAAAAAGTGGGAAAAAGGAAAAGAGATTAAATAAAGGTGAAACTAAGATATAGTAAACCCTAGTCAAACTCTAGGAAACAAAATCACCAACGAAAACTTATTTGGTGATTTGTCATCATAATAATACCCCTTATAAAGTCAAAGTTCATACCTATACAAGAACACGCAAGATATAACAGATGATTGATTCACAGAAGCCTTTGTATTCAATCATGTTTCCTACACATACCACAAAAAAAAAAAAAAGGGCACCAACCCACATATGGCCACCTTTTTCTTGGGATGGCCAGGCTAGCTCTTTGAAAGTCTGATAGCTTAGCAATTACTAGCAATTTGAATCACCCAAAAAAAAAAAAAATTGTCCTGGTCTTTCTTATATTCAAATTAATCTCAGCACATTCAATCCAAGTCTTTCAACCGATAGTGATGTAAAGGAGAAAATATTCTTTCACCGTACGACGCCCAATGCCCAACAGAAATATGTTCCACCTACCAGGAAGTCTCCCTTCTTCAGGACATTCATGAGGACCGGAGACATCCACTCTTCCATACTTCATAGGGATTTTTGGGCCTCCAGCCTCCTAAACATACAAGGAATTGATCAATATATTTTTTTCAACCAATTTAAATGTCCAAAGCGAAACTTGAAGTAAAACAACAAGTAGAACCTCTACAGCAGTAGCACTAGCCAACTGAAATAAATCTGCATATGTCACACCAGAGTACTTGTCTTTGACTGGCTTGAGAAGATTCAATGCATTTACAAGTCCTAAAGTGAAAAGTCATCAGGCAACGTTACCATCAACCAAACACAGAAATAATCAGCATATAATATAACATTACCAGCATTGGCTGCATGTTTCAGCTCAACGTCAAATCTCAGGCTACCATTAGCTCCACCTCTCTGAGGCCACTCCTCAATATCCTTATTGTAAGTACCAGCATCATGCCATCCCAAGCGAATCTATATCGCATCAAGCAACACAGATCATAAATTGTGATTTTGATGCATGGACTATACTAAAAATTACGTCAGTCTGTCCATAAGGCATAAACTGAAACTTCAAGTATAAGAGTACTAATTTAACAATGAATTAATGTAGATTTGAAGTAAACTTCTATAGTATGCAAAAAGTACTGAGGACAGATCGTAAACTGCAAAAGCCAGAAATCCAACTGTAGCATCGTAGTTTCAGACCTTGAATACAAAGTAAAAATAAATTATCCCGCTTCGCAGGAAAGGCATCTATGGTGTTAAATGTTGTAACGTAAGCATTTAAATGATAAGTCAGTTCTAAATGCCTTCAGAAATTCTATACACCAAACTTGTAAATTAAAGATGAATGGCTATGATTATTAATTTATATATTAAAAAGAAGCCTCTAGGACGAAAGTTATATCTCTGAGATTTCAACAGCCATCTCCTTCTCACTATCGCAGACAATACAAGTTCAAAAGCCTAATAACAGGTATAGAAGAGAGGATGATGAATTAGTGCAGGTATAATGGGACTAATAGTTATAGCCTTCCACAAAGCGTTGGTAACAGAGAACTGTCGAAAGTGAACAAATATTACCAGTAATGGATGGCAGAACTTAGTCCTGAGAATCTGCTTAATATCCTCTCTAGCGCTCTTCAGTTGATCGGGATCAGATGCAAACGACTTGGGCGCAGAGGCTGTGGTGTATCGTCCGCTCGATACACGAACCTCAGCTCTTCGCTGGAAATCGAGAGTGATTATTTCAATTGAAAAAAGAAACGAAAACTCATGCTTGAGAAAGAGAACGAAAAAATCTCGGAGAAGCACATTGAATGGAGAGAAGTGAAACCTGATGGAGGAAGAGATGGGAAATGCGAGGTGAGGATCTGAGGCAATTGAGGGAGGATGAGGAAGAAAAGAGGGAAGGTGAAGGAGAAGAAGCAGCGAGGGAGAGGGAGGCTCTGGATACGGAGGAGAGAAAGCGAGAGGAAGCGGCGGTGCCACCACAAAAAGCGGCCATTCTTGGGGGCGACTGGGGAGATGGTAAAGGCAGTGAAAGTGTGAGTGACACACGCTCGGCCATTTCGGTGGGAGGGGCTTTATATACGGTTCGCAGCAATACCACGCAGTCCCTATACCCCAAAACGTTGAGTTTGGAATTTGCACAACTCAACTATGCTTCTCTCGATGCCTCTATGAAATATGAACTACGAGCTCTGAACCATGCTTGCTCACACACATGAATATATACAGACCCATTTCCGGGATGCTTCAATCAACCTACCCGCCACCACCTGATTCTGGCCTTCTGTCCCCGTCTTCGTCATATGCTTGACTATTTTATTCAATTGATAGGGCCACAGCGTGCACCCCTTTATTTTATTTGCATTGAATTTCGGAAATGCTCTGTTAATTAATTAATTTTATAAAATCATCAGTCGAGAGAGTTTTAAAAAAGCATGCGAGTGTGAAGCACTAAAGGAAAGGAATCTTAGAGCGAACAGAAGGGGTCGTAGGAGAAGCGCCAGTGTGATACGCGACTATCACTTACGTCATGGTCAAACTTAGCTTTGAGAAATTTACCAATTCCACTGAAAACAGAACCAAAAGCTTGCTTTCTGGGCTAGAAACTTCCCAGGCTAGTCACAGATTTCCCTGTTACTACAGAACCAAAGTCATAGATTTCCCTGTTACTTTCTTTGGCTCCAAGCAATGCCATGGTGTCTCTTTTTTAAAAGCCGTCATGGTTGTTTACCACCTTTATTTATTTTCGGAGGAGGAACCCCAATGTAAGATATTACTAAAAAAATAACATCTGGCGTAATTAGGTTTGTGCATCCCGATGGCCAAAACAAAAATTCATTCGTCAGATCAGATAACATCATTTACTCTTGACACAAGAAAGTGAAATAAACTAAAATAAAATTGCTGAATCTGCAGTAATGTCCAATTGCTTAATACTATCTCCGGTCCTAATTATAAGAGTTAATTGATTAATTTAAAGAGATTAAGAAAATAAGTTAAGTTAGTTATTTGTAATAAATATGTGTTGTCTTTCCTAAAAGATCTTTACTAATAAAGTGTATTGGCTAGAATTATTATTGTTACAATGATTATTTTTTAAAAAAATACATAAATATTAGAAACAAAGTGGATTGTGGTCTTATATTTATGACCAAAATAAAAGTCAAACAAAATCTTATATTAAGGACCAGAAGTAGTATAAAAATTAGATAACTAGTTTAAAAATGTTTAAAAAATCATTTAAGTTAGTTATTTGTAACAAATATGTGTTAACTTTCTTGAATTATCCTTATTTAATCGCATGTTTTGGAACTACACTTGGATAAAAATACTTTACAATCAATAAAATGTTTTTTTGAAATATATTATAAACTTGGGAGCCAACTTATTTTTATATTTAAGACCAAAAGTAGCATATTACTATCATTTATCTTTTTTTTTTATTGAAGTATATTACTATCATTTATCAACATGCGTTTCATCATAATTATTGTAAGGACAACAAAAAAACAAAGGTAATCAATTGAGTAGCATGGAAATTGTGCAGCTAGTCATTCTTGCTCAAGAAAATGTAACCAAGCTACAGAGCGGCTCTGCAAATCACTGAGGTACTAACGATGCGTGACGTATTTTGATTTTGATTGCAATTCTCTCGGGATTAAAGCCGTCCTTCAATTTACCCTTTATACTATTTGCACTATGAAATGGAACTTCACATGGAATATCTCGCTTTGCACTATGAATCTCCATCCGAAATTCTACTCTACTTTTAAGAGAGAAGCATCTCAAACATGGAAGAGAAATAAATATCAGAAAGTCGTAAATCGACCGGAATCTTGTAAAATATTAACAACCTGGGATCGTTGATCGTGAGTGAGCTGTGTGGGAAACTGTACAAGGAAAGTAATTCTCAGGTCCCCTCTCTTTTGAGGATCATTTGACATTGGCATGCCTAAGCCTCTGACTATCGTCCGAAAGCCAGGGTACACGATTTGATCATCCATTGTCAAATCCATGCGTTTTCCCCCCAACAGTGGGACTGAAATTGTAGAGCCAGTGAGAGCCTTGACCAAAGGAATCTCCAGACCCAGCTCCAAATCATCTCCTTCTCTTGTAAACAAGTCGTGCCTTTTCTCTGAGACGCAATAGATCACGTCTTCTTCGTATGCTCCAAGCCCATCATTCGCTTTTCCTTCAAATTTTATTTTTGTCCCTTTCCTCCATCCTGGCTTTACATTTATCGTTAACACTTCCTCCTCCTCCACATCCTCCCTGTTCACAATTAGCGAGCATTGTAACTAGACTCAAAATTTTCCAGCACATTGTTGAAAGAATTCTTGAAAGCCGAGACATTAAAGTAAAAATGATGGGAGCTATATAGATAAAACAAGCGGTGAAAACACGAACCCAGAATGTGTGGGGACATGTCTGGTGAGGTTGACCTTTTTCTTGCATCCAAAGCACAAATCTTCGAGGGTGCATTCGAGGTCTTGCTCGATTGGTGGGGGTTTAAGCATACCCGATGAGTTGGAATACATAATGCGACGAGCGCTTTTGGGCGTACAAGGGTTGTTATGCACTGAATCATTGCTCTCTTTCTCCTTCTCCCTCTCCCTCTCCCTGCTCTTGACGTTAATCCGAGCAATCGGCGACGTCGCTGGGGTGCGACTCTTTCTGCTCACGTTCTTAGAGAGAGCAGAGATAGAAGGAAAGCACTTGTCAAGGCTTTTATGTCTGCATAAATTACCTGTAGGGCTCGCATCGTCATTAAGGCCTCTCAACAAACTGGCATCGCAAGATCTGAAACTTTGAATCACAACATTCGCGGTACTCGTCTCCTCTGGGTTTCCTCCTTCAACAGAGACCTGAGTCCGGAATCATAATTATGAGAACGCAGGTGTTGATAATACAAGCAAATTAATCAGAACAGATTTTGAATACCCGGTGATCAGGAGATGGGGTTCGCCGTCGGAGGTCGTGTTTGGGATCAAGAACGGGAAGGGGAGAGCCAGGAGGGGACGATGGCTGCTTACAGCTAAACCATTTTCTGAAGAGGGATTTGTAGGATTTGGTTCTGTTGAGGTCGCGAATGGAGGTTACGGGAGAGACGTCCACCATGAGACGAGAGACAGAGGGATGGATCTCAGGCGGAGGGAGACGGAAAGACTGAATAATCTGAACCGCAATGCGTCATCAACAACCAAACAGCATGCCTTTTATTATTAGCAACATCAATTATTTAGGATAAGCCAGCCCCTTACATGCCATCATTCATGCAAACTTCCATTGCATGCACATTTTCCTTTAAAAACAACGACAACAGCAACTAGAAAATATATTTACGATTAGCACGAGTTGGGAAATTTGCATAGGCGCACCGCGCGCATATTCTCTTCCGGGTTAGAGAAGGGACAGAGTAGTAGGGTGATGTATTTTCATACTATCTCCGGTACTAATTATAAAAGCCAGTTGACTAATCTGAGGAGATTAAAAAAATAAGTTGAGTTAGTTATTTATCCTAAATAGGTGTCGTCTTTTCTAAAATATCCTTGCTAATCAAGTGTATTAACTAGAACTATTATTGTTAGAAAGACTATTTTAGAAAAAAAAATGTATAAATATGAGAGACAAAATAGATTGGGGTCTTATATTTAGGATCAAAATAAAAGTTAAACAAGATCTTATATTAAGGACCGGAGGTAGTATTATAACTTAAATAAAAACTGTTGCCTCGCTATCACCTTAATAAATGTGATGTGGCATTTTTTTTGTTGCTACCCATGGAAAGCAATTCTATTTGAAACAGTATCGAACACTAAATATGAATATCTCTTTTAATGAATATTTAAATCTTAATTAGCCATTTTGTAAGGGATTAGTCACTTTTACTAGATCCAATTTGTTGTTAATGCAGTGGCTGTGAACATGTGTCATAACTCAAAACTGGTGGTCCTGGTTTGAAAAAAAGAGGGGGTCAAAATTAGTCCATGGTGCGAGCTTGATTTAGGCCCAATAGTTTATTACCCATTTGGGCCTGGCTCTAGCCCACTAGCTATTCCATGCTGTGCAATTTTGTCCTGCGGGGTGGAAGAAGCTAGCTAGATTGCTAATTTTATTATCTACATTTCGCGTGGCATTGGGTTGCATTGTTCATCACTTAAAAAATAATGATTTTCATAAATTTTATATTATGGATAGATATCTAAAATGATGTTTTAATATTATACTTCAAACAAAAAATTTGTTTTCCGATAGTAATAAAAAGATTCTTATTCTACGTCACACAACGCGGATAGATAATTACTTTTATACTTCCAAGCGACGACGTGCTTGCTTTTTTCTTTTTGTGGGTCTTACCTCGTCAGCGTCCAAACTATTACATGTAGAATATTCCACAGGCCTTTAACATTATCTTCCCTTGTTCCGTCATTTTTTAATGGAAATGTGGAATAGGCTTTCTGTGGGGTCTTCTGAAAAATAAGCTGACTCTTAGAAGGCCATGGCCTGTATTCATTTCGCCCTCAATACAAATTAAACTATGAGTATTGGATAATTGGATTAACCTAAACAGGTATAAAATATAAGGCGCGTAATGAAAAATCTGACAATGGAAAGACAACTGAAAATTCAGCTGAAACAGGGCAAAATGTCCAACTTTTCATACAAGAGTGTGCGTGTGTAAGAAAAAAAGCAGTGCAAGTTCTTCGTTTAAGGGCTTGTTTGGATCAATGTTGTAAAAGTGTTTATAAATATTTTCATGTAAGTCGAGACAAAACTCTTCTCATATATTTAGTTTGTATTTTGTAATTTACGTTTGAAAAGTTACTTATAAGTTATTTCAAACAAGTTTTAACAAGTGTAGAATTGAATTGATTGATACAACAGTATTAGCCATTAGCAGGATATTCTCAGTGCTAAAATAGGAACATTATTGGCGATGCAAATCAAGATTGAAAGTCGTTCAATTCTTCTTTAAAAATAATTTCAGTTCTTTTTTTTTTTAACGTTCAATTCTATACAATTAAAGTGTTTAAATATCAGTATTGACTGCGGCGAATCTATGTCTTTTCGTAAGGGGAAAAAAAGAAAAAGGGAAAAGGAAAAAAAAACAAAACAAAACAAAACAAAAACCAAGTGAATGTAACAAGAGTCCCGAGTGGAGCGATAAGCCTAAAGTATGAATTGAATGGGAAGCACCGGGCTTGCTGGAAACTCGATTCGTTGGGGGCTGAGGATAGATGGGTGAGTTCTAGAAGGCCGACTCGGTCATTGCACTTATTTTCTCGGAAACTCGCCATTCCTGGGACGCGTTCACTGGGCTCGTAGGAAACTTCCAATTTTCAACGTTGTCCTTTTCACTTCATTTTCTAAGGATTCTGGTGAATATGACGGGTTGCCCTAAAAAGTGCCCCCCACCGTGCCCAGTGGGAACACAGAAATCCGGGTTTGGGAATCCTTGAAAAGTCCAAGCTGGGTCCACCTCCTCAAACACACGGCCTGGGGACGCTGCTATATTCTACCCGCTCTGCTTCACTCTCCCCCCTAATTCCCTCTCTCCTTGCTTCATTTCATCGTCCATACTACCTCCTCCAGAAGCAGCACTATCCCTTTAACGAGGGCGATGGAAGTGAAATACAGGGCAATCGCGATGACCCTCTTTTTCTTTCTGGGATTCTCTGCTATTTTCCCTCTCTGTTTCTCGGACGTCGTTCAACCCAGTCTCGCCAAAAAGTCACCACCATTAACTTCTAATAATCGCATTGGCTCCTCCGTTGTTTTTCGGGTTCAAGGGAACGTGTACCCCCTTGGGTATGTCTGCTTCAAATTTCTCGATCCTTCAATTCCTTGCCTCATCATTCTCCCTTTTCTCTCTTTGTTTTTCTTAAGGGCCTCTGAGCTTTATTTCCGCTAGCTCTTGTATATGTATGAATTAATCAGAGTTTTCCGAGTCTTTAACGTCAATTTTGCCTACTGTCTGAGGACATTTCAGAGTTATGTTAGTTTATATGGAACTTTTCTGTTTTATTCCAGGTTGACCGGCCGGTCAATTTCAAACAACAATGTTCCTTATAGTAGTCGAATCTTCAAGAATAAATTCATTTGTTTCGTGAAATTTGAATCATAATATAGATAGATCAAAACATGAGCATGTTTCTGTGTGTGCAGGTACTACTCGGTTTCCCTTAACATTGGCAATCCCCCAAAAGCTTACGACCTTGACATTGACTCCGGGAGCGACCTCACTTGGGTACAGTGCGACGCACCGTGTAAAGGTTGCACCAAGGTAAACTCCCCGATCACTACCATCAAAACCTTAAAGCCAAATCAAAGATACTATACATTTGGACCCTATGAATTCATGAATGGGATATGTGTGTTTGTGCAGCCTCGGAGTCAGCAGTATAAGCCGCACAAGAACCTTGTTCCTTGTGGGGACCAGTTGTGTGGCGTAGTCCAGTCATCAGCGAGGCGCCACTGCCAATCCCCCAATGAGCAATGCGACTATGAGATTGAGTATGCAGACCACGGCTCATCAATGGGCGTGCTTGTCCGAGACTATATCCCCCTTCGGCTCACCAATGGGTCGGTTGTTGGTCCCAGGCTGGCTTTCGGGTCAGTGTTATTCATGACTCAGCTGTCTCTGTAATTCTCACGGTCACACTGCCTCCTTCCATTTTTCATCCTCACGAACTTGTGTGTGTATAGGTGTGGGTATGATCAAACCTATTCTGGTCCAACGTCACCGCCATCTACAGCTGGAGTGTTGGGTCTTGGAAATGGCAAGTCGAGCCTTTTGTCGCAGCTCACTTCTCTGGGTGTGATTCGCAATGTTGTGGGCCACTGCCTAAGTGGGCGTGGGGGAGGTTTTCTGTTTTTCGGAGATCATCTCGTTCCCTCCTCTGGAGTTTCTTGGACCCCAATCTCACCTGGTTCCTCCGTGTAAGTTCTGAAATAAGACAAGAATAGTTATCTTGATCATTGAACTGATGATAATGAAGCCATCTCTGTAAAAAAAACAGAGTTTCGGTTGCAAAGTAATAATTAATGAGAAATTACGTGCTATCTTGGTTTCAGAAAACACTACGTCTCTGGGCCAGCGGATCTGCTTTTCAATGCGAAGACAACCTCTGTGAAGGGTCTTCAGGTTATCTTTGACAGTGGGAGCTCCTACGCATACTTCAACTCCAAAGCTTATCAAGCCATTGTCAATACGGTGAGATCAAGGGCCACATTTTATTGATTTTGTTCAGATAATAATCTATACAGCGTCATCAGGTAGTGATGCTTTTAAGTGTTGTTCAGATGGTTGATGATTTGAAGGGGAAGCCATTGAGCAGAGCAACGGCCGATCGGTCCCTTCCTGTTTGCTGGAAGGGTTCAAAGCCATTCAAATCTGTAGGAGATGTCGCCAACCTTTTTAAGCCTTTAACACTAAGCTTCACAAGGATGAAGAATGTGCAGCTGCAATTGCCACCATCATCTTATCTCATTCTTACTGTGAGCTACTCAATTCTCCTCCCCCCATGAGATTAACAAATGAAACCAAATCAAATTTCTTAGAGGGATCCGTTCTTTTTCAGAAACAAGGCAACGTCTGCTTGGGAATTCTCAACGGCTCTGAAGCTGGACTGGGAAATCTTAACATCATTGGAGGTAAGGAACAAAACCCCCTTTTTCTTTGGTTCTAATTTAATCATGTGTGATGCTTATATTGCCTTTTTTCCTTCATGGGTTTGAATTTGAACAGACATTTTCTTGCAAGATAAGATGGTGATTTATGACAACGAGAAGAAGCAGATCGGATGGATTCCCGCAAAGTGTGATAAGCTTTCAAAGTCGTAAGCCTAGATCATCCTTGTTGTGCTGTTGTGCATAGGGCTTTGTTGAATCTACAGTGTGGGTCAAGACTTGTTAGTGGATTTTTGGCATCTTAGCCCATACCTTTTTTTTTTTTTAACCTGAGCATCTCACCCCCTACTGAGACTTGTGACATTGCGTATTGTGAATAACTTTTAAACAGAGAATGCCCATGTGAAAACTGGAGGCTGGCTGCCTGGCTGGGTGATTATTGATAGTATAATCTTTTACCAAGAAAATAAAATAAAATATTAGTTTTATTTCAAAAATATCCATCGTGCTTTTAAATAAAAACGATTACTGCTGGGTACCAATAATAAAATATAATAAACATCGAATATTTTGTGTTAAAAATATTCTTTGGTAGGTATCACACCCAGCGTTACATGCATATTGCAAGTTTCAAACTTCCAATTTTTAATTAGACGTACTATTTAATTAGATGAATGGATTAAAAAACTTCAACTGTCTCGTATTGATAATCCTAATATCAATGTTTATACTGAATATTTATACTGGTGGCATGTTACATTTAATTATAATTATTATAGAAGTACCAAAAAAATAAAATTATTCCAAAATAAAAATTATAAGCGGGAAGAAAAATAACGCCCACGCGAGTTTTATGCGCTAGACATAAGAAACCTCAGAAGCTTAAATTTCTACGGTAATGCGTGTTGGTATGCGATGGAATCATCACGACTATGACCTGTCTATTAAGAGGAAAACGATTCACACTAAAGTCTTTCAGAAGTAGTTTAAAGAGCAGGTAAAGCAGCAGAAAATTTTGACAGTGACTATAATATGCGGTTGAAGTTGACTATCCGGACCATAGAGGGGAACACATTAACAAATCCTTATCAAGAAGCTGTGCACTTATTTCCAAGACCAGCAGTGCATTACATGGGCACGGCTTTAATGCATGGAAATTGGAAAGAAACCATAAGAACTCATATAGGAAGAATCAATCAGGTCGGTCGGTTCAAGTTTTTGTCGTACGAATGTAAACACAAGACCTTATATAGTACGAAAAGATAGATCAGCCTGTACCTTAGCGTGTTGAGAATGTGAATGAGTAAACATGTCAAAAGAGAGCTTGTTCGTGATACAGGGAAAATGGCATATCTGATCATAGCGTTTTACCATACCCTGGCTCCAAGCATAAAAAGTAGCCACCTGATGGTTTTGGGGGAAAAAAAGTAACGCCTTTGATATCATTTTTAACTTATAATGAGATTTCTTCCTCTGCTTTATGCAGCTAATTCCTATTGACTGAGGGACCTGTACAATTTAACCATCTTTATATTCCCACTTCGTGGGATAGCCTCCTTTCCAAACTTTCGCCTCTGAAAAACTGTCAAGACTAATTTACACTTGCAACTTAAGCAACCTGATCTGCCAGACTGCAAAACTGGACCTCCAACATATGACAACATATTACCAGCAAAAAACAAATTTCACTAATCCCTTCAGAGCTGCAGCCTGAGTCAAGATTCAAAGGTCATCATCAGAGATCCTGTTGGACCATATAATCTCAATTTCAAGAGTTCGGGAAGAACCATCTTTGTTTCTGTCGTGATTAAGACTGAATATTCCACTGTAAACTCCCTCGTTTACTACTTTATCAATTTGTATGGTAACTCTTCCAAGTGTTGCCTGTAGCAAATTAAGCAGAGTTGCCGTCAGTCACCTCAAAGAAAGAGCAGGGATCCGTTTACATCAATATGGCAACAGGGGCCAATTACTCATTTTAGCTTGCCTCCCTCAAAGGCAACCAACAGAGAATTAATAAGTATGGTCATTTACGGCAAAAAAAAGAGGAGGTCCCACAACCAGCAAAGTAAGAATTGCATAAACTATTGAGAGAAAAGTAATTCATTCTTTCAGAAAAACAGGTAGTCATTCATATTACGTGGACATGCAGAGCGTGAGACGTTGCTTGAAGAAGAAATAAGAAGTTACCTTGCCAAAAGTATTTTTGCTTTTGCATATGATGTACAACTTCTGGCCCTTTGGAGGCACATCAAACGCCCATGTGAATCCTTCCTTCCATTCTGGCGAAATACTGTGACTTACAACCTAACAGAAACACATTACGAGTGGTAGCTGTACAATCTTTAAAGATAACCAGAAAATTGAAACTAACTAGGGCCATTGGAATTTTGGGATATGAAAACTAGCAAATTCTATGCGTGTGAAAGAAATGCTAAACTGTGCCTTGCGCCTAAAGATGATTGATGACTTCAAATAAAATGTTTTGAAACTTCAGGTATATTGTTGATTGACCTGGAGCAAAAAGTAAGGTTTGTGATATTTTAAAACGAGAGAATAATAGATAGCAAAGAACCAATTATTTATATTTTCAGCTTCCTACAAAAATTAAGGAACTTCAACCAAACACACATGACGGAAAAATACTAGCTGGAGCCTTTGCAGTTGCACTTCTGCAGCCATCTACTTTATTATCTAGAAGGATCATTACCTTGGTTTGTTTGGGAGGACCATTGCCTATTGTTAACTGGCAATATGCATTTGTACTTCCCATAGCTTGCTTGAGGTTGTTTCCACGTTTAATGGTGACTGTCAAACAACCTGGTAAGCAATGCAGAAGACTATCTGCTCTCTCGTGGAAATTTGGGGGGCAGGTTTTCATGAGCATTTGCAGGATGGGAATGGCTTCAGCAGCGATCATAGCCTGAGACTTTGCTACATCTATTGACATGGTTGACCAAGAATGTCTTAGCAAGCACAAGGTGTCTAGTACAGAGTCTTGAGCCACTTCACTACCAGATTTGAGAGCTCCTACCAAATGAGGAATGCATAGAGTTGCTGCTTCAGACACATGGAGCTTAGGGAAGTTTGTGAATATGACATGCAGAGTTTTCAAAACCTCTTCATTGATTGTGGCTGTTGACCACAACTCTCTTTCCAGTGCAGCTGCATCACAAACCAATATGTCAAGCTATTACATATTCTGCGCAGAGAAGGAACAACAGAATACTATGCACATTTTTCCTTTCACTAAACCAGGAAAAAAAAAATAGTTCCTCAATAATAAAACAAAATAAGAAAAACATCACTTCATCATAAGTGAGAAATCATATTTCTCACTATGCATACAGATCAAGGATTTATATTGAAAAAAAATGGGAAGAGTAAGAAAAAGTAATTGATTTGATGCTATGCGCCAGAAAATCTTGGCCTATCATCATTTTGCTAGAGTCAATCTGGAATCAAGACTTTGGATACACCTCGTAGACGTTTCTCACTAGGGTGTGTGCACTTGCGTGCGTGTGCATATTTTCACAGATCAATGCTATATAATTAGGGTTTTCAAAATCGTTTCTTTCCATATTTATTTTTGGTGAGCAGGATAAAATGTTCGTTACTAGGCATCATTCCTCCTTAAACATGAAAAGATAGTAAAACGAGGTAATAGTAATTTGCTAGGAACTCCATCCTTTTAAAAACAGAGTCCTTAAATGAATTCCTAACATTCGGAAGTTAGATAAAGAAAATTTGACAACATAAGCACACAATTGATTGCCTATAGTATTGACAAGCATGACAAGATTAACCTACCTGTCAGAGATCTGATCAGCTCATTTGACACATATTCTTGTAGTGTGTGAGTAGAAAATAAAAAACGGATCAGCAGCTGCTTGTCCTGCAATTTCTAGGTTTGGAGACAGCAGTAATTCCTGAATGACCAGTATACCACCAGCTTCTGCAACAGCTCGCCTATTAGTCCTGCTGTTCATGACGAAGTTTTGCAGCACACAAATAGCAACCATCACCATTTCTTCCGTTGGCTGGTCCTCAAGTAAACTTACCAATGCACGACAAGCAGAAACAGAACCACTAGCTCTAGCATGTCCTTCATGCTGGGAAATATTTCCCAAAGCTAAAGCAACAAGAAGCTTGCTAGACGGTGATCTGGTCTGCGGATCCAACAGAAACTGAGATAACGGTGCTATTGCATACTTAGATGCCTTCATCTCTCTTATTTTCACATTGTTGAATAAAGCTTCAAGTAATTTCCCAGATGCTTCTTCACATTGATGAGATCTTAAAAGGTCTAACAGAACATCTATAGCTTCAGCTTCCATCATCTGTTCAGCGCTTGAAGCATCGCTTCTTTCATGAATCATTAGGCCATTCAGTGCTACACTAATGGTATTCTCAACTGTTGAGTGCAGAAGTTTCACAAGAACTACCACAGGAACTTTAAAATAATAATCAGCATTGGAGCATAGCACATTAGAAAGAACCAAAGCAGCTGATTCCCAGAGTGCATGTGGTGGCTGAGGATCATCTTGAATAATAACTTTTGCAAGCTCAAAAATGCCTCCTGCATCAGCAACTGCTTTTGGCCATCTTTTGGATATTTTCTCCAATGCTTTTATTGCTGTTTGCTGTAAGTTCAGTATTCCAATTCCTGCAAGTTGAACAAGAGGAACTACAGCATTCTTTGTTTTAATATCTTTCTGAAAATGTTCCTGTGCAAGAAGATGAGACAACAGTTCAGTGCCAAGTTGCTGAATGGCCTGGGATGGGGATTCCAGGAAAGAGATTAAGGGCTCAATAACTTGGCTAGGAGTTAGTTTTAAGGTTGCAAGACTTTGTGGCTTCTCCAATATATTTACAAGTGCTTGTAAGGCACTATGCTGTCCCCACAAGTCAAAATCTAGACGGAGCAGAACTTGAAAAAGGGGTTCTACAATTTCTGCAGCTGCTGAACTTCTAGCAATTGCACTACTATTTGTTAAAATGCGGAATAGTTCAGCGATTGTGGAGCACAGTGAGCTAGGTGCAAATTCAAGTAACTTCAGACAATTGTCAAGAATGCCAGCTTTAACCATGTCTAGTTTGCATGGCGTCCTATCTTTGCCAAGTTTGATGAGAGCAGATATGGTGGCCTCAATCAGCTGATAGTTGGAACCCACAACCAAACTAACAAGGAGATTCACAACATTGTAGGCTACTGCAAGCTCCGCATGTTGTTCATCTTCCAATAATCTCTCAAAAGCAAAAACCCCAGCTTCTATTGCCAGATCAGAACCAGACTGCATCAGTGAAACAAGGGGTTCTATGAATTCTGAGGCAAGCGGATCAGATCTAATCTTCCTGCTAGCAAAAAGGACAAAGCAGAGTTGTGCGGCATTGCTCTTCAGTTCCAAGGATGAAGCGGAGGACAATATCTGGTATAAACTCTGAAGTGGGTTCCCTTCTACATCAGCAAAAATAGATGCTTTTGGAGAATTCCCAGATGTTAATTTGATTAATGCAGTTAGAGCAGCCTCCTGCTCGCTACCTGATGCTGTATTAAGCATGTCAACCAAAGGCTGAATGGCCTGTTTAGCTAATTCTGAGTTTCTAATACTCTCGGCATCAAAAAGTTCATAAAGTGCTCTTGCTGCACTATATCTAGCATTTCTTGATCCAAGACGCAAAACAGCAATGAGTTGGTTCAGGGAACTTGCTGATGCTTCATGTTTAATAAGGTCAGAATTGCAAAATAGTATTCTTAATAGCTCCGAAATGCTGGCCTCAGTTGAGTCCTGAGGGCTCAAAGACAGGTATTTTGTTAAAGCTTCCAAAGCGCCTGCTTCAGCCATAATTGTTTTGTTTGTATCACTTCCATCTGCAATGCATGTCAAGATTTTAACAGCAACTGGTGGAGCACTAGGCCTTTCTGGAATTGGTCTCAATAGATCCACCAAGAGAGGTATAGATTTCCGTGCAGTAGACCCCAATCTTATATCTTCAATTTCAAAAAGGTGATTCAAAACTACTTGATCAGGATTTCTCACCAGTGAAAAATCATCTGATAAAGCAACAGTGTTTAGTATATCTGACTCTAAATAGCCAATCACAGAAATCAATCTGGCAACGGCACCAGAGTTTGCAACAGCAAGAGCTATTCCCTTATTACCATTACAAACAAGACTAGCCATAGCCTGGGCAGAAAAATATTTATATGCCATTTCTTCAGACTGCAGTAAATGAGAGAGAGAAGGTAAAATATGCATTGTTACTGGAGATAGAACAACATTTCCATCTTGAAACAAAATGGCCAGGAGCAAGGCGCTTATCCATATTCCTTCTGCATCCTCAATTTCAGCCTGTCAATAAAACACGTTATATTATTTAGCCCCCAAAACTTTTTGCATGCATAAATACGTATACCATAAGTGTGTGGAGCTGCAAGAATAATCAAACATAGGAATTCAATTAATTTTTTGAAGGAAAAATGTTGCATTACTTAAGCCATTAGAGTGTTGACTCTTCACTGATCATGCTTCAGCTCCTCATAAACAACAGTCGTTGTCAAGCACCTTTCATTTTACTTCACTGTTTTGACAAATCTATTTCTTTTAACTAACATGTTAAGAGTGACATAATAAACCATAAGTTTTTAATCAGTATAGACATAATCCTAATATGATTAATGGACATCCATATACTTTTCTCTTTTGCTCTTCTTTCCCAAATTTTATTTCTGTTTCCCACTACCCAATATTTGCTTGTCCCCTGTAGCAACATTTTCCACAAAAATGAACAGTCCTACATCCTTCAAGTTACTGTAGTTTGTTCTATGGCAAATAGACCCTTTCAAGCATACATAATGCAGCAAATGCGTAGGTAGAAACTTGTGTGTTTGGCATATCAGCATTGAAGCAGTAAGGCTTGATGTCCGTGAAACAGTAGGACACCAAAAAGATATCCCAGAAGAAATAAACAGAACGGAACAAATAATTGCATTAATATTGAATGGAACTTGAATTTTGAAAGCTCAAATTTGCATACCTGCGGATTGGAAGTATGGTTTGCAAGCTTTTCAGAGAGAGACTCAAGTCCACTAGCTTCCACAATTGTGAGTTTGTTCTTTGTATTGGAAGAAGCAATGATTGAGAGTAACCACAAGGCAACAGTAACACCTGAGACTTTGGCCAGATCAGGAATATCGAGATCAACTTCCTGAAATGCACTCTTCACCATAAAATTTCTAGAAGTTTTCCCTTCAACCTCTAATGAACAGCTAGAGTTCTGTTTCAGCATATCTACTAAAGCATATATTAATGGTTTTAGGTCCCCAGAAGTGTCAAGTACATCCATTGACAGCTCTTTATGCTCCTTTGCAGCACAAATGAGTAAGGAAGCTCCTCCAACTTTAACTTCTAAACTGGAGGAGTTCATCATTCTATCAGCTAATGAAATAATGGATCTAGACATGGCAGCCAACAAATCCCCAAGAACAACTAATTGATCACCACACAGTCTAGACAGAATTTCAATTGCTTTATCCTGCACTTGGGGAGGCCCCTCAGCCAGGCAGCGTACAAGAGGTTCTAAATTGGATGGTGTTTCTGCAAATGCAGACCACAGAGTGCAAGTGAAATTGTCGTCCTGTTTTTTCCGGGAAAGCAGTGCAACTACTTCCAAAGCCTCAGCAGCATCAGTTCCATTCATATCCATAGCACTCAAGGAACCAAGAAGTGCAAGAATAGTGAAACGGTACTGAGCATCTCCCTTCAGAACATCACCAACAGGAAAATGTTTCAGTAACTGATGAAGTGCGCGTGATACATTTTGTTTGCCTTCCAAAGATCCTTCTGCCAGAACTCTTGTTAAAGATGAAACAAGATCTCCTGCCAAAGCTTCAGCAGCAATAGATGTATCAAAGAGAAGATTGGCCAGTGCAGCAACTGCAGTTTCAGCAGCATCAATGGAGGAAGTTTTAGCCAATTTAATTAGTGGCTTGACATCCTCCTCTCCAATATAAGGCATCTTATTGGCAGATCCACTGTGTGTTGGACGAGACAGAGCACCCAATGCTCGAGCTGATTGAGTTGCAACTACTTGATTTTTGCTGGTCAAAAGCTTCATGCAAGGACGCACAATTTCATCAGTGGCAAGGAGGCTATCACAAATGTCTTGTCTTGCACTGAACAAATCAGCTAGGACAGAAGCCACATGTTGCTGGGTTTCCTCATCTGATAAGTTGAGAACCTGAACAAGAGTTCTCAACCCCTTATTAGCTGCAGAACTCTTCTGAAGGAGGTCCATCTGTGAAGCCATAGTAAGTACATGACCTAAGACAAGAATTATATGGACCTTTGAGCCTGGAGTGTCCCCAAGAAGCAATGCCAACAATTGATTAATGGTAGCAGAATCAGCTATTCGCACAAGCTTAATAAGTGCTTTGGCAGAAGCCTCTTGTCCTCTAGGTCCACCAATCTTTAAAAGCCATAAGAATGACGGTATGGCCCCTGCACTTTCAACACATGCACGAATATCTTCACTGTGACTGCACAGGTTCCACAGAATATGAGCAGCATCCTCTCTAGCCTTCTGCGATCCTGTCTCTAATAACTGAACCAATTGAGGAATTCCTCCGGCCGCAGTGATTGCCCATTTGCTGTCATCAATCTGGTGAATTAAAGTTGATAGCAACTGAACTGCATACTCTTGATGCTGCTCACCGGACAGTCCCAGCATTGCGATAAGTAACTGGATGCCTTCTCTTCTGTTTATGGCCTCCCATATTCCTACCTTGTCACAACATAAGCTTGTCAAGGAGAGTATAAGATAGTCCTGCACATCAGCAGCAGCCATAGTAATGAGTCCAATAAGAAACTTTTTTGAATCTGCATGCTCGAGCCATTTCGAGAGATAGATGTTTCCATATAGACTAGCCATGGCCTCTAATACTCGCTCTTGAATCAGCTTGTTATCTCGAGGCTTTAATAGTCCCACTAGAATATCCTCTATTTGAGTTGCATCAAAAGGCTTCCCATCAACATCATGTTTATCCTCAAACACCATCAGTGTATAAGCAAGAGCTCCAATTATATCACCAACTGGTGCAGCTAGGCGAGGAGATTGGGAGAGTTCTCCAAGATATAGTATTAAAGATGACATGCCACCACAAATATTTGCCAAAGCTTGCGTTGCATGCTCCTGCAGTTCCTGGCCGTTTCCCTGCATACACTCTTTAGAAGGAGCAATTATAGCCCCAATAAGAATTGGAACACCATCTGCACTGATAATGGCTTTCTTTGCCATAGTTGACTTTGATGAAAGGGCCTCTAGAGCATCAGCAGCACTTGCACGGACAGAAATATCATTTTCCTGACCAACAAGCCGAAGTAAAGCATTGACTGCGCCAGATTCTATTACTTTGGGGATGCTATCACTGAAAACCAGCACCAGTCGTGCTAGCAGAGAAGCTGCATTTGACTGAGCAACAGCATTGCTTGAAGACAAAAGACCCACAATAATATCCACACTCCCAGCTTCCAATGTTGCTTTCCAGTATCTGTCTTTGTCACCACACAGATTTCTCAATGCCCCAGTGATGAAACCCTCCACAACTTTGTCTTGCTTGCTTTTTGGATTTAGTTGATCCCATAAAGTTGGAACTACACCCTCTGTGACAAAAATTTTCATGCCAACATGATCATCTGAAAGACCACCAGAGGAAACTTCATATATTGCTTCAGCTGCAGCCTTCCTTGCCTCTGTGGTTTCAGACTTCAAAAGTGACAGTAAAGGTGGGATACAACCACCAAGAAGCACTTTTAACCTCAAATCCTCATCTTTGCACAGGATACTGAGAGTGGCAGCAACATTAACTTTTGCCAGAGAGGTTCCATTTCTGAGAATGCTTATGAACAATGGCATTGCTTGGGCGTGAGAACCAATAAGTGTTCTTGCATCCTTTCTTGCCCTGGCAATGCCTAGCAAACGTGCTGTGATAAATTCCTTCTCAAGTGGTGATGACAAGTTGGCATGCAGTTGCTCAACAAAATTAGCAACTGTAGTCATTGTAGATTCTGGATCATCCATTTCTTCGGCCGGTTTAGTTTCCCTGGATGAAAACGGTAATTACATCACTTGTTAGTACTTTCACATCCAGAAATTATGGATGCCATGTCTAACTTATCTCAGCCTTCTCGATCATCAATTAAACATTAAAAAGAAATCCGAACACGTCATAAAAAAAATTTCCAGGTAATAAAAGTTCAAAGCTCATGCATAACTTCAATCAAATAAATAGCTGCTAGGGATTATGAACATAAATATTGACAGTCCAAGATGACGAATGAATGGACAGTGGCGGTTCCGGAGATGTAGACTTTGACATTTGCTCTGATAAGCCACTTAAACCCTCCTTCTAGGGTGCCGGAAAATTGAAATGAAATTCTGAAACATTCAAATCCCAAGCCAACGTCTTTCCCAGAGAGAGAGAGATGTCAAAAGACATGCGTTTACTTCTCCTTGTTTTCGTTATATAACAATTCACCAGGACCATTTTTCAAGCAGAACCAACAAGATCAGAAATTTGTCGCATCCACGTTAGATAAAGAGAGGGAGCTACTGGGGTAACCCAATGCTACTCTACAAATTGCAACATTATCAGTGAGTCCTAACAAAAACACCCCACAACATAGGGAAGGTAGTCGAATTGTACAACTCAGATCTCCGATTTGATGACTGATTCAATAGTAAATGTGACGGGTGGTGCATGCTACAACACTACAATCCAGAGGTCACATTAACTGGAGATGCTCGTGTCAAATTAAAACCATGATGAGTAAATATTGGACTGGAAAATCAGACATAACAGTAAAAGGCCTTGTATCACATGCGACACCGCAAACCACGCAAAAACGGAATGTATAAAATTAAGGAAAACCAAAATTGAAAGTCCTGCCAGAGACGCTACCTCGCAAAAATGCAAATGCCGAAGAATTGCCTCCTTCTGACTAGCGCCGAAGCCTCATTCTTCAGCAAAACACCTCAATTCAGCGCCATTTCCCGTCCGAATTTTTTTAAGCTGCAAAGCTAGAGCGAGCTCCCGCCACTGTGAGGAACAAAAAAAAAAAAAGGGAAACCAACGGATCAAATATGGAATCGAACTCAGATCTTTACGCAAGCTCAATAGGAGAAGAGAGAAAGGAACGGGAGAAGTAAGTAAGAGAGAATCACCAAAAGAACAAGGTGAGAAGTGAGAGAAGTAAGGCAGCAAAAACAGATCAAAATAGAAGTGAGTGGACTAGGGGTGGAGAAAGGCCAATTTGGAGTTGAAACAGTGAGGAAAGTGGGGGCAGAAGAATTGAAGAGAGGAAATCATAAGAACAAGGAAGTGAGACATAGGAATTCACTACCTGAGAAGGACCTGAATGACAGCAACGTCAATGGAGGAAGAAACGGAGGTACGAGACATGGAGACAGAGTGAAATGGGAGGGAAGGGGGGGGGGGGAGAGAGAGTTGGGGCCTTTTGTTCCTTTTCATGTCATGTGTGCGTTATTTTGTTTTTTTCCGTTCTCTGCTTCCCTCTCTTTTAAAAATTTTGATTTAAAAAAAATTAGTTTTTCCTTTCTGGGGTAATTTTCTCCTGATCCCGTCTCTTTTAAAAATTAATTTAAAAAAATTGAATTTTTTTCTGATCAGGATTTTGCCGCCAGGAGGGGTACGTGAAGACGGGGAGCAAAATATTTCGTTCTGTTTTTTTTACTGTACTACTACTACCATTGAGATTATCTTCTGGGGATTTTGACCAATTTTGGCTGTTCCCAGGTATAACTGTAAATATGCCAGTTTACTTTATCACCTGCGAGTCTTTTGCTTTTCCGGAGGGACAGGGCGAGCTGTTTGCGATGGATAACAGAACAGTGGCATTCCTTGTTCAGGGGGAAAAAAATGGATTTTATTGCACTCCTCCGGTTTCAATGGCTTTCTATTCACTCCTCACTGGTCAACCTCTATATTCCCTTGGTAATTGTGCATCCTCAAGATGATACAGTACTTACCTCAATTTTATTCTTTTATTTATGAAAATTAAAACAATACACTACATATTAGGAGGGAGCATGTACTTCTAAATTCACGAGTTGGAATTGGCAGTCACGCCCAAGATTTTGTGTTGGCTCGTTATTGTTGTATTTTTTGTTTTTATGGGTAAACACCTGATCTATTGAGTCGGCTATCTTTCAGGAATAATAATAAACTTACACTAATTCAAATCAAGACATAACAAAAACTATTAAGATTGATACCCCTAGCTTCTAAGATGTTATATTTTCATACCTTGAATTCAAGACTCGTGGTTAAGCTAGTGTTATTGTTGTATTTTCTTTCTTTATAAAGTTAATTTGCATTCTTATTCAAATACATAAAAATTTATTTTGGGGAGCTTGAAAGGTAGGCGTCCCGTCTGCGGGTTCTAAAAAATTAATTAATGCAGTTTGTGCGAAATAAAATTTTCCTGGTATATTTATTTGGAAAAATCACAATTAAAAACCCTAAAATTTGAAAGATGCAGGTAGAAACCCGTAATAATTTCATTATGTTTTTGACAATAATAATATGTCATGGAGTTGTCAAAACCCATAGTGAAGTTATTACGGGTTTTATCTGTGTTTTTCAAATTTCAAAATCTTTTTTTTTTGTGATTTTTTCTATTTATTTCTCATATTATAAATCACTCCCTTACAACTAATCTAAAAGGGCACGAAATTTGCGATGACAACACCAAATGTGTGGGGCAGGCCCCAACAACTAAATCATTATTACCATTTCCCCCACGTTTTGTGAAGGAGATTGACTATTTTTTCTGGGTCGCTAAAAAGAAATCTCTTCCTTTCTATATATTACCTCTGGTAACAACTAGTTAACTAATATGAATAGACTAAGAAAATAAGTTAAATTAGTTTTTATAATAAATAGGTATTATCTTTCATAAAATACCCTTACTAATCAAGTTATATTAGCTAGAACTATCATTATTAGAAGGATTATCTTGAGGGAAAAAAAGATAAATATGAAAGAGAAATAGATTTGAATCTTATATTTAGAATAAAAATAAAAAATCAATTAAATCTTATATTAAAAACTGGATAAAGTATTTTTTTCTGCATACTTCCATGTCTTGTTCCAATAATTTTACATTTTTCACCTTATTATGGTACGTCCACGGCTGCTCATATGGGCAGGGGGACAACCCTCCTTACAAACATGATTAATGTCATATTCGAATATTAAAATAATAGTGCGCATCTAAATTAACAAGTATATATTATCGTCAAATCACAGATTCGACTTTCATATAATATTTTAATTCAATGACTTTAAGCCTTTAAATACGTTTCTGTATCAACACTGTTGCGTTGGTGATAAAGCTTACGCGATACCCATAGAAATAAACATATATATTCTTCCGATCTTTAATATAAAACCTATTTAAATAATTTGATTAGACTAAAGAAGTTAAGTAAATTGATTAATTATAAAAAAATATGATATGTTTTTCTTAAAACACCATAATCATTTTTCTCAATATTCTTTCTCTCTCATTTACTTAATTATGGTTGATAGAGTATCTATAAGGGTAATTTTAAGAAAAATTAATAAATATGACAAATAAGCCTTATATTTAGAATTAAAATTAACTTAATAATTAAGTCTTATATTAAAGATCAAAATAGTATTTTGTAGCAAAAAATACCCTCAAAAACACTGTTTTTTACTACGCGAGTTTGAAGGGTGGAAAATCTCAACCAGACAACTGCTATACTCAAGTCCTGTCAAGTCCAAATCATTTGGTATATACCAGCAGCTAGAAAATAATAGAAACTTGATAAGAAAAATACTATCTCCGATTTTTAATATAAAATCTTGTTTGATTTTTATTTTGATTCTAAATATAAAACCCCTATCGACTTTGTTTTTATATTTTTTATTTTTTTCAAGATAGTCGTCTAATAATGGTAGTTATAGCCAACACACTTGATTAACAAGGATATTTTAGAAAAGATAATACCTATTTATTATAAATAACTAATTTAACTTATTTGCTTAATCTTCTTAAATTAATCAACTAATTCTTATGATTAGAACCGTAGGTAATACTTTTTATCCGTAATCAGAATTAAGAATGCAAATTCTGCAGGTGAAAAAATTACCACGGGTTTTTTTTTTTTTTTGCCAAAATACCACGGGAGTATAAAATCATAATTTATTGGTTGTTTTCAGTGTCGGCAGTCAGCCATGCGTACGAGGCGTAACCCTTTCTTATCTTTTATTTTATTTTATTGAAAAATGATACGATATTTACTTTCTTCTATATAAATTACACGATCACTCGTTACAACTTAAAAGAAGATTAGAACAGTAGGTAATACTTTTTATCCGTAGTGAATTAAGAATGCAAATTCTGCAGGTGAAAAAATTACCACGGGTTTTTTTTTTTTTTTGTGCCAAAATACCACGGGAGTATAAAATCATAATTTATTGGTTGTTTTCAGTGTCGGCAGTCAGCCATGCGTACGAGGCGTAACCCTTTCTTATCTTTTATTTTATTTTATTGAAAAATGATACGATATTTACTTTCTTCTATATAAATTACACGATCACTCGTTACAACTTGAAAGTGGCAGGAGACTATGATGCCTGAGTTGAATCCATCAGAAGCCATGTCCTCATCCTGCAGACTATGTACGCTGCTTCCATATTATTATTGGTCAAATCAAATGTCACGCATTATTTTTTCCCCATAAATTAAAGTATTTTCAAGTTATTTTAAGCTTAACATTAATCCTTACCGGAAACGTTAAGGTTAAAACGCTTTTAATAAGTATATTTCTTGGCATTCAAAATTGTATTATCTTCTCTA
Organism: Neltuma alba; assembly: GCF_004799145.2. Taxonomy (NCBI): domain Eukaryota; kingdom Viridiplantae; phylum Streptophyta; class Magnoliopsida; order Fabales; family Fabaceae; genus Neltuma; species Neltuma alba. The sequence goes on from NW_021636324.1 coordinate 268,177, forward strand.
CAGGAATAGGACTATTTATTATCTCAACTAACAGTTTGTTAATAATATCATTACATTACTAATTACTAATTTGAATTGTCTTCCCCTCATTCACTTCTTTATTCCAATTTTTTTCTCCCAACAGCTAGCAAATACAAAATGCTTGTTTGGAATCATGTTCAAAAGTACTTATAAGCATGTTTCATGTCAGTTAGAATAAATCTTTTCACATATATTTGCCTCTTATCCTGTAGATCCTGATTAAAATTTGCTCATAAACAATTAAACATTCCAAAAGAGCATTAACTCTTCCGCTGCTAAATGAGTTTTCTCTCAAAACACATTCCAAGATATATCTGATATTCTTCATGTTTTTTTTATGACTGGATATTCTTCTTAAGATATTGGTATACGTTGAGGATAAAAATCCAACTCAAATCAATCACACAAACTAATAAATTAGTGAATTAGTCTTCGACTAGTCTTATTGTTAACAGAGTCTTGAGCGGTTCAACTGAATTGAGTTTTATGTCCCCCCCTCCCCCCCCACCCACCCCCACCAAACCTCCTTATTGAGGATGGGATCTGAAAAATCGAGATGCATGTGGTGGGGAACGCCCATACCGATCATGTTGAGCAAGCCGCCCATCCTTCTCCTTCAACACTGATTCAATATAGTGCATATTTGCCCTTTATCTATCACTATTATTATTGTTGTTGTTTTTTTTTTTTTGCTGAAATTATTATTATTGTTATTATTCAGTATATATTTTACACGTTGTGTGTATCTAAATTCCGCGTACGTGGAACAAGGAGTAGCATACATAGCGACCAATTGACCATACTTGACAACTAATACCAGTAGTTTTCATTACTATTTTTCGTTGAAAAAATTAATTAATTACTACTACCTCCGGTCCTTCATATAAGACTCTGTTTGATTTTTATTTAATTCTAAATATAAGATCTCAATTCACTTTGTCTCTCATATTTACTCAATTTTTCCCAGATAATCCTTCTAATAATTATAGTTCTAGTTAACACACTTGATTAACAGATATTTTAGGAAAGACAATACCTATTTAGGACAAGTAACTAACTCAACTTACTTCTTTAATCTCCTCAAATTAGTAATTGGTTTTATAATTAGGACCGGAGGATAGGTATGGTAGTTAGGAGCCAGTAGATGCCAAAATTTACTGGCCAGAAAAGTTTCGGAAATTTAAAGCCTATTTTCAATCATAGTTACGACACTTTTGCGTGGGATTGAACAGAGAACCATGCCCCGCCATAGTCGCTGGGATCCGAGGACGATCAAAATGCACTTATTATTAATTTAACATAAAATTGATTAATAACAGATATAAAACGTATTTTTTATGAACCATAATGCTAATTTCATATTTTAAAATTTTATGTAACATACGGGAAAGTATTAGCCAAAGCTATATATCGTTCTTATTTATGGGGGTTAGGGGGTATTTGGTAACATTAAAAAATTACTTATCAGAATTATTTTTCAGCAAAACGAGATAAATTCCTCCATATAATTTACTTCGTAAATCATAAAAGTACTTTTGAAATCATGGTTTGGTTTCCATCCAAACACCCCCTCTGTCATCCTCCTTCTCGGCGGTCAAGATCGACGCGGGACATAAATACAAAGCTCATGAATATGGATCCGATAATGTCCTTATTTGTAATTATTTTTATATTTAAATTAAAAATATCCGCATCATTTTGTTATTGAACTTCAAGGGGACAAGAAAAGATCCTCAGCAATCATATCGTCATGGCTTCGAAGGAGTGAGGGAGACACAAGGAAGGTTTGATGTGTATACTCATATAATCACACTTTTTTTTTTCTTTGATCTCTATCCAAATGTATCGGGTATAGTTACTTTATTAAAGTCAGAGTAGCAAAGGATGTGATCATTTTTACAGTTTTAAAAAAAAAATCACTAAGAAATAAAAACTTTTACATGAAACAAAACCCATTTTAGATGGTTAATCATAAAATCACATCTAAAAAGTTAATCCAAAACATCTCAGTAAACCAAAACAAAAGTTATGTTATATACTTACCTCATATTCTTATAGATCACGATTCAAAAATTGCTTTGAAGAATTTTACTACCATTCCAAAATAATTACTGTTTATTTGGCAAATTCTCACAATCATTTAACAAAACTTTTTCTTTATGTTCTGTAAAACAAAACTTCTATCACATACTCATACTATATCGCAAAGTCAAACTAATCCAAACATAAAGGAGAAAATGATGATTGACTTCCAGACTTAGATGATAACTAACTATCGTATGTTTTTTCATACATAGGTCTGACACAGAGTAGTAGATCTAACCAAAGGTGAGGAAAGAGAGCCTAAAGGGCCCAAAAAAAAAAAAAGGAAAGAGAGAGAAGAAGGTGGCCATGGAGGAGACAAGGAAGGGAAAGATACAAAGGAGAGGGAAGTTGGGAGGGATTGAATTGAATGGATTTGGAAGGCAATGACAGAAAAAGACAGAAAAGAAATTGAGAGCTTTGCTTAAAATAACTCTCACTGAGCTGTGATCTATGACCCACACGTCATTTCTCTCTCTGCCCCATGTGCTCTCAGTCTAGTCCTCTCACTCTTTATTATTCCCTGCCCCATCCCTCCCTCCCTCCTCTCTCTCTATTTCTTCATTCCATAATCACACAAAATTAAGGTTTTGCTTTGGATCACAAGTTTAACTAGATTTCTTGATTAATCAGCTTTTCAATGGGTTGTTAAATTTCCTGCACCTTTTTCTGCATTCTTGGGGGTGTGATTCATTTCGTAGTTATCGTGCAAAGTGAAAGTCTAACGTTCTGATGAGTAGTATTTGAAAGGGCAAACGATTGTGTGTGGATGAAAAAGGATTGCTTGCACTAATCAAACTGGTTGAAGTTAACTAAACCACTACAGATGAATGAATTATGCGTGTTCGCCTGTTTTTCTAAAACATTATAATGACAGGAGCGGCTGAATCTGGGAAATGCTTTCATGACCCCTTTTTGGGGCTACGGGTAACGGTGTAAGTGTAAGATCATGATTGTGTTATTGAAAATAATCCTCGTTGCTATTTAACTTCATTAGCGTAATCATCTGGAGAAGCATCATTTGCTTTTATTTATTAGAATTGTGTGAAGTGTTAATTACCGGGCAGCCCCCCACTAGCCTGGGCGTGTGAAATATCATATTTTTAAATTCTCATGAATTCTTGGTGTAAAACCACCACGCACGCACACTTTTGCCTTCAACCATGTAATCATATGGACAATTCCATTTGCTAATTTAATTTAGATAAAGTTTACCTAACACTATCGACCAGCCAGCAAAAAAATAGAACAATCTATTTAATTATACAAAGTTACACTCAATTACCGACACTTTATGACCCCTTGATAGAAGTTGAACTCGCAAAGATCGTGAATGAAAAAAGAATCTTATCAGGAGGAGACGTCAAGTCCTAAAGCGCAAAATTTTAATTCAATTGGAAATTGACCCGTATAATTACTCATTATTTACAATTTACACAGTATCCTCTTCCGGTCCTTAATATAGGACTTAATTATTAATTGATTTTAATTCTAAATATAAATATTTATCAATTTTTTCTAAATTACCCGTATAGATACTCTCTCAACCATAATCAAGTAGAAGAAATAGAGAGGATATTAAAGAAGATAATTATGGTGTTTTAGGAAAAACATGTCATACAAGGTCTTCTTAATCAAATTAATTAAAAAGACCTAATATGAGTACTTTGTTATTCACATAGACTGTTCACCTGTTCCTGTTAAATTACAAGCGAGATGAGTCCAGAGATATAACTTTTATCTGCATGATGACTATTAGGGTTTTTGGCCCGCATCATCTGGAGAGTCCATGGCTCCTTCACCATTTTTTGAGGAAATATAACATATAAGATGACATGGGCTTTTTAGATAACATCCCGAACAAAACATTTATTTAGAATAAAATTATGACAAAAATAAAAGCATTGGCTTACCCGTCTCATAATGGACATGCATAATTAAATATATTGAATAAAAATAAATTGTCCGATTTCAACTTTCAGGTGCTTGAATTTTCTTAAAAATTGTTTTGACTTTTATTTAACATCTTCTTCCGTTTAGCAAATGGCTAAAAAAAATTGGCTATAGTTAATTGTTTTTTTTTTTTAAATGGATTTTACGTGGTCAACTTCATTGTTTCACCAACTCTCTGTGCTCGGAGACTTCTTTTGGAAAGAAAAATATATATGTTAATGATGTTCTGTCCAGCTTAGCTTCACGTTTCCTTCTTTCCCCGCATTCATGTTGCAATCAATGGAGGGGGAAAAATAGCATAACTGAGAATAAATCACTACCGATCTCTCAAAAAGAAGATTTCTGAAACAAATAACCACTGCCCATTGAATGATGAAACATGAACTACAATACTAGGAGGCTCAAATTAACGACCTTCCTTTCATCATATGATGACAACGCGTACTCATCCACAAGCTGTGTACACACACTAATAAATCCTAAAGCAGAGACAAGTGCAAATTGCACCTTTGGATCGTCCACACTAATCGATCGGACGCTAAAGCAGAGACAAGTGCAAATTGCACCTTTGGATCGTCCACACTAATCGATCGGACGTCCAAAATCGGAAGGTGCACAATATAATTTGCTATATGCCTACAACGGCATTCCCACCACCAATTATTTTCTCCGCCCTGATTAAAATTGTTCGTCTGCGCTCACGCACAGGCACACTCATAGACCTTCTGTCTCGTGCTGCCGTGCGATCCAGCCATTCGCCACGTGTCCTCCGATGCTACTATTCCCAGCCACACCACTTCAGAAGGGCTTCTGCAGGTACATGAACATGTCCTTCACGGTGACATCTGACCGCCGCCCTGAAACTGCGATCCGAAGCCATTGTTGTGCCCAGAGTGGCATCCACGTAATTATACGGATCAATCATAGCGTTCACAAAGTCTCATATTTTCATTATCATCGGAAGATAAGAAGGAATCTTTTCTATAAGTAGAAACCAATAATTGAAGGGCTGAACCTTCCACTTCATTATTGTTCATATCCTTAGAGGGCTTTGATTGGATGCATGAGAGGTGTGCGGTAAATCATCAGGCCCCCACAAGGTTAAATGCGATGAGTGACCTGGACAAGTAACGGTCCGATATTCTACGGTGAGAGGACATCTGCACCGTCCATTTCATATCGTTGTCATTAAATAGATAAATGTGTGGCCACCAAAATTTTCTAAGGGACGCAAATGTCCAAGACAAATTTTTTCCGGAGCCAACGGTCATTTCATCCCAAGCACGCCGCATTAACAAAAATCTCATGCATCACAATCGAAATGTGTTTTCTACACCCAATTAATTCGAGTTAGGGAAAAAAAATTAATGGACAGGGCAGCGGGGGGTGTTATCGAGGATATACCCTTAAGCTATTCTTTTTGCGAGCGGAGCGATCGACATCTGCGAGACGGTATTCATGCATGATCCAATTTGTTTTCTCGCCTTTGGGCGCTTTTCCGGCATAAAATACCAAAGCTTTCTTGATCCCAACCGGTTTCGGATGACCGATGGGCTTATCTGCTCCGGTAGCCTTCCAGTAGCCGCTCCCTGCTGCCCGGTTCGGCCTTGAACCGTTAGGATATTTGCGTTCTCTCGGCGAGAAGAAATACCACTCCTTCTCCCCATAAAGAGCCAAGCCTGTAATAGGATGAAAAAAATAAATACTCGCAAACCAGAATTTGACAAAACTAAACCAGCAGGACATTGGGAAAAACAAAAAAGGCAAAAGATTTATTACCAGGAAGATCCCAAGGATCATACTTGTAAAGATCGATCTCTGCAATAATCGGAACAACTATTTGCTGCGATGCACATCTACGACAGAGATAGTGCATCACGAGCTCCTCATCCGTCGGATGGAATCTGAAGCCGGGTGGCAGCTGTAGATCTGCTGATGCCATTTTACAATATTGGCCTTCTAAGATCCTGTTTTGCAGATTTCACCTCAATATATAATAAAAAAGTAACTGTTGCAGCTAGCTGCGAACGTCTTGTTGCTCACTCACTTCCTCTCCAGAGCAGGAGAACAATGGCGGCGCTTGAAACTTCAAACGCAAGGGAGAGGCCAGTATTTATAGACCACAGAGGGGGACACGTGGAGGGAGGAGCCAGCGGTTTCTAGAAGACACGTGGGCGATAACATTTTTCTGGGTGTGGTGGTGGGGTGTGGAAGAAAGCGGTAAGCTTTGTGTGCTTACGTGTCTGGACACGCGTGCGAGCATGGAAGTGCGGTGCGTGCGTGTTGATAACCCACAGGAAGTGATTCGGTCACTGCTTACGACACTGGTTTTGGACTGGGGTGTCCGGCGGTTCAGACCGGTGCCCTCGGGATTCGCATGCAGTCGGCCCGTAGATTCGGTCTGTCAGGCGCATCATCTGCAGAAATCCCACGGCAGATCAGATCGACACGTCAGTGAGAGATCCACTGCGTTGGATCATCATCATTCGCGTGATTTATGATTTGTTGCTTCTAAAGCCCCCCGTCCCACCTGACCTCGGTGAGCTCTGGCACGCGCTCGCTTTTGGGAGCGCTCTAGTAGTAGCCTAATACGTAGTGCCACCAAATAGTTTTTCTCTTTATGGACTTTTTTTTTTTTTTCTTTGTTATCTCACCAAAATCTAGTTATTGCTGAGAGATATATCTTTGAAAGCACTTGTAACTGTTAATTTCATTTGCCCTGCTAGTTTGCAGAAAAGAGATAAAAATGAGATAAGTATAATTGAGAATGATAACGATGGTATTTAAAATTTGAAAAGGGGGAAGGAAAAAAAAAAAGAATTGGAATTGCCGGTGATTACGGGAAGGGGAGGGGTGTATTAAATCGTAGGGTTACCGAGCAGCCTCCAGAAATGACTGGATTCAATGGACTTTTTATTTTTTTTTTTCTTTGTTATCTCACCAAAATCTAGTTATTGCTGAGAGAATATATCTTTGAAAGCACTTGTAACTGTTAATTTCATTTGCCCTGCTAGTTTGCAGAAAAGAATAAAAATGAGATAAGTATAATTGAGAATGATAACGATGGTATTTAAAATTTGAAAAGGGGGAAGGAAAAAAAAAAAGAATTGGAATTGCCGGTGATTACGGGAAGGGGAGGGGTGTATTAAATCGTAGGGTTACCGAGCAGCCTCCAGAAATGACTGGATTCAATGTAGGGGGTTGGGGGGATGCTAGAAATTGACATACACGTGTGCAAATGTCAATCGGACATGACTTAGGAAGTTACCAGGTAAGCTCCTACCCCAACTTCCCCCGCATTATTTAATTAAATTAATTTTTGGTCAGCACGATCGGCCACCTTTTCTTTTTCTTTTCGGGTCGGGGTGAGACAAAAAATGCTTAGTCATCATAGCGAGAAGAGAGAAAAAGAAGACAAGCGTCGGGCCGTACGGTGGCGACCGGTGAGTCTATCCTGTTGCACCCGCTCACTTTCGGTGATCGGTGGCAGCATTGTGGGTGCCCGTTCTACTTGAGTCTACCCACTAGCCTCACAGTCCGCTCATTATCCACCACGTGGCCAGCAGTTCGGGACCATGCGGTGAAATCCCCCCACGTCACCCGCGGTATAGACATTTCTCGAACTTTTCTTCCGTCTTCACTCCTTTGGAGCATAACTTCCCCTAAAGATTCCTTCCCTTGGTAATTAAACGTACGAACCACAAGTGGCAATAAACGTGATAATCGGATATTTTCTGCCTAATAGTAGGATCCTCGATGTTTGCACGTTCCAGCTCATACTCCTCCGGTCCTTATTATAAGACCCAATTTGACTTTTTATTTGGTCCTAATTATAAGACCCAATCCATTTTATCTCTTATATTTATACATTTTTTTCCAAGATAATCCTTCTAATAATGATAGTTTTAGCCAATATACTTAATTAGCAGGATATTTTAGGAATGACAACACTTATTTATTTAAATAACCAACTTAACTTACTTCCTTAATCTCCTCAAATAAGTCAACTGGGTCTTATAATTAGGACCGGAGGAGTATAATTACAAAGACTCTTCCTGCGACTCGGATCAAAAATGATTTTTCATTTTTTTTACATAAATGAAAATAACGTACTCTTCCGATCCTTAATATAAGACCCAATTCTTCAATTGGTTTTGGTCCTAAATATATCTCTTATATTTATACATTTTTTCCAAGATAATCCTTCTAATAATGATAGTTTTAGCCAATATACTTAATTAGCAAGGATATTTTAGGAATGACAACACTTATTTATTATAAATAACCAACTTAACTTACTTCCTTAATCTCCTCAAATAAGTCAACTGGGTCTTATAATTAGGACCGGAGGAGTATAATTACAAAGACTCTTCCTGCGACTCGGATTTTTCACTAAATGAAAATACGTACTCTTCCGATCCTTAATATAAGACCCAATTCTTCAATTGGTTTTGGTCCTAAATATAAGACCCATTTCTCATATTTATCAATTTTGTCTAAATTACCCATATGGATACTCCCTCAATCATAATCAAGTAGAAGAAGGAGATGGGGTATTAAAAAAGATGATTATGGCGTTTTAGGAAAAATGTGTCATTTTTTTATAATTAACTAACTTACCTAGCTTTCTTAATCTAATCAAATTAGTTAAATGGGTTTTATATTAAGGACCGGAGGAGTATAAGTTTGACATGAGCTTCGATCTTGGTCTTCCAACATGTCGTATATATGCATTTGGTTGATTTAGTTAATAATATCTTTAAACATATCCGAAAGATGGCTTTTCTTTTCTTCATTTTAGCAAAATCATGGGACCAATGCTTAATTACTGTTTTTAGCAAAGTTATAACGCAAGCAATTAAAATTATCAAAAGTTATAACGGGGGGAAAATCAACAAGGACTTTTGAAAGTACGTTTTTTCAAAGAACGGGTTCGAGAGAGGTGTTCATTTAATTACTAATAAATTCAATTCGACGTCATTTTCCGTATCACATTATTGGACCCTATCGATACGAATAGGTTAAGGGTGCATAAGCGTGGACAAAATTACAAATCTTCATGTCATTATAATATTTTAATTAAAAAATAGTGAATTTTTTTAACAGATTGCATATGATTTTCTGAAGGCCTGGAATTAAACCGAGGGGGAAATGTTCGCCTCCTCTTCCTCTTTGAAAAAAGGGGACATGCTGACACGGATGACAGTGGGATGACGTGGCGCTCAAGCCCGGAGAAAAGTGATGGTCATCCCTTTTGGACCCACTTGAAGCTGAGTTACCTCCGTTGATTACTCACTTTCGTTAGGATTTGCTTAATCATAATATAAAACACTAATACGTATTCTCTCCCTCCCTATCTCATACACAGAGAAAGTGACAGAGATGGGGTCCGGAAAAAACAAAATTAAAAAAAAAAGAGAGAGAGAAAATCTAAGATATGATGATGCTATCGCCAAATGTAAAATCAAAGATGGTGGAAGGAATTTAAGCATGCATGTGGTGGCCATCAGCCTGGCTAGTTCTAATCAAGTAGGCCTATGCACATGGGCAAGAACCGCCCTTTTATTTATTTTCTTAAGATGATATTTCCAACAAATTTTTAATTAAGTCTATTAATTCCTATACTAAGTGATGGTCGGCAATCAGGCCATTCAGCACCAAGCCTGTAGCAGCATGTTCTCTCAACAACTAGTTATAACTGTTATTAACTAGTTGGTCCTAATTTATCTGCTGCGGGTAGTAGAACACATAATGTCTATGAGATCAATACTGCTTAAAATTTATTTTAAACGTTTTTCTCTTTTTATTTATAATTAAGAATATTGTATTGGATATTCATTGTGTTTCATTTTAAGATTATACCATGATAAGAAAAAGTTTAAATCATGCAAATCAACATATTGCAGTGACATGAATAGATTTACACTGTAAAATTACCACGGATTTACTATTGATTTTACTTTTATTCTCTTCTTACCGTGTCATACGCATACATTTCAAAGCCCCCAATGCTACGTGCAGGGATACTGTTTACGCAAATCAAGAATAATGAAACTATGTAGAGTGTATATATAGTTGGACATCAATTAAATACAATTTCTGGTCCTTGATATAAGAATTAGTTTGACTTTTAATTTGGTTATAAATATAAGACACTAGTATATTTTATCTCTTATATTTATCTATTATTTTTAAAGTAGTCTTTATAAAAAATTGCACAAAGTTTCATCACACGGTACTTCTAGTTTATGCACCTCGTAAGCATATACGTTGAATTGATTTGATGGTCCTAAAATAAGTTGAATTCACTATCATTGCATGAGCGAACGAAACACAGATTATTATGATTATTAATCTTACCCTTAAAGGCAGGCAAGTGGGTTGGCTTGACCTTTCAAATGAAAGTTTATTGGTCCAAATTAATCCTTATTTTAACCTTCTCAGGCTGCAAATAATATAAACTTGTCCAAGTGAAATGAACACGTTCTAATTTCTCTTCTTCTAATATCAAAAAGAAGGAAATTCAACTTTTTTATAGCTCGCCGTAATTTCTTCGGGGAGTTTCATAAATCAAAAGGCCAGCAAAAGATGCTACCTATAGGTAGCCGCCGAAAAAGCCTCCATTATTTTCATTCAATTCCACATTAGTCTGCTTTTTTAGTTCACCTAATTCAACGTTGGTGATCAGTCCTATAGATAATCCACAGTGATGAATAATATTAATCATTTCATAAATAATTATACAAATGGTGGCGACTTTTGAATGTGTTGATGATTATCAGCCGTCTGTACAAATTTGTATATATAAATAATATGGATTGCCCGCGCGCCTAACTCCTTCATTCAAGCGAATCGAATAAATTAATGTGACCTGTTTTTGTCTCGTTCTGAGTTGAACCCTTTTGGCTGTTCATTAAAATAAAGCCAACATTCCTCCGTTCACACTACACACACAGGAACATCTTTTATTCAGTTGATGATGCCATATGACTTTCACATTAAGGTAACCCATTGAATTCTATGTTTACCTACAGACTTGAGGATAAGGTTGAGGCTTTCAATAATCCACAACCTTATCTTCATTGCTGACTTGTTTTGTTTGCTTCTTCTGTCAAGAAATCGAAAAATGAGATTATATATATATATATATCTCTTACTATTGATCATTGCAATGTCAAAATTAGACCATCTTCTTCAACTCACTCACAGGGGTTGACAAGAAAATACGTACGGAAGACCCTTGTTTTTGTCAGCCAACATGTAGCTATAATCCACATGGAAGGCAATGCAAAGGGAGGGATTACACAAACCAATGCTGCGTGGGATATATATATCAATTAATGAATCAGTATTCACATCACATAATGCAACATCTTGCACAATATGATAAGGCCGAATGAGAAGAAGATCAGACACGTCAGACGCACTTGCTCAAACGACTCCAACAATTCCTTTGACAACGATTGATCAGTATCCCACCCTTTTAATATCAGAGGTGTTTAAATCTACGGACCGAGCAGTGACTAAACTCTATATGGCTTTTTTTTTTTTTTTTTTTCCTTTTTCCCGTTGGCCATGTGGGTCGACCGTTTGGATCTATCTGCTGTGTATATTGTACAGTGATTGATGTTGAATATTGATAATTCACTGTACGCATGAAGTCTCACTTTTCCTATTTTGGAGAGCAGAGTGCTGACACTACAACTCAGAATGTAGGCTTTTGCATGCAAGTTGCGTCGGGACAGCCTCCGAAGGAACATCGACCAAGCATTTATGGGCCACTGGCTTAACATAGGAGGCGGCCTTTTGCAAGTTGCAAAGTGACAAAATGTGGGTCAGGCCGATTTGGAGCTTAGTTATATGATATGGACCCAAATTACAAGAGTGATATCTTAACAGTGCTGTCGGATTTGATCGAGATTCTGTTCTTTAAAGAGCATATATCCCCGAGATTATTGGCTCATATAGTTGACAGATTACAAATCTTTATTAGATACCTGCTGCGCCTCTGAGTTCCTCTCCTCTTAGTTTTGAGGCCTTTGTTCACGAACTTAGGTGTCCGAACAACCTTTTCAGAGGCCATAAACTGTGCTGTAATACTCCTTTCATCGAGACTCTACTCGCCAATGCGATTCCTTGTCTCATATTAAGCTAACATCTTCAATGAATTTAAGTCGGGCAGCGTGATGATATATTTATTTCTAGGCCTTCAGGAGCTTCTTAAGAGCACGAGAATGATCCGTTCACTGTACTGGTCCCAAAGGATGATCACATGAACGGTTTTTGCCACTGTAATCTCACTCACCTGTACTGTAAAACCTCTCGCTTTCCGTGACTCTTCTTCTCCGTTTGAAGTAGCGTGACTTAACACACAAGAAAGAGCAAGAATGCCCCCAAATTAAAGGTGGAACCAACAAGAGCAGCATGTGTCCATATACTTCTTCATCCCTTAATGTAAGACCTAATTAATTAATTTGAGTAGATTAAAGATATTAATTAATTTGTTAATATGATATTTTTTTCTAAAATATCCTAAGCATCTTTCTTAATTTTTTTCCCTTCTTCTACTTAATTATTATCAGGAAAATATTTAATTTAGGAAAAAAATTAATAAACATACGAAATAGGTCTTACGTATCAAACCAATATCAACTTTCTAATTAGATTTTATATTAAGAATTGGATGAGTACATATGATCAAATGGTCCCCCGACCCGACGCGTGCAGTTATGGCTAGTTCTTATATGATAGGTAAATGAACATCGCAAACTGACTTGGTAGCGCGTATTTAGCTTCAAACTACAAAAATCACGCACGGTTGGGCTCCTCCACTTATCACAGTATAGATATACTCGTGCGAGGCTGCATGTTGTGATAAAATATACGTTGGTCATACCCGGATTTCCCACAAAGGAAATCAGCTGGAGAGCTAAAAAAATCCATGAACACGATGTCCAGTTAAACTGTTCATTTTGTTAATTCCTTTTCTTTTCTTTTTTTTAAAGAAAAAAATATTCGTAGTTATTTAGGCCAACTCTCCGCTCGAAGTTCCTTTCCTGCTCTACTCCGTTGAACCAAACAGACCATAAGGGTCCAATTACTAATCGGGATCTCATGAGCCGACGATATCGCTCGCTCGGAGAAAATATAAAGCCATCAAAACTTTTATTTCAACAATAATTATTATCATCCGAATTTACTAAAGCCCTGCAATTGGCTAGCAAATCAGATGCATTTAACCTTCTCTGAAGGCTTCTTATCCTTTTCTCAAACCCGAAACTTCAGCTTAAGATCGCATACATTAATTATTTCCCCCTTCATCACAAGATGCTGAAGCTATTTCATCAACTATGACGTGGAATGATCACTTCATATCAGTGTCCCTTGCTTGTCTCCGGGCATGCAAATGATTGTTCAAAAGTAGATGAAGGAAAACACACGACGCAGCTTAACAGAACAATGGAATCTTTGAATGGATCCTCTTTAAGTATAATTCTATATGGTACACTTTCAGGTAAACAATAACAGAATCACTCAATATGAACAAGAGCAGCACATGAGCTTATTGTCAATCGTGTCCATGAGGTTGCACCACAACTCTCCCCATGTGAAGTCCGCACTCACTTGAGTGTATATTCTCAAGGTCATACGTTGCACGCACTAGTCAATGGGGTTTTAGAAGATTAACTCTAGAAAAGCCGGATGACTGAATGCTGAATGCCCAATGTATGAGATCAAGATTGGAAGACTGAAGTTGTTTCTCTTCCACCTATTTCGGTTTCACTGTCTTCTTCTACTGTGTGCTTGCTCTGCTCAACAGTCCGCAATTGAGGAGGTAGGAGGGCCTTTTGTGAAGGTAATTCAGCTATGAAGAGCAGAGTTTGAGCCCATCCAGCATATTTACCATATTTGCTTACAAATGCCTCTGCAACACGACTGCTAAGCTTTGGAGTCAATCGGGAACCTGCAAGCTCGGGTAAGAGGTACTTCGTTGCAATCTTACCCAAATTCCAAAATGATACATGCAGATTATTACTCATTGATACACTCAAAAGAAGAATGAAAGATCAGAATTGATACAAGAAGGAAGCACAAAACAATAAGATTGTACCCGCCAAACATGTGTGTCAACAGGGATGGCATGATGCTGATCAAGTGAAAAGAGAGCTATGCAAGCAGCCACCTTAGGACCCACTCCAGGTAATGTACAAAGGGCATCTATAGCTTCTTGAAGATCCAACATACGAAGAGATTTAAGCCATTCCTCCCCATCAGGTTTCGCTCGCAGAAAATTTACTGTGCCAGTTATATATTTGGCCCTGTGCCATGTAGCCATGTATAATCAAATAAAGTGTTCATATCTTGTAGCAACTAAGGTAATATGTCAGCAACATGATACCTGAGGAAGGTATGTGCGTGATATAGACTGAACATGCTAAATTCACATTAAGTAAAAAGACAACACAGGTGTAACAATGACACACATAAGGGTTATAGTCTGGTCCACAACTCCACATATCATCATGCAGATTCCCCCCTTCCGCTCTCTCTCTTACACTGGGAATCAGCTATCAGCATGGATACATCAGGACACTGATGCAGTTCAAGAAGAAAAGAAAATATTTTAAGAATGGTAGTTCAGTTTGATATTGAGATAGAGGTTTTTGTTGTCATACAAAGAGTTCAGTTTTAAGATCGGGATGCTTCATGTCACGTGAGGAATTTACATAACTTAACCAGCAATCTCCCTTTTCAGATTTTAACATCCAAATTTAAATCTAATAATCACTTGCAAGTCGAAACCCCAACATGGTAAGTTTTGGCAATAGGCATTATTTCATGAGCATCAACCAGAAGGCTTTAGCTTCAAAGTTGTAAAGAAAAACAGGGTCCATTGTTGACATTATCAGGCAGTATTTGAATTGTGTGACTGTAAAACTGCAAAGAAGTTAGCTTCAGCCCACATTACACTGATTTTTCCTTCCTATCAATACTATATAGGTCAGAAATATTCCCATTTACAAATTTGCTAAGGGGGAAGGATCAGCACATACTGTGCCCTCTTATGAGAGCAAGAAGCAAAATGCTTTTCTTTTTGAAAGATAAACTTCAAATGAACATGGAGCTTAGAAGAAGACATGCAGGTATTTTGGTATCTCAGGCCTGGCTCATTTGGCTTTCATGTGTGGAGTGCTAGAAATGATTTCCGGAGCCAGTATCTCTCATACCCAACGCATGGTAATCATAGGCGCAATGACAGATGTTGCAACACAACGTACAAAAACAATAGCCCCAGGAGGACACAAAACGTGCACAATTCGAACTTCAATAAAAAAAGTGGAAGCGCAAGACCACAAACATAACAAATGTGAAATATCAGACTTTGATTTAAAATAGCAGGGCATATGGCGTCCAACCTGTAACCAAAGCCGGCATTTCTAAGTTCCTCCTCTGAAATCAAAGAAAGCTTCTCCACACTGGGGAAAGTATGGAATTTAAAGTCTCCAACGGTCCCCAAATAATTTCCCAAAGAAGAGATATAATCCACCATTTTGGTAATCCTTTGAATATTGTTATTAGAAGAACACAGAAACTGAATCAGACACTCAAGTGGGTCCTGCCTCAGCACTCGCGCACCCCCCAGATAGCACGCTAACTCGGCAAACCTGGCATCCGAAGCCGAAAACTCCTTCCATACGTCAGTGAGAGAAACACGGGCATTGAGAAAGTCAAGCAAAGCCGTCCTCGCATCAATCTCAGAGTCAGTGTGGTGAAGGTAATAACAAACGTCGCCGTTTTCGATGTGCTTGAGAGATATAAGGTGAGACCCGACAACGCCTGTGTACTGTGAAGGTCCGGTCTTCCTCCATCGGAAGGTTTGGCCGGTGGGAAAAGTGAGAGGCAAACAGAGCTCTTGCGGAGCAAGATTGAGCGGGACCCACTTCGCGTGGTCGGATTTTGAAGACTCATTGAGAGAACCGAGGATCGGTTTTGGTTTTCTGGAGCGATAGCATATGGAGACGGAGGTGGGCTTTGAGCAGCAAGTTTTGTGCCGCGTCTGGGGGCTTAGAGGCGTCGAAGGAAGTGAGGGCGATTTGCATGAGGCGGACC
Source organism: Neltuma alba (assembly GCF_004799145.2). NCBI lineage: Eukaryota > Viridiplantae > Streptophyta > Magnoliopsida > Fabales > Fabaceae > Neltuma > Neltuma alba. Next base: position 284,344 of record NW_021636324.1, read on the forward strand.
TTGTTCTTTTCATTACAGTAGCCAGACTCAGTGAGTGCATCGCCGGAGGATGATGCCACTTCAACGAGCAACGTCAGCCTCGTCGGCGTCGCAGCTCTCCGGATGGAGTTGTGGGCTGAAAACGGAGGGGTTGACGTCTCATGGTGGGTCGGGTCACTGGCGTCTTGGGCCCCTGGCCTCTTAAGCCAAAGGGCCCCAAGCCTTGGAAAATAAAAAATTGTACAAGATCGTCGAATTCAAAAACCAACTAGGCCCTAAAACCGTTTCTATTGGCTCTGCTTGGGGTGACCCTTCCATTCTCAAGCTAATTTTTCTTGTTTGGATGGCTTTATTTCATGGTAATGGGAGGAATAAGCTCTTCCCCCACAATCATCTTTCCATAAAAATGAGAAATTCAGAGATTCATAGCCCCTGCTATTATGTCAATGTACACTCCTAGGTCTCAAAAATCGGCAATTTAAATTCATGGCCAAATAATGCAGCTGACTTCTATTTTATTACTCCCCAGTGGTTGTAGCGGCCGCCTCGTAACTGACCTTTTAAAGCTCATTATTTGCATTCAAAGAAGAATAGATATTTTCAAATTCACTAATCGTCTGCTTCAAAAGGATGAGAAGAAAGTCAACCGACATGATTCGTCACTGTTCTTCAAATGGTTTGGGGGCTGACATTTTGTTATACTACCTCCTGTTCTTAAAATAAAAGTTATTTTGAAGTTTACTTTAGTCTTAAATATAAGATTTCAACTCATTTTATCTTTTATATTTATCTTTTTTTTTAAAAATAGTTCTTATAATAATTACACATGTCAAATATTCAATCAAATAGTAGTTTTAGCTAATAGAGTATATAATTAATAAGAATATTTTAGTAAAAATAATAAATTAATTATTATAAATAATTAACCTAACAAATTTTTTATTTTACTCAAATTAGTTAGTTAATTTTTTAATTAAGGACTGAAAGGGGTAGTATGTGGTCTGTTGTGGGATTATCATTCTCACCAAGGGGCTACGAATTGGACTTTCCAAATTACAAGTGCCTTCCAACTGGACGTCAGGACTGGCTGATCTCAAACGCGCGCCCCATATGGTCAAAGTATGAAATCCAATAGGGGTTGAACTGCAATTACCATCACACGACGTGCCTATCATTGGGTTATTATCACGATGTAGTACCACTCTCCATTAACCACGTAACTCGATGTTCCTCCCTTTTCCGCCGGAACACAATTTCATCATCGATCTCGCCCAGAACAAAGCTTAAAGGCTAACGATGTTATTATTATTTTCAGTGAACGAATCGCGAAGATGTTATTGCACCAAGTACCAACCCCTTAAAATAAGGCTGTGCATGCTACCGCATTCTTACACGTCAAATATTAAAACAGCATTTTAGATTTTGACTTTTAAAAAGGCATTTTAGATCGGCACAAATCATTCCGGCTTCAAACAGAGAAAGCGCATTGCAAACAACAGACGTTTATTGACCAAAAAAGTAAAAGATATCAAGAAAATCAACGCCGATTAATAATATAATCCATCTTACTAGCTATGTTTTAAAAGGAGGTCATATTTCGTGTTAAAAAAATTGAATCATGTTTTAGTGATTTACAATATTAATTAAAATTATTTAAATCTGTTGAAAAAAAAAACTACTACCTCCTATCTTTAACAAAATAGCTAGTTGATTAATTTGAATAAATTAAAAAAAATTAGCTAAGTTAGTTATTTGTAATAAATATGTGTTGCCTTTTCTAAAATACCTTTACTAATTAAGTGTATTGGCTAAAAATACCATTATTATAAAGATTTTATTAGGAAAAAATAGATAACTATGAGAGATAAAGTGGATCAAAATCTTATATTTAAGACATGAATAAAAGTCAAATAAACTCTTATATTAAGAATTGGAGGTTGTATTTTCATGTATTATGTTGATTTTTTATGATGGATAATTTGGTGATAATTTAGTTTATGGACAACAAGAGCATGGGAGGAGAAAAATATGAACAGATTATATATATACTCATTCAGTACTTAATATAAAAGCCAATTATTAAGTTAATTTTGGTTCTAAATATAAGACCTATTTCTCATATTTATCAATTTTTTCTAAATTACTTATATGGATATTTCCTCAACCATAATCAAGTAAATGAGGAAAGGATGATATTAAAAAAGATGATTATGATATTTTAAGAAAAACATGTCATATTTATTATAATTAACTAATTTACCTAATTTTCTTAATCTAATTAAATTAGTTAAATAGGTTTTATATTAAAAAATAAAAGTATTACTCCTTCGGTCCCTAATATAGGACCCAATTGTTGAGTTGGTTTTGATCTTAAATATAAAACCCATTTCTCATATTTATCAATTTTCTCTAAATTATCCTTATGGATATTCCATCAACTATGATCAAGTAAAAGAGAGAGGTGGGGTATTAAGAAAGATGATTATGGTGTTTTAGGAAAAATGTGTCACATTTCTTATAATTAAATAACTTATCTAACTTTTTTAATCTAATCAAATTAGTTAAATGGATCTTATATTAAGGATTGAAGGAATATGTTGGAACAGTGCTCTGACTTTGAAAACGATTATATGAACAGTATATATTTTTTCCATAAAGAGAAGGGATTTCTCACTCGTTGAGTCGCCTAAAATATGAGCGGATCTGGGGGGAAAAAATACTACTACTATGAACTTAAAAGAGACACATGAGCAGCGCGTGTAAAGCACTACCAAATAAGAATGCAGCGTGTGCTTGACGAGGAGGCGAAGGCAGGTTCGCCAGAATTTTACCCTCACATTCTTGTTAACATCCATCCGGGAAGAAAAGCAAACGACAACATATTTACATGTTGCACCGTATGCCAAAGAGCCAAAACCAAAGGCCAAACCGGAGACCAGAGAGCACTCACTGGGAGGGATCCCTTCTCTCTCTCTCTCTGCCCCCTCTTCCCATTTCCACACCCTTTGCGCCAATCAACGACCCCACAATCAAATTTCCCTCTCTCTCTCCCTCTCTTAAACCTCTCCTCCTTACCATGCCAGCTTCCCCTTCAGGTATCTCTTACACAAACCTAAATTCTTTCTCCCTCTCTAAATCCTCGCTTCTTTTCTTTTCGTCTGCGAGATGCAAGCCATCCGCTTGATTTTTTTGGTGTATTTTGATCTGATTTTGAATATTTTGTTATCAATTTCCCGCTAATGTTTGGTATTTTGTGATTTTTGAACCAGAAAACCGAACCAAATGGCGAAAGCGCAAGAGAGAACCCCAAATCAGCCGGCGGCACCAGAAGCAAGAGGACGAGGACGACGAAGAAGACGACCCCAATGGGGACGACGACCACCTCGAGCGACAGGATGATTCCGAGGACCAATCCCAACACCCTAACCCCCAAACCGGTTCTAATTCTCAAGCGCAGCTTGAGATCGAGGTCTTGTCCGACGATGGAGTCCAAATTTCTCAGTTCCCTAGAGTGATCAAGCGCACTGTCAATCGCCCTCACTCATCCGTCACGGCAATTGTCGCTCTGGAGCGTGCCAATGAGTCTGGAGACAATAAGGCTCAGTTGCAGAATTCCCCATTTTTGGAGAATGTGTCGCACGGGCAGCTTCAGGCGCTTTCCACGGTGCCCGCCGATAGTTCAGCTTTGGATCAGGACCGTAACGAGGGAAGTAATTCGGCTTACGTGATCACCCCGCCTCCCGTACTGGAAGGCCGTGGCATTGTCAAGCGGTTTGGGAGTAGGGTTCTGGTAGTTCCAATGCATTCAGGTCCCCGCTCCCTCTATTAATTTGCTTTACTTTGCTGCTGGTTTGCTTTATTAGTACGCTATCTATCTCTGAGCTCCACTGCCTCCACCCAACTATAAATACCATTCAAGTAATTCATCCCACCGGTGCTGTTACTCCACCCGTAGTTTCACGGTTTTCTCTATTCTCTGTTTTCTTTTATGAGTAATCCTCTCTTTTCTAGGAGGTATGAGCACTGACAAGATACAGCAACTCAACGAAGATTGAAGCGTGCACATACATCTAATTATAGTATGTCCACGGGGCAATTTTCCCTGTCTTTTGTTTTTCAAGCCAGAGCATAAAGAGGACTGACCTTAAAGAGTGTATATTATGTGATATAAGTAGGACTCCGTGAGAGTTTGTCTCCTTTCTTCCCGCTTTCAGTATGATATAAACCTATATGTTATAGAAAACTAAAAATCACGCGTGAAGTTTTAACGTGCAAGTCTTTTTTTTTTTTTTAAAATCTTTTGAAGTTATTCTTTTAAGTTGGTTAAACGGGACGACATCTCCTTTTTGAGCTAGTTTAGATTCTCGAGGAAGTCACTTCACTCTTTAATGGGAACTTGCATGATTTGATGAACCCAACAATGCGTTGGCTTTTTTATGATTTTCAGGTTGGTGGGTTGGAGTCGTTTGAGATTCTAAGATACAATCATGTTAACCTGTTTTTAATTGTTATTTTTTTAACGAACAGAATGGTTTTCACCAGCCACAGTGCATCGGCTTGAGAGACAAGTGGTGCCACGTTTCTTCTCTGGAAAATCACAGGATCATACCCCACAGAAGTACATGGAATGCAGAAATTATATAGTTGCAAGATACATGGAAGATCTGGGCAAGAGGATTACAATTTCTGATTGCCAGGGATTGCTAGTTGGGGTTGATAATGAAGATTTAACTCGAATTTTCCGGTTCCTTGATCATTGGGGAATCATCAACTACTGTGCTCCGGTGCCAAGTCACGAGCCTTGGAATGACGAGTCTTACTTGAAGGATGAGGGAAGTGGTGAGATTCGCGTGCCATCAGATGCCTTAAAATCTATAGACGGTTTGATCAAATTTGACAAGCCAAAGTGTAAACTGAAAGCAGACGAAATTTATTCATCGTTGACGGCTCAGAATGCTGATATTTCTGATTTGGAGGACAGAATAAGGGAGCATTTATCTGAAAACCATTGCAATTATTGTTCTCGTCCTCTTCCTGCTGTTTACTATCAGTCACAAAGAGAGGTACACTAGCTTATACATTTGATTTTGTCAGCTAGTCATTAGTAATGAGATAGCATCGATCTAGAAAAGATTGCAACTCTTGGTTTTTGTTTTGGGCACTTATAATGTCGGAAGATACGACTTTGTGAATCAGCATCATTATGGGTATCATTCACACATGCAGATATGGCTAAGTGGCCTTTTCATAAGCTTATCCATTAAGTAAAGTTTAGTCAGATTTGTACATTACAGTTACATGACTTAATGTTGCGTTTTAGTAGTACTTTGGTTGCCACATTAAAGCTCAGGCAATCATAATCAATGTGCTTAATGCAAGATTGTAAATTTAAAGATTTGAAGGCGTTAATGGGGAAATATCCAAGTTTTTCTTTTCTTTTTTTAATTTCCCAAGGAGCCTACCAGGAGCTGAGAAAACAAAACAATTATATATAAATTAATCTATTCAAGATACTGAAAACAACTTTGACTTTGTTATCCATATCAAGAAGTATGGCAAGATACTTTGTTATCCATATCAAGAAGTATGGCAAGGTACCTTTCTCCAGTTCTCTGTTCAAAATTATGGTGGCAGCCTGCATCATGCTATTTGCTTAACTTCTCCCTTGAACGCTTACTTCGTTTCAACTAAAGTCATGCAGCTTGAAATCTTATTGTCCGCATCTGGAAGTTTCTTTCTCTCAATCCCAATATGTAATTATAGTTCATTTATTATCAGTTGCTTAAGAACTTGCTCTGTTGCTTATATACTTTTATATCATACATCAATGGCTCTCAGATGGCATGATATCAACCTGTAGCTGAAACCCTCGTAGTTTGTTAGTGTTCTTCAGTCATGAAATCAGTTCTCATACAAACTCAGGTGGACCATCTGTCTGTGACCAAAATAAAGTCTACAACTGACACATGGTTTTACCGAGTTGCAAGGGAGTGATAGGGGTTGATTGTTTTGAACACTTGTTGAGAATCTTCCTGCAACCCATTGCATTATTTGTCTTGAACTGAAAGCCCTGTAAATAAAGTAGACTGAAAAATGCCTTAGAACACATTTGTCATGCTGTATAATTAACATCTAATATTGCAGGCTGATATTCTTCTCTGCACTGATTGTTTCCATGATGGGAGATTTGTCGTTGGTCATTCAAGTATAGATTTTATAAGGGTTGATTCAACTAGGGATTATGGTGATCTAGATGGGGATAGTTGGACTGATCAAGAAACCTTGCTGCTGCTTGAGGCAATGGAGATTTATAATGAGAATTGGAATGAAATTGCTGAGCATGTTGGTACCAAGTCAAAAGCACAATGTATTCTTCATTTTCTCCGTCTACCCATGGAAGATGGAAAATTGGAAAATATCAATGTTCCAAGAATTCCGTTGTCATCAAACATGTCAAACAGAGATGACTGTGAAAGATTGTGTTCAAATTTAGAAGCAGATTTAGCAGGTCTTGCTCCGTTTTACATTTTAACCTTCTACTTGCTGTCACATGGTCTTGATCGTGTATCCATGATCCTGCAGGACCAACTCAGAGCATTGATCCCAGTAGCAGGCTCCCCTTTTCAAAGTCTGAAAATCCTGTTATGGCTCTTGTAGGTGACTGATAATTAATAATTATATGCATTACTTTTATCATTTCTTAGAAGAGTTCACGTGAGACATGCATATAGCTGTAGGGCTAGGATGTATTTATTGGTTACAGCGAATGCATATAAGAGCAAACTCTTGTCTTCCGCTAATATCAACTTGTTTTGCTCCTTTTTTGGATTAGCACCTTTTTGAAAATCATACTTGTTTGGCAAAAGCAAAGATGGCTGTACTCAAATCCAATATTATACTAATTTGAATCTCTACATTTTGGAATAATGCTTGACAAGTATGCTCGTAATAATCATGAAATAGGATATTTCTGTTGGATAGAGACTTTATATAAGTCCTAGATCGAGTATAAGGATTTCACGACAAAGTAGACTGTCACTTAGATTTTGAAATTCCTGACTTTCTTGTGCTTACTCGGATTCTTATGTATCTGGTTTTGATGGAACTCATGTACAGGTTGCCTTTTTGGCCTCTGCTATTGGACCTAGAGTAGCTGCTGCTTGTGCACATGCAGCATTAGCAGAATTGTCGGAGAATAATTCCGGTTCACAGACAGAAGCAGCAGGGCACAGTAACAGGTGAGTTTAATTGTCATAGGTTGCTGATGTCTAGTCACTGTAGCCCTATGTCACCCTTCTTCACTGTGCATAGAAAAGAGGTATGTCTTATGCAGGTGCTTAGGAGAAGGCCCGTGAACGATACTATTAATATGTCCAATATATAGCCCCCTCATGCTAAAGCTTTTCCGCCTTGTAGCATGAATAAAGCATAGACCCTCCATGCATTGCTGTAATTTAATTTAGAATGGTCAGCTTGGATCGAACTTGTGATCACTTGATTAGAGACTGATGCTATGTCAATGACCTTCTCTAAATGATTTTCTCATCGGTCTTCTTTAGGCCATGATTAAATATCAAGTTATGTCATCATCTTAAAACTGCAGCAGAGAGGGTACATCTAAGCTATAATTGAGTTGTTAGATTGATCACTTTTGTCTATGACTTTTGTGCTCAAAATTGAGATTTATTTCTACTCGCGAAGGATGAACTTGGAAAGTACACATGCTAAAGATGGTGGTCGTCTTGGAGAAATTGCAAACCCAAACCAACAAGATGGTAAGGGATTGCGATTTATCTTTATGTATCAATATAACCCAATCTCTAGTAGGACACATTCTTCAGCACTCTTGAAACATTTCTTATTATTTCAGAGGACGAAGCTAAAGCGCTTGGTTCCCGGGGTCCAAATGAGGGTGAGGCCATCCCTTTATCTGCTGAGAAAGTTAAAGATGCTGCTAAGGCGGGCTTGTCTGCTGCAGCAATGAAAGCTAAACTGTTTGCTGATCATGAAGAAAGAGAAATTCAGAGGTTATGTGCTAATATTATAACCCATCAGGTATAGCTGTTTCTTGATTTTTCAGCCTGTTTTTGAGTTGTATTCCTTCTCTTCTCTGCCCACTTTCTATCTGAACGCACATACATGCACACACAAGTACGCTCAACACGAGTAAAAGATCACTTAGTCCATTATATAAATGAAACTGTTGAAGGAAAGTTAAGAATCAGTATTATAAAGCTACAATTTTTCTGAGGTTAATTTTGTCAGTGGCTTGCTATTGTTGACAGCTGAAAAGATTGGAATTGAAGCTCAAGCAGTTTGCCGAAATTGAAACGCTGCTGATGAAAGAATGTGAGCAAATGGAGAAGGCAAGACAAAGGTTTGCTGCTGAACGTTCCCGTCTTTTATCAGCATGGCTTGGATCTGGTGCAGCCACAAACACATCAGGTGTTGGTCCTTCTACAGTTAGCAACAATAATGGCAACGGTAGACAACAAATGGCCTTTGGATCTCCTTCACAGCCTAGTGTCTCAGGGTACTCAAGTGGCCAACCAGTTCATCCACACATGTCCTTTGTCCCACGGCCTTCTATGTTTGGTGGGTTAGGGCAAAGGTTACCACTTTCTATGATACAACAATCACAATCAACTTCTCCAAATCCCATGTTTAAAGCCCCAGGTAATGTGCAGCCTTCTACCAATCATCCATTGTTGAGGCCTGTATCAGGTACTAACTCCGGTTTAGGTTAATTAGGGAATTAGATGTAAGTTTCGGTGCTTCTATGGTGTAGATTTATTTTGTCATTGCTTTCAGCATTGAAGAGGAAATTAGGTGATGAGTCCAGCGAGTTATTGTTTCTAGTTTTTGGAGCCTCTAATTGGTTGCTGCTGATTATGCAACCCCTGCTCAAGGGAAATAAGCGGCGTTTGATATTCCCTGAAAGTTCCAAGTTTTCCTGTTGAGGTTCTGCATTTTTAGGATGAGAATTTGAATCCTGTTTAGTTAGCTTACACAAGGACAGATAGCAGCTCCGGATTGCAAGAATCATGATCAAGCCGTGGTTACTAATTGTATCAATTGCCTTGATGTTGTACGATCTAGTAAATTATTTCGTTGTTATCTTCACTTCTCTGGCTGATGACATGGGCACAGGGCGGATTGCGTTCGGTTATTCCAGCCTATGCCACCATTTGACTATAAAATCCAGAATGTGACGTCCTCTTTTCCATATCAGAAATTGAAGTTTAACGGGTTCCTTGGCCAACAGAGTAACTAGGGATTTAAAAAGAAAAAAGAAGGCCGACCAGTGAACTGAATTATAACAGATGAGCCAATTCAGTTATTCCAGCCTATGCCATCATTTGACTATAAAATCCAGAGTTTGACGTCCTCTTTTCCACATCAGAAAGTGAAGTTTGATGGATTTCTTGGCCAACAGAGTAAATAGGGATTTAAAAAGAAAAAAGAAGGCCGACCAGTGAATTGAATTATAACAGATGAGCCAATTCATTGAATACGGAATGTCAAGAGTGTTATTACTGTTCTATTGAGTGTTAACTTCAAATCTGAAGCCTCTGGCCACTGGAAGCCACCCCTTGATGCATAAGCCCCCTAATCGGGAAGTTGGATATCCATTAAATCTTCTCCTGAAGGAACTTGACTCGTTTCCAATTACTCAGTTCGAATAAAAGTAGTCTGCAAAACCTTTTTTTTGCAATACCCCCCCAATCATAAATTACATTATGAAAAGGGTAATAACATTACAAAATGAGTTCTATTTTTCTAACATTTAGAACTGAAGGAGCATTATGAGTGGCTTTCTGTAGGAATTTTTTTTGTTGAAAAAGAATATATTATTTTGGGGGTTGGGGTTTCAAAATTAAACAAAACACAACCAAGGCAACAACGATGAGACGGCTTGCTCCAGAAGATCCCCCAATAATGGCGATGATAAGACTAGTTGTTATGGCAATACCAGACCTGGTCACCAAGTTTCTCATCCATCTCCGCATCCTTAAATCTAAGAATCCCTGCAGAGAGGAACAACCTTTGTTAATAAATTTATGGAATTTTATCGCAAAGCTTCACTGAATTAAATTGATATTTCCATGAAATGAATCAAACAAATCATGAATAGGCATGTTCATAATTAATCCTGGCTATCAAGTCTCTTATAGCTTGATCCAGTCAATTGTAATCTTGCAAGGCAAGACAGTTCGAGTATTTGCTTTAAATATGATATATTATCTCTCATGCAACAATCCATTCCTATCTTTACGCAAAGTGACAAATACAAGAAAAGGAACAGAAAGCACATGCATATGTTCTCTCTGATGCCTCAAGCCAACAGCTCTACAACGCTTAATTACCATTTGAGCCATTCTTTCATCCAAACGTCTTGTGCCTATTATTGATTCTTTTCTAACAATATTTTCTGTATATTTTAATCATTGCTGGGATGAAAGTTACTCACAGCGGGATTGGTATACTGACTCCACATTCACCACAGATAATTTCCCCACCCTATTCAAACACTCATCTTATCCTCCATCTCATCTTAGCTTTATTTTCATGTTTAACGGTTGAGACTTGACATGCACGTCAAATAATAAAGAAATTGTTTGGCGGGAAACAGGTCTTCTCTTTCTTCTCAATCAAAAGAGAGCATGTTCTCACAAATCGGGATCATGTGAAGTAGTCAAGATTCACGAGAATATACTTTCTTTTGATTAAGAAGATTCGTTTCTGTAAATTCTTCTATGCTAAGAGTGGCTATTTTTAGAGTGCTCTGCATCCATCTACAGAACATCAAATATTAGGTTAGCTACCGTTTTCTACCTAAATTGCTATACTGACAAATGCATCCACTCCAACCTAATATTCGGTATCTTTTGTTTTGTTTTTACCCAAACATTGTGCGCCTTAATGATTTTGGATACTGACATATACTGATACTGTCATGAACCAGAACAATGAACGATGAAAAATAATTTAATTATTGGGAAATTAGTTTTGGATCAATGATAAAAAGGGGAGACCACGATGGTTTCCAGGATAGAGGGCGTGGCTGTCATCTTGAGGTTTGGATCAGTGACAGCTAGAGGGTCCTATCCTGATTCTGAAGTGTGACGTTTCTATCCGAAGTGGAAAATGATGTCCAATGGATTCCTTGACCAAAACAGTAGTAAATCAGAAGGAGGCGGAAAAAGGAAACATAAGACAAATCATTGTATTCATCGAATATAGCATGTCAATATTCTCAAGCCAAACTGTACTGTTAGAACTTAACACATGCTTCTTAATTTATTGGCCTTCATTTGGGCATCCCTGATCGCACGAGTAAACATTAAAAAACTGAAAGCTTCATCTAACTACTTTGAAGACAGTTACAATCACACATAGCTAGGAAGCTTCTTGGTAAATCCTTAGTCTGGAAGTTGGATATCCCTTAAATCCTCTCTAAAAGGAATTGGACCCAATTCCATGTGGGTTGGCTCTGGAGAGTCGTTCTGAGTCTCTATGAATGTATCGACAGTGTCGTGTCTGAAGGTGAGGTAGATAACGGCAACAACATAAATGGCCATAAGAGGAAATACTATGATCCCAATGATAACGTTTGCCACTTTCGGGAGACTGCTGTGAATTAGCCACTCCACAAAACCTGTGCTTAGGTAGTACACGTTGATGCCAATGATTCCCAAGCCCAGGATCCATGAAATTACAATGATCTGCAGCCAAAATTTGTAGCTCATTTCATTTATCAATAAAATGTTATGAGACTCATTTATTTGCAGCCTAACATTGGACAAGAGAACAACTCACGATTCTAGAATTCTTGTGAGGTCCCATCTTGGTGCTGCTGCTGCTGAACTTGAGCAGTGGAATCAAAGCAAATGGAAGTTCAAATGAAAGTATCATCTGCAAAGCCATTTTTGTGATTATTTTGAAAAGAGAAGAGAAAAACAAAAGAAATTATCCATATTAAAAAGAAAAGAGCTACCGAGGAAATGATAATAAGGCGGCTCGCACCCGAAGACCCGCTGATAACAGCAACGACAAGACTAGGTACTATGGCAACACTCCTAGTCATCAAATTCCGCATCCATTTTTTCATCCTCAAATCCAAGAATCCCTACCAGGCCAGACATCGACTCGCAAATAAATTTTCAAGCACTTCGAAAATAAATATATATGACTTGTTTATACATTTTATTTAGTTGACTTGTTCTGCAAATCTTTTATTACAAGAGAGTTCAAGTGTTTGCTTCAGATATAGCACCTGCATGATGTACTGCCCTGCATAGGTTCCAGTGATGGTAGAGCTTTGTCCAGAGGCCAAAAGTGCTATGGCATACACTGTTGAGCTGGACCTTCCCAACACATTCTGTAACCATTAAACAGCATCAAAATGGGTATTGATTTACATGTTATGACCTCTTATGGTGTATGTTAAATAAAGTCAGAACCTTGAGAAGAAAAGAGGCAGAATCAAGGGAGAGATCGTCGCATTTTTCTATATCTCCAGCTGAAAGATTATTTGCTGAGCATACTTTGCCTGATACTGAAACCACTGCTATGTTTATTAGAAATGCTACAAACAGAGCAAACCCACTTTCTATTAGAAAGTATCTACATGCGTCCTGCATAGCGAAGTGAAAAGTATGATATGATAACAACAACTTAGCTTTAGCAAAACTGAGTAATGTTAGCTGCGCAATTTCAAATATTAAGTTCAACTGATGTCCTTTAAACATTTCTCTTAGGCAAATTTAGTACTAAACAAATGAAGATGTGTTGGCTTACATTGATGCCACGGACAGAGTTGGGTACTTTTCTAGAGAGCACAAGAGCAGAATGGAGAAAGAGGTTGTGCCTGCAATTTGTTGGAAAGCTTAATAAAATGGTGCTTTAGCAGAAAGGTAAAATTTTCAAGTGCCATGATAAGGAAGGGTACGGCATTATGAGTGCTCCAAAAAGGGCAATGGCGTCAGCAGTGGCTCCATGACCATCAAGCCTAGGGACAAACATTCCTTTCAATACATCAGAAGCTGGTGGTTTTACATAGCTCATTTCCGCAAAGAAGCATCCTGCCATTATAAATACTAGAGTTGTTATCAGCAGTTCCAGCTTCCTAACCTGCTCATCAAGAAACACAAACTTTTGTAGGACATTTAAGTGGACAAAACGCCACTGAATAACAGCAGCGGTTACTTAAAATGCATATAACATTAACAGGAATTAAGAAGGAAAAAGGGAACAGATGGTGAATCAAATGTCCAATGAAATCCTTCACTGAAAAAAAAAAAAAGCTGGATGAAGTACGCCAAATCTCTGGAGACCAAGAAGCAAAAGAGTGGAGAAGCCTGTCAAGAGAACTCCTGCCCATAGTGGGATGTGGAACAGTATGTTGAGCGCAAAGGCTGTGCCAACAACTGCGCAAAAGTTTCGTAAGAAAAATGAGTATAAACAAGGATGTCCGTGTTAGAGTAGTACCAAATGAATCTTATTTTGGAGTTTAATTTATTTAGAATGGGGAAAACAAAGTATTAGAAATACCTTCGGCTATATCCGCAGCTATGACAGAAATCTCAGCCAGCAGCCATAAGCAGTACTTCACTAGTGATGGGTACTCCACTTTACATAACTCTGAAAGGTGCTTCCCTGCCATTCAGAATAATTATATTTATCCAAAAGTCGTATGATCATTTCGCGTGATGAAATCACATGTCTGTGGCTCTTTATTACCGGTGGTTACACCAAGATTTGCCGCCAATGACTGAATAATGAGAGCAAAAAATAACCCAATAAGTATCACCCATAGCAGCTGCAAAAGGCAATCAGAGGACACCCCCTCGATTAAGTTTCATACATGAGAAACAAGGACAAAAATAATGAAGGGTTTTCAATCCAAAACTTGTTCTTCTTTTGTTGCTTTTTTCTTCTGCATGACTTTATTGTTGGTAATTAATTGTATCGCTGAGTTTTGTTGCTTGTGTGGTCTACCTCATATCTGTGGTTAGCTCCAGCTTGCAGGTCAGTTTCCACTAGATTACAGCAAACGAACATACAAATAGTTATACAGATTATAGAAAACACACGCACGCAGGCGCGCAGAGAGAGAGAGAGAGAGTTACAGTTTCCAGGATCAAGGTAAGCCATGGACACCAAAAAACCAGGACCTACATGGGATAGAAAGTCCCTCCACCTGGGTTTCTGTATTTCATTGTAAGTTCCAAAAGAATTAATATTAGCCTGAACTACTTAGCCAGAGTCATAATATATGGTAAATAAGGATACATGGATTATAGAAAGAGTCAGGAAGAGAGACCTTGTGACTGGAGAAACCATCATCAACATGAGGTGCTGGTGCTATACGATTGCTTACAACTTCAACGGCTCTCGATGGCATGGCTGCTTCACTATCCTGCTCACGCTGCCTTTCCATCTCTCTCTCTCTCTCTCTCTCTCTCTCTCTCACTGATCGATTATTAAAGCCTGTGTTTGCAATGAACAATGAGCTATGTGAGTATATATATAGACACACACACAATTGTAGTATATTTATATGTTATTGTCAGACTCATAAGGTAAGGCTTACTTCCAACTTTCAAGTCTATACCCAACTTGTGTACCAGATATGAGTATTAAATTGCCCATTTTGGTATTTAACAATTCATTTTGCATCATACATCAGCTTGTCTTTAGTTTATTCTTCTTTGGCTTCATCTGATACATGTAATATACAATCCTTTCAATTTCTTTAACAAGCAACAACTATAAGAAACAGGCACCGGCAAAGTGCATTTATATATAAAAATAGATTGGTGGACATTCTTCATTATTTATCATACAAGTTGTTTTCTATAGATTAATTTTCTAATATAACTAAGATGATAATGAGTTGACATGTTACCTTCGCCTTTTAATATAAGAGCTAGTTGACTAATTTGAATAAATTAAAAAAATTAGTTGAGATAGTTATTCATAATAAGTAGGTGTTGTCTTTCTCAAAATATTCTTGTTAATTAAATATATTGACGAGAACTACAATTATTAAAAGGATTATCTTGAGAAACAAATGAATAAATATAAAAGACAAAGTGGATTGGGGTCTTATATTTAGAACCAAAATAAAAGTTAAACAGTTTTTATATTAATGACTGGAAGTAATACTGTGGAATGGAATTTGAAATTGTGGGCTAATAACTTAATTTTTCAAAATATTTTACATTTACATTAAATTATAAAATAGTCCTTTCAGTTTTCAATTTAAGATTTTGATCTGTTTTGTTTTTGTTATTTAATTTTTTTTTTCATATTATGCTTGTTCAGGATTTTTTTTTTTAATTTGGTATTTTAGGTTTTGAAGGATACTTGGCACGCTAATATTGTAAGCAAATGCCAAGTGAAATTTTTTTATTAGCCCAAATTAAATTTATCGACGTGGCTTCATGAGAGGGTTGTTTTTTTTTATTAACCCAAAGGTTACAATTAAGAGTTAAAGTCACATGGTCTAGAGGGAAAAATACCGCATCTCGTGTGTGCATAATGCCTTCGACTCCGATAGCAACATTAAACACAACTTGCACCGAGGGAATTGCAATTCCGACGAAGATGGGTCCCGTCTTTTCTTTTCCCTCCTTTTTCGTTGACGAGGATTTGAACAAACCCCAAAAAAAAGAGGAGAGGGCAAGGGGAAGAAAAAGGAAACGGAAAGGCCCCTGGTCCCAATTTCAAGGGGGATCGCAATTTAGGAATTAAATATTACTCATTTTGTTCTTAATATAAAGTCTAATTATTAAGTTAATTTCGATCCTAAATATAAAACTTATTTTTTATATTTATTAATTTTTTTTAAATTATCCCTATGAATCTCCCTCAACTATAATCAAGTAGAAGAGGGAGAAAGGATATTAAAGAAGATGATTATGGTGTTTTAGGAAAAACATGTTATATTTTTTATAATTAGCTAACTTACCTAATTTTCTTAATTTAATCAAATTAATTAAATAAGTCTTATATTAAAAATTGAAAGAGTAGAATTGTAAACAACAAATCAACCAAACCCGAATCATCTGTTGTACTTCCCTAGAGCCTTTTATTTCAAGAAAACAAAACGATATATACACGATTAAATTAAGCTGTCTTCAAATGATTGCAAAGGATCTCACCATTAGTTTTGTTTAATTTATTCTTGTTGTGTAAATTTATTTTCAATTTTGTCCTCATAAGTTTAAAAGGTACATTTTTAATCTTTTAATCTTAAAACTATCAATAAAAAAATGATATTATTTAGATTTTAAATGTTTATATAATATTTTTTAATTTTTAAAATAATAATGATTGTTACAAAAAAATCAGCAATTAATACTGATGATTTTAATGTTAAAGAATTAAAAATATACTTTTAAAAATTAAGGAATCAAATTAAAATTTTATATAAAGCTAAAAAAACTAAATATACATTTTATTTTTAAGTGCCTTCAGCTTTCCCTAAATTTAATAACTAAGGAAGATAACTTGTTGTGAGTAAATCAAATTCTCTCCTTCGCTTCTATCCTAGCTCTCAAGACAGTGTCTTATTTGTGCCCCCGAAAAAAAAAAAAAACAGAGAGGATATTCAAATTAAATTAAGGGTCCATGTCTTACATACAAGTTGAAGCAAGTCAGTGTTCATAGCTTATAAAGCTGTAACTTATATATATATATATATGGATATTATATAATTTGCATAGAAATATTGACGGACATAAAACAAAATTCCAAAAGAACACAAAGGTGAAGAAGGGTGCTTATAATTCATTTCCCACCGCTATATATTTACAACATAATACTAAACACCTCCCACCTCCGCAAAAGAAGCTCAGCAATACCACTTTAGACATCAGCAGGCATTAGATAATTTTCCCATTTGATGTTGGTTATGAGAAAGCTCAGTAACCCAGTTTTTTTCAAAAATGAACCCCAGTAACTCTGGTTTTTTCAAAAACCATCCTCAAACGAAATTAAGTCTCAAAGAGACGCTGCAGGGAAGCAAGGTTTTGGAGCGCAAGAGTTCCTCAAAAAAGACCATATCCGGCCCAGGCCCATTCTGGATCGCTCCTGGGTCGAGGAGAAGACATGTTTGACCGAGACGACGAGCACGACGTCCTTGAGTCATGGAACGGCGACAGAGATTTGCTGGATGTCTCGAGATCCGATGTGTAATCGGACAAAACCACGGGCTTCTGAGGTTTCTTTCTGCTTGTCATTCGCCTCAGCAAAGGTGACAAGAAACAGCCGGTCGACACACTCTCGGGTCGGGCCAGGAGGGGCCTTTCAAATCGCCACCTCTCAGACCGGATGCGGGGACTAGACCGGAAGGACTTGGCCCGGGGCTCCACCGGAGAAAACATGTAGTACCCAGCCGGCGGTGGCCTCAACTTGGTTGAACTCAGTTCCGATGATCGGCGACGATCAAATGACTGTGCCCTCGACGGCGACATCGGCGGCGGAGATGACAGCGGCATTGATTTCGGGCGAGGATGGTTCTGCTGAGCTCTGGGAACTCCTGGTTTTACCTCCCATTTGAACGGTACAGCTCCTGGCTTCTTGAAAGAATCATCCACAGCCATTGATGGGGGCTTCCGGCAATTATTTAAAACCAAACTGAGAAATGTTTGTCTCTCCGGGTTTCCAAACGCGAACGTGAATTTATATGGAATGGGAAGGAGAGTAACAAGGTTGGTAACGGCGAGATCAAAGGCATGGATTAGTGAGGGTGAGTGGGTCCAAGTCTGCTTATGAGGTATGACTTTTCTGTCTGTTATGGCGCATAGCATGTGACTCAGCTTAGTGTTCGTAGACTTTGTGAGAATAAATTTGAGGTGAAAACGTCTTTTGAGATGTTGATTCCACCACGCCTGTTATCTTATTGAGAGGAAGAGAAATGAGAAAGCGACGCAAGCATAGTTCAAGGGCGCTGATTTTTCCAACTGTTGTGGCTTTGTACGTATCTGGATATTTCCGAGTCTCAGCATCATCAAAGGGCACGAATTGGACCCACGGGCAATTATTCAGAGAAGGAGCATTATAGGCGCTACTCAAGTTTGAAAATGCAACTACTCTTAACGCATGCTCTCACCTCGTAATGGTGCCTGCTAATAGCATTTTATATGTTCGTTGCCCTTGCATGGATGATGGATGTAGCCCTCTTGTGTCTAATTAAGGTTACAACCTGTAAATTTTGCTTGTGCCCATGTTCATGTTGTGGATGACATTGGCCGTTGAGTTGACCGTGAAACGGACAATGATTAAGCTGTCTAATCGTGACCAGTGTCATTATGGGTACGCACTAATTCTGTGGAGCATCAGCGAACCGTTTATTGGGGGACATTGTCATAACATGTGTGTGTGTGTGTGTAGTTGAAATTGTTGGCTACTACTCCCTCCGGTTTTAATTATAAATGCACCAGCTTGCCGGAAGTTATTAAATATGCATTCTCCACAATATGACTGCAACATTCTTGAAATCATTGAGACCTTTGCATCCGAGTAGAAGGGGGTAATGGTGTGGCTGGCCTCTATTGCAGCTGATGATGCTGTTTGACCCTTTGGGGTGGCCGCGGCTTCAACCATCATCATTCTCTTCGGTTCCTATTCTGGCTGCTGATGCTTTTGGAAGCTCTGGACTTTCTGTTTGCTTGCTTGTTTTATGATTAATAGAAGTACATTTGCCCAAATAAAATGCCGACTGGCCACTTTATGGTGGACATTAATTTTAGTAGGGAGCAGAATTAGAAGGTTACATATATTTTTTATAAGTTTCAGAAGGCCAACTACTATTCTCAATAACTGTGAAGTATATAAATTGGTACTGTAGCCAGAAGGAGTATTTGTCAAGGGGAGACTGGAATTCTAAGGGATTATCATTTTTAGCACTTTGCGCATCCTCCTTCCGTAATAATCTCCGGCAAGACTCCTTCCCATTCAATAATTTCCTACACAGATCGATGCCCAAAAAAAAAAAAAAAAAAGGAGCAACAGGACAGATGCATGACCAAGCACCTGGGGAAGACATTTTTTTCCTTTCAGTTTTATAATCAAAATTAGATTTACATGTCATGAAGAATGTGATTTATTTTTTGAGTATATGCCGGAGACTCACCTTAATCAGTTGAAAGTAAAAGTAGAAATTCAACCGGTGCGGCAGGAGTGAGGTAATCGCTGTGACGCTGACTGCTCACATATGTACCGGAAAACGGCATCACTTTTAATCCACTTTACAAATTGTTGGCTCTTTCATACTTAACCATTAACCAATAAATAAATTTGAAAAAGCAGCCACTGGAGTCAGTCATTTTGACTAGGCGTTTTTGGCTCCAGTGGCTGCTAGGCCTAATTCTCATACAGGATCCCGATTGAAACACCTCCCTCTTTTGTTGTGGGGGAAGCAGCGAATTCAAAATGACAAAATTCAAACCAAAAGGAGGGCTGAAGTCTGATTTTGCAGCTGGAATGCAGAATAATAATTAGCGTTTCTAGCTTCTAGTCCTCCTCGCTCCAATTGTCACAGAAGAAACCACCAACATATTCCTTGTGAAGACATTTCAAGGCTAACAGAAAATTTTTGGTCAAAATCATCATAATATTGGAATCCAAATCCAGGAGCAGGAATAACGAAGGGGCAGAAAAGGAGGCCTAAACTTGTGACTAGCAATAAGAAACCTTGTCCTCTTCCTCCCAATTTCTTGAATATTCTCGCATTCTGTGCATCACATACGTATCATCTACTTCAGCAGCAGTGGCCTCATCAAATTGTTGACTCGTTCGCCAAACCAAAATTATCCTCTTTGCTTTTTGCAAGAAATGCCCGGCACAAATTTTGCTGGAATAACCTCGTAAAATCGAGATCTTCACAAGACTGATATGCTAAGAAACAACAATCAAATGTTGAAGACACAATAGGGAAATCATACCGTGCATCTCCCTCCCCTGTATCTGACATCCCAAAGAAGATCGCCTTGAGAAATATAGAACTCAGGAGGGTTGAAGAGCTTAGGGAGGACGCACAAAGTGCTACTTCAAACTTAAGCTCTAAGGTTTCCGCCTCAGCTTCTTCAAAAACTGACATCGTACGCCTCAGGAGATCGAATGTATAATGAAATGGTAGCACTTGACACCCAAATAATTGGGAATGGAAAATAAAGCAAACATATCTGAGAATCGCCGTTCCTGGAATTTGCCTCGTCTGCAAAAATATGATACTTACATGGCGGGGGGTGGATGGTAATCACAGTGATAATAAAATGCCAAAAAAAAAAAAGGGCGGGTGATGAATGAAGTACTCCTCCTGTCCTTAATATAACATCTAATTATTGAGTTGGTTTTGGTTCTAAATATAAAATTTTTTATATTTATCAATTTTCTCTAAATTACCCATATGAATACTCCTTCAACCATAATCAAGTAGAAGAGAAAGAGAGTATTAAGAAAGATAATTATGGTATTTTAGGAAAAACGTGTCACATTTCCTATAATTAATTAACTTATCTAACTTCTTTAATCTTATCAAATTAGTTAAATAGGTCTTATATTAAGATCAGAGGAGTACATTTTTACTATTAGTGACGCTCCCACGACATGCGGAAAATACTTTCCCACAATAGATATCAGCACCTGCGAACTGAACAATAAATTTTCTGTTGCTAAAGTATATATATCGTATTAGAGGTAGTCCTATTTGAAGAGCTGTTGAATACTAAATGTGAATACTTTTTCTAAAAGAGATTTAAACTGTAGTTTATTATGTTGTGAAAAAACTACCCATTTTGCTAGATCTTGATCCCAAAGACACTAATATTACCAAAAAAGCTCATATGTTAGAAGGACTTTTGGAACTTCAAGAGCCCAATCCAAGCATCCTTATCGACTAAGCCCAGGAGCATGAGGGAAATTTAATTTCCTACTAATAATTGGCAAGGGAAAAAAAAAAAAAAGCTTCGGCGGGCAGTTAGCACGTCAATGAGAACTCGCCGCAATGAGGGGGCTAACATCCAAACCCGTGTAGTTATCTATAAGAATGTGGAAATGATTTTACATTCATTAAAAACATAATTGTTAGAAAACTCAGAGCTTTGTAAATATTTATTTTTTATGTGTTAATTTATTGGGTAAATATAATTATAAATGTATGTATCTCTCATCAGCCACCATAAAATCAGTGCCATAAGATTTTAAATGATATCATCTAATGTATCACGTGCACCCAATGTATATAATCATATTTGTGCATCAAAGTAGATTATATTATGTATTATAAACACTCTAATTATAAATCGCAGACAAGTCTTGGTCAAAAAAAAAAAAATCGCAGACAATACAGTTTATTTTTTAATTATTTGTAAAGACTATGAAGAGAATGATTCAAACTATGGACATACAATTTCCCTTTACAGAGTCGGGCATGATGATACGCTCCGAAAAGCCTGTGCTCCCAGTATCCAGTGGTTTTGTCCCTTTTTTCAAAGGTGTTGGCTGAAATTCCGTGATCTGGCACTGGCAGGAAGCTGCACCCAGGGAAAAAAAAACAAAAAAAGAAAGAACACCCAACTTTGGTTTGAAATTTGAAAGTCAGAAGAAAGCGATAAAATTACAGTGTGAATTTGGGTTTAATATAATTAACCACATTTGTGCCATCTATCTCAAAACGGAATTTGAAGGACAACCAGTAAAATCACGAACTGTGTATTAGTTTTTGGTAAATGAGCTATTACACTATGAATTTATTCAATAATTCGCGAGCCTTTGTTGGCTTTTTGTGAGATTACCACGTGCAAAAATGCTCCCCCACTTCCATTTTGAATTTAGCCATCCACATTTAATAGATTTTTCTTGCTTTAAATAGCACTACCTTTTTTTTTTTATTTATTTATTTAGAGAGACATGCAGTATGAGCTTATGAGCGAGGTTTTAAAAAGTCAAACTTTTTCTTGACTGAAATTTTTATATTGCTCAGCCCTCAGCTTGTTTTAAATTAATAAATTATGCACTTCAAAATACTATATTTAACACGTAGATGGTTAATTCAAATTCATATTTTAAAAACCATACAAATCAAATAAATACAGGGGGTACTGTACATCACTCACCGGTTAGGGGTGCGTGCACTGTGGGTAACGACAAATCCAGTGACCGTTTAAATTCGAATTCAAACTCAAGACACGCGACTACCCATACGGTCACGGAGCGGTCAATTTGAGCCAGGTCACAGGCCAATCAGATTCCAAAGAACCGTGGAAAAAAACTGACCAATGAGGATCATTTGATGCTTTGCTGGCATTATTGCATGGAGGGAGAACGTTGTCCGGACCCAGTTTGAAACCATGGCAAGTGGGCCCCAGCTCAGATCCCCGCTCCTAACGATTACCGAGCCCAATCAACGGCCCGGATGCCTTCCCATTTCAAACTAACTCCTTTTCCCCGCCTCAATATGTAATAAACATTTAATTAAATTATTTATTTATTACCAAAGCCGGGCACACACTCTCAGGGAGGAAACGCCCCTCCTGCTCTTTATCCTCCTCTCTTTTTCTCCGCAACAATTTCAAACGATCTTTCAAAGCATAAAGACTCTCTCTTTATGGCTCTATCTATATCACTCGCCTGAAACCTCTCTTTCGACTTTCTTTCTTTCCTCTCATTCTCTCCCCATTTTCCCTTTTCTTGCTCTGCGAACCTGGGGCTGAGATTGCCTTCTTGTAGAGTCAAGAAAGAAGTCTACAAGAAAGCAAAGAGAAACGCAAAGAAAGAGTCATTTTGAATTCGCGTTCAAAAACCGCTACTAGGCTTGAATTTTTAACGCACAATGTCAAACCAGAATCGTCGTCCCTCGTTTTCGTCCTCGACAACATCGTCGTTGGCGAAACGGCATGCGTCGTCGTCGTCGGAGATTGTGGGGAAGCTCACGGCCCTGCCTCCACACATGGCCAAGAAGCGAGCGCCTCTCGCTAACGTGACCAATCTAAAGAATGTGTCTCACACTGCTTCCCGGAACCCTCTCCCATCATCAACTCTGGTATTGAGTTTTCTCAGTGTTTTGTTTAACTTGTTTAATTGCCTGAAAAATGCGTGAGAAAGAAGCCACCAAAACGTTTCTTCTTCCTTGGCTCTTTCGTCTTTTGGTATCAAACATTATAATTGCCAGTCATTCCTTTTCTGTCCAAATCAGCTGACATTTGCATGAATTTCAAATCCTCAGGGGATTTCATTTATTTTGAAACTTTCGATATTGATTTGATTCATTTTCTTCCCGTAACGGGAATGCACCCAGTTCAGGAACTTTCGACGCCAAGGAATCCGGGTCGATTAGAAGAAAATCATTTTATCTCCAAGGACGAACGTTTTTTTGTTTTTTTAATACATTTTATATTTATTTTTTCTAATCTATAATCTATAATTATAATTTATAATTATTTTTTATATATAGTGCCTACTCTACCATAATAGTTTAATTTAGTTTGAGTTCGAAAGACACACTGTCAAATTATGACTGTAATTGTAGCTTTAATTAATTAATTAATAATTAATAATTCCAACGTTCTAGGTCAATGGAGTAATTTAACTAAAAAGAGTGTTTTTCCATTCTGTCTCAGCTGCTTCGCTCTTGCTTGAAATTTGAATTCAAAATACGGTCCTAATTAGTTCTTTGCTTCAAAGATTCCTACTTTTTCATTAATTGCCATTAAAGCTGTCCGAACATTAAAGTTGCTGCGTAAGCATGGTGGGTATTTTCTCGTGTTTTTCTTTTTCCCGTAGTTAAAAGCTGGGTTTTTCTCTTGCTAGGTACCTGGTGCAACTAAAATCGCTAAGACAAACAGGGAATCCACCTCGTCAAATGTTAAATCAAGTGCAGTTGTTTTCCCCAAGGCTAGTCCATTTGCACAAAAAGATGAAGCTGCTCCTACAATTGCAGCTCTCACCGCTCCAGTTGCTGCCAATTTGGATGCAAAATCAAGTGCCACTGATTTTCCTAAGGTTGCTTCTTCTCTACAAAAATCTGAAGCCGCTCCCGCAGTTTGTAATTCCACCGTCCCTCTTACTAGCAGCATGGATGTTTCTCCTAGTAAATCAGATGGGATGTCAGTCTCTATGGATGAGACTATGTCTACTTGCGATTCTTTCAACAGTCCTGAAGTTGAATATATGGACAGCAACGATGTTTCCGCTGTTGACTCTATTGGTAGAAAGACATTGAGCATTCTGAACATTTCTGATAATACAGATGGAACAACAGGTTTCATGTTGATGCAATTTTGCCTTCTGTTTTCTTCTCATTGTTACTAGTCTCGCAGGCTTTTCTTCTACACAATCTGATGCAGTGTTTTTGTTTCATTCGCAGGCAACATTTGTAACAGAGACATACTTGTTGAGTTGGAGAGAGAAGACAAAATTGCCAATATCGATAACAAATACATGGATCCACAGCTGTGTGCGACCTTCGCTTGTGACATCTACAAGCATCTGCGTGCATCTGAGGTTAAATTTCTTTTCCCCTAATTAAACTAGTGTAGTCTTCAGTCTTTGCCATAAAAAATTAGCGAAATTCTGCATTTCTAGATTCTGGATTTGTCATATGAATAACAATCAGTTATTCTGTCTCTAGTATTCTGATCTTCGTTTTCTTTTTTTTTGGCCTCTGATTTCTTCATTTAGGCAAAGAAAAGGCCTTCCGCAGATTACATGGAGAGAGTTCAAAAGGACATAAATCCCAGCATGCGTGCTATATTGATTGACTGGCTTGTTGAGGTAATATTAGTTTACAGTGATGAGTGTTTTGTAAAAGATGTATAAAAATAAAATCATTCACTAGCTTTTATTGAATTAAGGCTCAAATTTTGCTCTTCCTAGTAAATGCTAAACTAGTAGTCTGAACTGCAGGTGGCTGAAGAGTATCGACTCGTGCCTGATACATTGTATTTGACAGTGAACTACATAGATCGGTATCTTTCAGGGAATGCTATGAACAGGCAAAAACTTCAATTACTCGGAGTTTCCTGCATGATGATTGCCTCGTAAGGAATCCTAATAATATACTCCCTGTCTCATGAGTTGTCTGTTTGATGGGAGTAGACGTATAGTGACGACTGACGAGATGTTTCTATCATTTTTGACAGCAAGTATGAGGAGATTTGCGCGCCTCAGGTCGAAGAATTTTGTTACATAACTGATAACACATACTTCAAGGAGGAGGTTTTGCAGATGGAATCTGCGGTGTTGAATTTTCTGAAGTTCGAAATGACGGCCCCAACAATTAAATGTTTCTTGAGGTAAGAGGCTGTCACTTGTCAATAAGCATCACACACAGCTTTTTACGGTCTTTCACGGTGCCAGCACTAATACTTTGTGTTTGGTGATATGCCTTCAGACGATTCGTTCGCGCAGCTCAGGGAGTGAATGAGGTACAATGCTGCCTGTCTCTTAAAACATCTCAATTTCTTAGAATTACTAGCATTCTTATGATGGATTTTTTGTGGATTTCTCAGGTCCCATCATTGCAATTAGAATGCTTGGCCAACTACATCGCCGAACTGTCTCTCTTGGAGTACAGCATGCTTTGCTATGCCCCTTCACTTACAGCTGCTTCTGCAATTTTCCTCGCCAAGTATCTACTCTTCCCTTCAACCAAGCCCTGGGTATGTATGCCTCCTTCCAACAATCACTTGTGCCTACCTTCATAACAATATATATATATGGCTTTAACTTGCCGTTTCTGTTTATAACAGAACTCTACATTGCAACACTATACGCTTTACCAGCCTTGTGATTTGTGCGACTGCGTCAGGGATCTCCATCGTCTCTGTTGTAACACCCACAGTTCTAATTTACCCGCAATCCGAGAGAAATACAGTCAGCACAAGGTGGAATTCTGACTCGCATGCTTTCCAGTTCTTTTGTTGTCATATAATAATCTGTTTGCTTTGATATCTTACTCGTATTTCATTCATGTTTCAGTACAAATACGTGGCTAAGAAGTACATTCGTCCGTCAATACCTCAAGAATTTTTCCAGAATTGAGCAGAGAGGAATCCGCCGTTAATTGTCCAATTCTCGGTTGGATTGGCTTAGTAGCTTAACATGACTAGACTAAGCGTCAGCGTAGGATTCTTCTTTCTTTCTCCCGTCTACCCTGTATAATCAAGTTTTTACCTCTGATCTGTCTTTTTGTAGAAGAGCTAATGTGAATTGTACTGGGGATTCTGTTGATCTCCCATAATCTACCGAGCGCAATAAATACTTCATGAAGCAACATCGTGTTATTTATGAGCAGATAAAGCACTACTATCCACCATGAAGTCACACCAACTACAAATAAATCTCCTTCCTTTGTACTGCTACGAGAAAACAGTTAAAATGAAGAGTTTCAATAAGTACTAAAACTGTCCGTTTTACTCGACATACAAATATACAATCATCCATTTTCTAACATCATATCGGATATCAAGCAAACAATAAGTAGTTCAATTTACATGACAAAAGAAGTAAAAGGTTCGTACTCTTATACACAGCATGAAGGGCCATTGCCTACACACCACACTGAACATTAGCAGCGGCTTCACCTGCAGTGCTTGTATTTGGGAAGTTATTGAGCCAATGGCAATCTTCAAATGAGCAATAAGGCCCTCGCTTCGGCTCCTCCACGTTGGTGACAGGAATATACTTGGGGGACCAAGCCGGTGTCCCATCCTCATATGAATTATGGGTTAGTCTCTTTATACCCGACCCGTCCAATCTTATGGTATGGATCTCACCGTATGGCTGGTAATGATGCGGGTTTGAGATTGGCTCCGCTGATATGCCCGAATAATCAGAGGTGAACACTAAACTCTTCCCATCCGGGCTGAAATACGGGTGGTTTGTCCTGCCTCCTGATCCGCTTTGTATCAGCTTCCTCAGTCCGGTTCCATTCGGGTGGATCAGGTACAGCTCGAAGCTCCCACTTCCTGGGTTTTCTCGGTCCGATGCAAAAGCGATCCACTCGCCATCTGGTGACCAACTGCACATCGTGTCCGTCCATGGGCCTTCCGTTAGCCTCTGAAG
The DNA here is from genome assembly GCF_004799145.2 of Neltuma alba. Classification (NCBI taxonomy): domain Eukaryota; kingdom Viridiplantae; phylum Streptophyta; class Magnoliopsida; order Fabales; family Fabaceae; genus Neltuma; species Neltuma alba. The sequence goes on from NW_021636324.1 coordinate 311,398, forward strand.
CCCACCTCTCTCTCCATCAACGGCGTCCATTATGTATAGATTCTTATGCCCCGATCGACCCGATCGGAAGACGATCCATTTACCATCGGGGGAGGGTGAGGGGAAAGCGTTGTTTTTCCCGTCGAGGGTCAATCTCTTTTGACTGTACTGATCAAAATCATCAACGTTGATGGAGATGACGTCAACTTGCGAGCTCTCAGACGCAAATGTTGGTCCGGTGGCTGTGTAGATTATTCCTGGACGAACTGGGTCCCACGAGGTCGAGAAGGCCATTGCATCGGAAACCTTACGCCTGTTCGAGCCGTCCCGATTTACGACATAAACCCCAGGCATATCAACGTAAGCTATTCTATCACCCGACGGCGAGAAGAACGGAAATGAACCCGTGAAGCGGAAAAGAGTGAGACCGGGTATCGGACTTCGGACATTCTCTAACATGAACTGGGGACTATCCTTCGTATTGGGCTCTCCTCTGCACTTGTGGTACCCAACCCTCGAAGCATCCGGCGAAATAAACGGGTTAAGGTGGTGGGCATGGGGAGACACCAAACGAGTCAGTTCCCTGAACTCGTTCTTAAGCAGGTCAAACAACTCGATGTGCCGATAGCTGGAGCCTGGCCTTCTCGTAGCTACTGCTATGAAATTCCTGTTTCCGGGTGAGGTGGCGGGTGTGAAAGCGTGGATACCCGGTGGGGTGACCCGTTCAATCTTCACAGAATCAGCTGAAATCGGACCCTCGGAAGGTAAAATTGCCCGATACACGCTCCACCACTGATCGTCGCCCCTCCGATGAAAGTAAATAGTACGATCGTCCACCCAACTTGGCCAACCTCCATGTTCAACCACCTTGACTCGTTGAGTTCCATCCCGAGTCAAGAAAACGTAGATATCAGTAGTGAGATCCTCAACCTCACCTGCCCAACCTTTCTGACCGTAGGAAGCTACTGCGGTGAAAATCCCAGACGGGGAAACTGATGGACTGAAATCTGCAACCCCATAAGGAGTAAGTCTCCGAGTCGAACCAGATTTCAAGTGGGTCGAATAAACCGCAGCCCAGCTGGCCCTTGGCACGCCCGGATTCTCGTGTGTCGACACATACACCAAATACTCTCCGGTCAAAGTGGGCTTATCTTTCATGGAAACTCGATTCTCGCTCAGGTCATCGCCCAACAGAGGTACTTGAATTCTATCTGCGACGGATTCAAGGGCCGATCTTCTTCTTACATTTCTAGCATCCTCGTAATAAACGACATCGTAGTATATGTTAGAGATGCCATCAACTCTTTCGGTGACATAGACGAGTTGCAGGGGAAGCGGGTCAGACCGGAGCCGGATGGAAGTATGATTGGGCAAGAGGGAGAGAAGGACGGAGGAAGAAGACGGAGAAGGGAATTGACCATTGAAATTGACGGAGTGGCCATCAGTAATTCGAATTTCGTGATGAGGTTTGGGTCGGTCCAGAACAGGGAGGGAGTAGATGTCAAAGGCGTAGAAAGACCTGCCCAGTGTAGTGAAGATGATGCTGGTGGCACTGGAAGTGTCGTGGTCCGCAGTTACAGTTGCAGAGGCTCGTAATGTTAGGAAAAGAAGCAGGAGGCAAAGAGAAGATGAATTGGTAGTTTTCATGGCTTCAATGATTCCCCGACTTCAGTCTCTCGGAGTGAGGTTTTGAGGTTTTGAGCAGCGGAGCCGAAAGTGTGTGGTGAGGGGAAGGGGGAAAAACAGGATGGTAGAAACTAGAAAGAAGATGGAAATGGGTCCCACCCGGATCGATGTGCTACGTGTCATCCAATGTGAGGGATGGGGGCAGATATTGATTGAGCGGGGGGAGAACCCACGGATCAAAGACGTCATGGGTGATGATATGATTTTTGGAGCAATTTGGGGCTGACCTGGAATTTCACCCTGTATTGTAGATTTATAGTGGAGGGGCACTGCTCCAGTAGGGGCATGAAAGAATTAATCCTGGAAGCTGTATGGCTTGAAAAGGATACTACTTTGATTTTTTAAAGCGATCTTAATATTGCCCATTTTCCTAGGATAAGTTTGAGTCAGTTGAAGTTCAGCGATAAAGATGAATCGCCTTAAAAAGGCAAAAAGAACTCCACGTGCGGACGACATTAGTGGGCTACGTTTCAGCACAGATTATCGAAATAAGTTATGGGCTCTATTTGATGCTCTTTCCGATTTCCAAACAATGTCGATGTGGGTTGGGGGGGGGTTAGTTCAGCAAATTAGTGCTTTTGGGATTGGGCGTTGGGGTTGGGTCAGTATTAATATTGAGAAAACTGGCTCTAAACATTTAATTAGCCATTCAGAAATGAAAGAATCATAGCCTTTTGGAAATGAAAACTAAAATTATGGGCTTTCTTTTAACCCAAAGTCTACTCGTTTACAGAGCATTGACGACAAAGGCCCATGCTAATGTATCGGGCTCACGGAATCCGCTCGACCTTTTAAGATCCTCTAAGGTTGGCCCAAGAAAAAGAGTAAAAACGCCAGTGAGATGAGATCGTTATACCATGAACTAGTGGAGATCTGAGTCTACTGAAAAAAAAAAAAAACTGGTCTCTCACAACGTAGTTAATTAATATTCAAATATTTATTGGAAGAGTATTCATATTTAATACTCGATAATATTTCAAATAGAATTGTATCTAATATGAAGACACATGTACAAAAGGAACCGTTGATGACCTGGACTAGTTTTATTTTGGAAAGAGTAACATGGTAATACCCAATTAACTTATTAAAATAAGTTGGAAGTATAGTATTTTTAATACATCCCCATCTTTACTTTTTTTATAGTTAATTAATATTCAAATATTTATTGGAAGAGTTTCCACATTTAATACTCGATAATTTCTCAAATAGAATTATATCCAATATGAAAATACATATGTATAAAAAAAGATTATTATATTGTGCATTAACAAAACAGAGACAATTATATCATATCAAGTCTAAATCCAACTCTAAACTACTATGGCAGATTGAGGCTAATATAACACTATTTCTGATTTTAAATATAAAATCTCGTTTATAATATAATTTGTAGTATAAGTTAAATTTTGTATTTAGGATAAAAAATAGTACAAGATTGTAGTCCGTGTTAACTTGAAATTGCAGCTATGTTTTTATTATTATATGTCAGTCTGACCTTGCTATTGTGAACGTTTTATCACTTCCAATTAAAGCAGCCTTTATAATTTCGTTTCTTTATGCCATCTATATATACACACACACACACACACACATATATATATATATAAAATCCGCGTAGTCTTATTTCAACATGAAAATGTCGTAGTACTATTAAAAGCATGGTTTTAGCTTCGTCTCCTCATCATCACTTATATTATATATAAATCACCATCGCTTTCTTTTAAAAAATAGCAGAAGAAAGTACCAAAAATCAATCATAGAATTGATAAGTCATGTATAGTAAGAAGAAGGAAGCGTTGATGACTTTAGGGGTGTTCATAAGACCCCGGTAGTCCAGTATGCTTGCCCAAGCCTGCTAAAAAAAAACCCTGCCCAGCCCAAAAAATAGATATTTTTCCGGCTGGGCTATTGATGGGCCGGGCCGGGCCGCAGGCATGATATGCAGCCCTATCCATTTGGCCCTGCCCAAAATATATATAATTATTTATATTATAATATATATAGTGTAATATCAATATACTATATTTTATTATACTTCAATACGCAAAAAGAACGTTACTCCCTTATATTATTAGACTTCGTATTTTTAAAGTTCTATTTTTAAAACAAAAAAAACATACCACTTTTTTTTAACTTTTTTAAATTATCTTGCTGTATACTATAATTGTCTTTTAACTTTTATATGTTGATATTACTTCATATATCATGAAATGATACTAATTATACCAATTTGAATGTAATACATAGATCTCTATAAATTATATTAAACTATAAGTTAATAATATAATTGAACATGTTAATATAGCTTGTATTGTTTTATATGTTTTGTTATTTTCTCAATTTTGTGGAGGTTGTTGCAAATCATTTAGACTTTAAGACTTTAATTATAATTTTTTTTATTGTCTTGTTTTTAATAAATTATGGATATTGTTAAATTTTTAAAGCATTGATATCTGTTAAGGCATACGACAGTCTCGTGACTTAAGTTATAAATTTGGGTAAGGAAAGCCCGCCCTGTCCAAAATAGCATGGGCTTCTACTGGGCAGGGTGGAGTACCAGGCTGTATTTTGCAGCCCACTCATCTTTCGGGCTGGGCATTAGGCAAGGTCCTGCTCCTGCCCAGCCCAGCCCATCCCATCCCATGCACACTCCTAGATGACTTGAACTAGTTTTATTTTGGAAAGAGTGACATGGGAATACCCAATTAACTTATTAAAATAAGTTGGAAGTATAGTATTTTTAATACATCCACATCTTTACTTTTTTTTTTTTATAGTTAATCAATGCAAATTATTTTTTTCCATTTTAAATAAACAAATCCTAAATCTATGTATACCTTACATAAATAAATAAATATTAAAGACAGGTACATATAAAATTAAAATTAAAATAAAAAATACAAGCTCTCACAAAGCCAATCCTATTGTTTCAAAACATAATACTCCTCCGGTTCTCAATATAAGACCCAATTGTTAAATTGGTTTTGGTCATAAATATAAAACTCATTTCTCATATTTATCAATTTTCTTTAAATTATCCCTATAGATACTCCCTCAACCATAATCAAGTAAAAGGAGATGAGATATTAAGAAAGATGATTATGATATTTTAAGAAAAATATGTCACGTTTCTTATAATTAACTAACTTACTTAACTTCCTTAATCTAATCAAATTAGTTAAATGGGTATTATATTAAGGATCGAAAGAGTATTTTAATGGGAAGTCACATGAAGTAAGAATAAAATATGGGTTGTTAATGGAACTTTAAAAATGCGGATTGCCACAACGTCAAGAAAGAGACACATGGTGCCCCATAAGCGAGGCATTCGCAAGCTCCATATTCAGTTATTAGGTAATGTTAGTTACTCCACTAATTTTAAATATAAAAATAATCATTGAGCTTGTTTTTATTTTAAATATAAGATATCAATAGATTTTTTTCTCATATTTTTTATAAATTAATTTATTTAACTTATAAACTCATATATATTATAATGGTATATAAATTTTTTTAAGGAGATCAGGTTATATTTATTAGAATTAATCAATTAATTTTTTAATTTATTTAAATTAATTAAGTAGCTCTTACATTGGAGTGTATTAATTGCCACAACTCTCTTAGCATCGGTATGGTAAAATGGAAGTTTTCCCATGTTATTCTTTTGTTAAAAAAAAATCTTTTTTTATGTGATATGAAACTGTAAGTTTTTAACGGATTTAAATACCTTTAAGTTGAAAATAAATGCACTTGATGTAAGCGTTAATTTAATTAACAAAAATATAATACTCCTCCGGTCCTAATTATAAGACCCAATTGACTTATTTGAGGAGATTAAGGAAGTAAGTTAAGTTGGTTATTTATAATAAATAAGTGTTTTCATTCTTAAAATATCCTTGCTAATTAAGTATATTGACTAAAACTATCATTATTAGAAGGATTATCTTGGAAAAAAATGTATAAATATAAGAGACAAAATAGATTGGGGTCTTATAATTAGGACCAAATAAAAAGTCAAATAGGGTCTTATAATAAGGACCGGAGGAGTATAACCTAAGATAATTTCTCCGTATTCGATGTTGAATTTTGGAATACAAATATTTTACGGGCCAATACTTCAAGCATTTTTTTATCATGAAACATTTTATAATAATGACTTCAAAAAATTAACCTGAACACTTGTCGTGCTCTTAACGTTCGATGATTTGAAGGTATAGTTGACTTTGTCTTTCTCCAGAACAGAGTTGACCCTACGAAATTTAAAAATGAATTTAATGGTGGTGACCGCATTGTCAACACTGATTTAAAGGTTGAATGCAATGAACGTATCTATTGAATTTTACAGCTCACAGCGATCACTTACGATTAAAATATGGTTTCATACATACAAATGTTAGGTATAAAAAATATAAAATTAACATGATTGTAACTGACTATATTACTTGCCTAGTTCTTAGCATAGAAGTTCAATAACTAGAGATCATAAAAATTAGTTATTTATTAAAAGTATGTTTTGGTAATTTTTTTTTAAATATCGTATTTAATCATTTGTGTTCAAACTAGTCTTTGGTGGAAAATCCTTTAACATTTGCAATGAATAGAGATAATTTAGAAAAAAATTATAGATTTAGAAAATAACATACATTGAAATATTATATTTAAAATCTAAATAAATTTCTTAACTAATTTTTATATGGATAATATTTAGGTCAAATTACTTATACTTATTATGTCAAATTCTCTAATTACATATGTCATATGTTCTATTCTTGAAATCTTAGTGTTTAATAATAATCATCATTCCTTAATCAAGTGTCGAGGGTTCGATCTTCTCCTTAGGCATAGAAAAATTTTAAAACTCTAGGCCAGCTATCCCACCTTTCGAGGTACCTACAAGCTAGCAAAGAGGTTAGTCACTGGATCTGCCGGTGAATGTCCTGATGTTTTCACCAAAAAAAATATTTAATTATATACTTAGGTGAAAAAATAAAGCATATGACAACATGTGGTTGAAAAACTTGATATAATGAATATAAATAATAGACGAGAACTTTGAATGCAGGGATCTATGAAGGAGGAGAATATACGTAGAGATTAACGGTGGAGTTACGAAGCAGCAAGCAAATGAATATTAGTAATCAAATTAAATGTCAAGTCAAGTAGGCTCAAACCTGTGGATCTCTTCCAAACAGAAATGAAGCATCAACAGCTAAAAAGGTGGCCAATAACGACCACCCCACAAGACCTTGCTTCCTTCATATCAAATATTTGATTCAAAATAATGTTGATTATGATGACTAGATAATGAATGTAATAGTCTGACCAAGGGAGGAGGAGAAGAAGAAGAAGAAGAAGAAGAGTGTAATAGAAATTGAGCATATTTAGTTTAAAAAAAAAAGGAAATAGAAAGAAATGAAATCTTTGTACAAATCTCCTTATCAGACCAATTCTGAAGTAGTCGCCGATGAGCTTTTCATGGGAAAACAATGTCGACTCAGCGCCCATGTGCTTCTCTTCTTCTTCACTCTGTTGGTAAGCAACTTAAGACCGCTAAATTAAAATTACAGTCACACGTACACTTCTTAAAGCACAAGGCATTGAAGGGAATCATCGCCATTTCTTAAGGTAAATGTTCAGTGAGCGTTCTCTTCTCATGCACGAACTTGGCTCCAATTCCATCGTTACTCCCTTGTCCTGGGGGAATGTACCATCATTGTATTGCTGTAACTACAATACACTAACGCCATGGAAGAGATAGGGGTGTGCGCGCGCGCGTATCCCCCCAAACAAACTGTATTTTATTTTTTTTTTTTAAAAAAAACTGTATATTATTGATTAAAATTTTTTTATTATATTGATCATGTATCCCCACCAAGTTACATGCGCTAATTATGCAATTAATATCGTCAGATTGAGGACTGGAAAATTCACAAACCTTTTAAAAAATTAACCCAGTCAGGATCCACGACACCTAAGGAATCAAAAGAGGAAGGGGCTAACAAACAGGTACTTGAATTATTGAAGTTTGTGATCAGAACGCCAGCGATACACTGATGAACAATAAATTTGTCTCATATAATAATGTGGCAAACTAATTAATTACGTATCAAATTAAAGAAGCGTAGCAGTGCCAGTAGTATTATAAGCAATTAATCACAAAACACATCATTTATGCATTAATAATGTTTAATCCTGACAATGGTCTCCTGAAGTAGTGCAAGTACAGCCAATGATGACTTAAGATTGTACGCTTTAGTTCTTCAAAATCGTCTCTTTCCTCAGAAATGCATCCTAACATTCGGACAAATAGAATCAAATCAAATTGCATAATTAACTGATGATTATTCTGATCATTCTGATTAACCCCGCCTCCTCTGCTACTTCTGAAGTACAGATCATTCTGATTATGGCTCATGATTTGTCACGACACATGATGTCAAATACTTTCATGCGATTAAATAAAGTTAAAATTATTAATGTCAATTTTGAGAAGTTGACGAGGAATTAAATTACAGCAAACCGAAAGCGATTTACTTTATCTCCTAAAACTACGCCGGCAAATCTGAGTGTTAACTTACTCTTCATTTTCTTTTACCAACAAGTGATTGACAATTGTCAAGATGCAAGACGCCATGTATAAAAGTTAAATTGGGAGGAGTACGAAGCAACGTGGGCACGCGGTTTAACCTCATCCATAACAGAAATCGGCAGAGATTTGAACTTTAAGCAAAATTACCATTAATTCAGTCAGAGTCTAGAAAGCAGGAACTAATTAATTGCATGGGTTTCCTCGCCTGCTGATCAACTTAAACTACCGATTTAAACTCTATATTGGTGAATGGTTTGCTTAGATTAGCGAAACCGATGATGTTTCATATTAATTTTATTTACTTGTCATAAGTTGTGGGCACATGGTCACGTAATAGTCATCTCCGGCATCTAAATTCTCCCATGTTCCAATTATGACGCTCTTGGCATTTGCTCTGCAAGCACCAAGGAATGCAAGTACTTTATTCTTGAAATTTGGCATTAAAGAGAAGTCATAAATAGGTTCAACCCCTAAAAGAGTAGCTAACTAAAAGAGAGGAAGATTTTCAGCATGCGTACAGAAGATGGGCCGCACGTCCTTCAATTCTTCTCGACTTACAAGTAGGGGCAAACGCTTTTACTCAACAAATATATGTCCCTTGTGTTCAAATCCTACTCTACACAAATACAGCATCATTTGAAAATAAAACCCCACACGTCTTTCGTAAATTTTTTTTAAAAAATGTTTGATGAAAATAACTTTATGGAAAAAAGTTGAAAAATTTCTCATTATGTGAAAAAAAAAAAACAGAGATTTTAACCACTTCTGGTGGCCTATCATTAACTATGAATCAATCAATCATCAGTTGAGGATGTGTGAAGTCTGAATAAACTAATGAATGATATGCATCACCTGAAAAGGAAGGGCTTATATCTCTCAGATCGAATTGACTCTCACTTTTTTATTCATTTATCGCAAAAGCGTCACCGTCCCCTGATCTGACTCTAACGGCCGATTTCTTTGAAGAGGCAACCAATAATGGCTTTGGCGTCCAACTTGGCGGGAAACTTTTGCTATAAATACCGGCCAAAGTAGCCTTTTTCATCATCCACAACTGAACAGCTCACCCAATTAATTATCTTCAAGCTCTCCTGCTTCCTTTCATCAACAAGCCACTGAGATATAATCTCTCTTTCTATCGCTACTTTGTTTCTCTGTTACTTTCACTGAAATAGTAATGGCTATCCCTGTGATCGATTTCTCAAAGCTCAATGGGGAAGAAAGGGCAAAAGCTATGGCTCAGCTCGCTAATGGATTTGAAGAATGGGGTTTTTTTCAGGTAGGTAGTTTACCTTTGGATTTAGAATATGCACGCCCTTCATATTTGTGCCTTCTAGTGGTGGCTATTCTACTGCACATGCCAGAAAATTAATTACGCAGTTTTGCAGTTGGTCAACCATGGTATTCCTGAGGAGCTTCTGGAGAGGGTGAAGAAGGTGTGCTCTGAGTACTATAAACTGGAAAGAGAGGAAAATTTCAAGAACTCATCCTCGGTGAGTCTGCTCAACGAATTAGTTGAAAAGAAGAGCGGTGAGAAGTCAGAGAGCGTGGACTGGGAAGATGTCGTCACTCTCCTGGACGATAATGAATGGCCTCAAAGAACAACTGGATTCAGGTATATATATGTACTTGTGTGTCCAGATGACCATGCAATTTCTCATCTCATCTATCATTTTCTGCAAACAACTCCCATCTTCTCTTATGGACGACAGGAAAACTATTCCCATGTAACTTGAGGCAAACTGCACATAGTTAATTAGATTTCGGTTCATCCGTAATACATACATGTTTTCAATGTATAAGCTTAACTGGCCTATGTCCACATGGATATGTATGACAGGGAAACCATGGCAGAATACAGAAGTGAGCTAAAGAAATTGGCCGAGAAAGTTATGGAAGTAATGGATGAGAACTTGGGATTACCCAGAGGATACATCAAGAAGGCATTCAATGGAGGAGATGGAGACAACGCCTTCTTCGGAACCAAGGTAAGCCACTACCCACCATGCCCCAATCCAGAGCTCGTTTACGGCCTCCGAGCTCACACCGACGCCGGAGGCGTCATCCTGTTGTTCCAAGATGATCAGGTGGGCGGCCTTCAAATGCTCAAGGACGGCCAATGGATTGACGTTCAGCCATTGAAAAACGCCATAGTCATCAACACTGGTGATCAGATCGAGGTGCTGAGCAATGGTCGGTATAAGAGTTGCTGGCATAGGGTTCTGGCCACGCCAGATGGGAACAGAAGATCGATCGCTTCTTTCTACAATCCGTCGCTGCGAGCCACCATATGCCCTGCACCGCAATTGCTCGAGAAAGAAAGCGAACAAGTGGATTGCGCTTACCCTAAATTCGTATTCGGGGATTACATGTCTGTCTATGCTCAGCAGAAATTCCTCGCAAAAGAGCCAAGGTTTCAAGCCGTTAGAGCCGTGTGAGAAAAATGGAGTGAAAAACACAAGACGTGTGTGTACTTAAGATGCTAATACTTTTCACTTTTTTTCACTGAAATTAGTTCCCTTCTCTCTACATTTTTTCCAAAACTTCACTTTTCTAATACTATTTCAAAACTTCATTTGGGTTCATTGGTCCTTGTGATATAATCAAGAGTTGGGCTTGATACATCCGTTGCGAGTGTAAGGAAGAGAATAAACAATGATAGAGGCTCCGTTTGGATTAGGGATTACAAAAATAGCTTATTGTTAATTTGATTTTTGAAAGAGTAAAGTTGGGTAAAAATTAAATTGGATAAGCTGAATTGTGTTAGAATTAGAGTTTAAAAAAGTTAGTTTGTAAAAGTGATATTGGTAAAAGGTTGTTTGGATTATGATTAAGTAAAAGCAAGTTTGATTGTAAAATTACCAAAATGAGTATGACTTTTATTACATGATATAAAATAAAAAAATTTATCAATTTACAAAATGTCATAATTTAAATTATTTTAATTGGAAGAAGTTAAATATAATAAACAAAACAAAATATATTTAAATTAGAAAATTTGCAGAATATATTTTTTAATACGATAATTTTCAGATTTAGCTTTAATTCAAATAAAGATTTCCCTATATACCAGTGAAGTAAGATACCAAAAGGAAAAAAAAAAAGAATGAAAAACGTGTATAATTCCACCGCCTCTTATGTAATTATTTTTTATTTACAGTTTTTTTTCAGAGGCCACAAGTCTGGCATCCTTTTTTGTTCTTCATCTCCTTTCTCTCGCTCATTCATCTTGGGTGCCATGGTGGCGACCTAGTTGGTAACGGGTCTGGAAGCACTGAATTGACAGGAAGGATAGATCGGACAAGGAAAGAGGAGAGGCATAGACAAAGAAGCAAGATAAGGAGATGGAACGGAGACCCAAAACTAGACATGGCTTAGGGAGGAGATGCGATGGAGATTCCACAACGGAGAATGAGGAGAAAAGTGACACAATTTTTTCTGAGAATAATTATTACTCCCTCTGTTCCTTACTATAAAGACGAATAACCGAATTACGTTGATAAAAAAATAGTTAAAATTAGTTAAGAACAATCAATGTGTAAAAACTATAATTTTTTTTCCAAAAATACCCTCATTAATAAGGAGAGAGAGCATGAGAGAGGACAATGGTAAATTATTAAAAGAAATAGAAGTGGGAATGAGAGAGAGTGTGAGTTGGAAACAATAAATATGGATGAAATAGAAATCAACACAAAAAAGTAGAGACAACTTTTAAGTGTCTCTTATATATAGAAACATGCCATAAGTATCAAATGTTTCTTATAATAAAGAACGAAGGGAGTATGTTTTAACAGTCCCTTACTAGCCACCCATAAGCTCAATACATAAGTTATAAGTGGATCTGAGAAGCTTATCAAATCGGGCTTATAAATATGGCTTTTAACTGTTAAGGAGGATTGGATAAAAACTCATCTAAACAGACCCAATTTTTAAAAACGTGCTTATAGACCCAATAAGCTACTTTTAGATCACTTAAACACTTAACCAAACAGGCCCAGAGTGTATTAATATCCATGTTCATCTGTACCCGAACATATATTAATGTTTCTCTCTTCTTTTATAATTTACTCCTTTATAATATGCAATTATATTATCAGTGTCAAGTCTGGTCAAAAAAAAAAAAATTATCAGTGTCAAGTTCAATTTGATTTGGGAGACTCTGAATTTATAAAAAGAAAAAAAAATGGATCCACATGAGGTGAGTGAGGGAGGAGAGAGAACGCTTCATCCTTGGTTTCGTTTTTTTAACTGAGGCATTTGAGCTTGTTTTTAATATTAAAAAAAATCATTTTTTAGTTGAATAATAAAACCATTTTTAAAAAAATATATCATTTTATTATTTATTATCATATGTTCTATTAAAAATTTAATTGGTAAGAAGTAATCGATAAATTTTATATACTAAGTGTAAATTTTATACATGTAGGACACTTGTATTTTGATTTAGATCTTCAGGAAAAATCAAGTCTAATAGGTAATTGTCAACTTATCAAATACACTACTGCTGCGCTCCAAGACACAAGCTTTACTACCTTACAAAATTTTTTGCATTCAAGAACCTCTTGTCAGTATGATACTATATTGAAATCAGTGGCAAGCCCCATCTTTAGCAGGGAAGCCAACGACCAACGTAAGAAACTGGTATTTCCTCTATTACTATGTTGTGTAATCTCAATGTACGATCTGTACAGGAATTACAATAGCCCAGGGTCTTTAGAGGCTAATGAGTTTACAGGGCCTTTTGATCAAGCCTTTCGTTCCAATTAAGGCAGCGAATCAAGCTACGAAACCAGTCCCCTGTTTGGTCAAACTTGTTAACAGTTGGAAGCGGATGTTGACTCATATATATACAGACGGAATCTCCTCTTGAAAGTTGCTGCCTCCTCTTCCCATCAAATGAAACCCACGCATTACTTCTTGCATCTTCTGGAATCTGGGAATTATAAACCTCAATTATCTCACATCCTAATAAGTAATTACTAAAGCATAAATGAAAATGATCATATTACACCTTAACCGCTAATTCTACATCATAAAAAAAATAAAATCAAATAAAATCAAATTGAATCCTTAAAAATAATACTAGTACTTGTAATTATCTTATGTCTCGTTCATCACATAGCTTCGATAACATACGCCGGCTTAGTGCACCTTAGAAACGGGAACTTATTTGGTACAAGAGAAACGTTATGAACAACTAAACAAGAGAATTAGATTGTAAAGTAGATGTTCGATATGATGTTTTTATCAAATAGAGAATGCTTAACTTCACCTTTAATTCAAGTCGAGCAGAATCCGGAAGAATAACTGGTCTAAATGAAAGTGAATGTGGACACATATAGGTGTAAATAACATGCAGGGTACATTTGGATGGACCTGCAGTTTTCTTAGTCGTTAGATTAACTCAACAAGGCAAACAGTTAAAGAGAACAGGCCAAAGCATCATTTTCATGCTAGAGAAATATACCATCCACCAGGAGAATCCTGTTTATGAAATTGAATTGAATAAATTATATTTTAAAAATATACCAGGTGAGCTAGAGGTCAACGTTCAAAGTTAAACCCTAGAATGGCGTCACGTTGAATATTAGCTTGTATCAACCATCCACCAAGTGGAAAAAAGAGATTGTGCTTGATTACGTCTTTTCAAGAACTTGCTTCCTTCTACAGATGTTCACTCAAAGCCAAATGATGAATCTAATTACAACAGAAAGCATAGCCAACAAAAAACTTTTTTCTCTTTTCTTTTGGCGTGAGGCCTATGAAAGAGGGAGAAGAGCTCTTTGAATTGCGCATATATTTCTCAAAGAGGGAAATGAACCAGGCATAAATTTTTATTTTTTTATTTTAAAAAAAGGGAGCTCATAAAACCAGATTTGAATAACGCCATTGCAAGGCTTTCAAAATATTAGCAAAAGTATCGGTCAAAATGAGTAAACTATTTATTAAAATCAATCACCCAGTCTAGTGTTAGATACATAAATGTGTGTGTGTATATATATTTTAATGGTTGCCATACTGTTGAGCAAATCTAGCTCCCCTTCAGACAAGATATGAACCTCAGATGATTTAAACAAGCAACAGAAAAGGGAAGGGAGATCTTTAACTCTATCGTTTTTACAATTTCTTGTTTCAAGTCCTTCTCTTCAAATTTCAGCTTTTGAAAAATTTTAGAAAGGTAATCTCTTTCAGGTGCGGGGGAAAAAAAGTAATATCTGTCATATCCTTATTTTTATTATTTTAAAAGTAAATACACTTATTATTATTATTTTTTATTCAAGGACATAAGAAAAATTTCCTATCAACAAAATCATTTTTTCTATCTCATTCAATTCTGCATAGCATATGACATAAGCTGTGGATATCATCAGGAGCAGTAAACAACAAAACATTCAGCATTATAAGCTGAACTTTGCAAAGTAGAGGGGGAAAATAGAGAATCAAAAGATTATGATTCTTTTAAGTATCATTAAACCATAAGCAGCCCTATTCAGTTATCTTAACTTTAACAGGCACAAAATCTATAGAACTATGAAAAAAGCTGAAGCACAAGCTTTACCATAGAACCTCCAGCAGCTGTAGAATAGGCAGTACTTCCTGTTGGGGTGGCTACAATGACTCCATCACCTTGTACCTGAAGGACAGGGTAATTATCCGTCAGATGGGTCGACTGTGCTTTATGCGTGTGTTTAGAGATATGGGATAGAAGATACTGATGGTTCTCATCACAGAAAGTACGGGCTATATAGAAGTTTAGAGCAAGAGGGAAACTCACCTTGGTTATAAGTCGATCATGCTCATAGCATTCGATTTTTGAAAGGTATGGATTAGAACCCCGATCAAGGACAACCTCATTCAGAACATCAAATACTTTCCCTGGCACAGCTTTACCCTTGCGAAAAATTTCACATCGGAGACGCATTCTGAGAGTGATATACACACCATCTCGTGTAGTATTTCCATGAATAACTTGTCGTAAGTCCTGCTTATAGTCATCAAACTATACAGAGAAAACAGGATGCAAACCAAACAAATGACCTCAGAGCCGCTTATATTGCTTTTATTGCAAAAGGAACTAAGGATTTACGAAAGCAAAGCTTACATTATGAGATGTTAGAAAGCCAAGAGAGCCAAGGTTGAATGAAACAACAGGGGGAACAGCTCCTCTAAATAGATTTGAAGCGTGCAGTATAACACCATCTCCCCCCAAGCACGCCACAAAGTCTACTTTCTCATGTAGATCACTGAGTCAAAGGCATTTAACATGGCTTTTCAATGAACAACCATATCAGAAAATACTGTCAAGTTACTGTATTCCAGCTCACAAACTCCAGTACCTGGTATCTTGACTATAAAAAGTCTGCACAAATCCAAACCCTGGAATTCTAGCAAATATATCATGCACGTCAGGTTCTACAACAACATTCATTTTTTCTTGGTGATATAAGAAAGAGGCCACCTGCAGATTGGGTACAGAAAATGTACTGAGAATGGATTTAGTAAAGAATAGCTAAAAAGAAAAAAAAAATTGTTAGGACAAGCATTTCACTCATCCAAATAATATTGCTAGATATTTCCGTGCAATTACAAAAAATAAAACCGATATCAGACTATTAATTGCATACCAGATTAAGAAGGGGTGATTTTGATAAATATAAAATTAATTTTTGAAGATAGAAATAGCCCATATTCGTAATTTAAAAAAGACAAATTTAAATTAATTAAAAAATAGAAATAGCCCATATTCGTAATTAAAAAAAAGACAAATTTAAATTCTTGAGTAGCTAAAAATTTTGAAGAGGTGGCAAAAGCTGCAAAAACTTGGACAGCACATTTCACAAACATGCCAACTGGGGAAACCGCAATACCAAGTCTAAAAAATATTTGATACTCCAGCCGAACTGTTGGAAATTTAAATATCAATCGCATAGTCCCTGAAAATGATCATTACCTCTTTTGCTTCTTCCATCAATTCTTCCCCCAGTTTTTTCAACAATAATACAGTTTTTGGTGCAGATTTCCACATAAGCATCTGTTTGCTGGGTGCTAGGGTGAGTGAAAGCCAAAGAAGACTCAGTCACCTTTTCTCTGGTACATGAGTAACCATCAGTTCGTACTACGAACATTTCTGCCTTTTCCTAGACTGCACCCTAACAACACCTGTTGAAGATGCACACATATTCCCCTCAATGGGTTCTGAATCTTCAACTAAGGCTAGCCTAGCCTCAGGAATGCTGTCTCAACCTTCAGAGATTTAGTAGTGACATGATCACTACTTGCGCTCATAGAAGTGGAGACATTGGTTTAAGCATGCGATGTGTTTTCCTATCACTAGATCCATTTGTTGTTGTCCGAACAGCTAGATATTTCCGTGCAATTACACAAAAATAAAACCGATATCAGACTATTAATTGCATACAGATTAAGAAGGGGTGATTTTGATAAATATAAAATTAATTTTGAAGATAGAAATAGCCCATATTCGTAATTTAAAAAAGACAAATTTAAATTAATTAAAAAATAGAAATAGCCCATATTCGTAATTAAAAAAAAGACAAATTTAAATTCTTGAGTAGCTAAAAATTTTGAAGAGGTGGCAAAAGCTGCAAAAACTTGGACAGCACATTTCACAAACATGCCAACTGGGGAACCGCAATACCAAGTCTAAAAAATATTTGATACTCCAGCCGAACTGTTGGAAATTTAAATATCAATCGCATAGTCCCTGAAAATGATCATTACCTCTTTTGCTTCTTCCATCAATTCTTCCCCCAGTTTTTTCAACAATAATACAGTTTTTGGTGCAGATTTCCACATAAGCATCTGTTGCTGGGTGCTAGGGTGAGTGAAAGCCAAAGAAGACTCAGTCACCTTTTCTCTGGTACATGAGTAACCATCAGTTCGTACTACGAACATTTCTGCCTTTTTCCTAGACTGCACCCTAACAACACCTGTTGAAGATGCACACATATTCCCCTCAATGGGTTCTGAATCTTCAACTAAGGCTAGCCTAGCCTCAGGAATGCTGTCTCCAACCTTCAGAGATTTAGTAGTGACATGATCACTACTTGCGCTCATAGAAGTGGAGACATTGGTTTTAAGCATGCGATGTGTTTTCCTATCACTAGATCCATTTGTTGTTGTCCGAACAGAACTAGAAGTACTTCTGGCCACTAAGTTTCTATCCCCATCAATCACAACTTCCGCCCCTCCAGAAGGATAATCCAAATAAGCAGACCCGTTGGAGCTTCTTGAGTCCACGAGTTCAGGCAAAAAATCATCAACATAGCTGACCAACATGTCTCCCTGAAACCTAACAATATGCATGTTTTTTGAATGTTGTAAGCTTTCCATTCCTCTAATCTGATATCTGAAATAAGAAGGTGGTGAGATGTTCCTATTTCCAATGAAGTTGGACATTTCCCTTTTGGAAAAGATATCACGAGGAGGAACTTGAGCTTTTAAAGGGTTAGCCACAAGGGAGAAACTTGAAAAAGATCCTGCCCCATTAGAAGTAGAAAAGGTTTCAGATATTGTCTTATCTCCAGAAATAGACCCATTCAAAGCCCCATTACTTTGTGCCTTTTTGTTATCCAATGTTCCTACAGAACCATGAGCTACACCATTCTCTTGCAACGAATTGGTATCCTTTTCTGGGAATGATCCCTTTGAAGCCGTCAAAGAATGCTGAGTTTTTCTGAATCCCTTTGTATAATATGAAACCCTATCATTGGAAGTAATTACTTGATTAGAAACTAACTGTGATGCAGAGCGAGTAATGTACTGCTTCCACCTGGAAACCATGGCGGATGTTCTCCAAACTCCTTCCTTGCTGTGAAGATAGATGGGCCTTTTGCTGCCATCAGAAACATAAGATGCAAACCTCACAACCTGTTCCGTTGTAGGTGCAGTCCTAACTTCAACTGGGATTTTGACCAATTCAATTTTCCCAGAGGCAATCGCATTATGAATGGCTGTTTGATAGAAGTTGTCTTTTACAGTTTCTGCTCTGAGATCTATAATAGTTTTATATCCTTTATCCAGTAACCATTTCAGGCCTTCTTCTGTTACCTGGCCTCCTTTCCAAAAAACTGCCTCAGAATCTTTAGATCCCGTGTTCTCTGTAGAAGTTGAAAAATATACCGGACGCCAATTTGCGAATAAAGTATGGCAAGGATAATGCTCTTTACGAGGAAAACCTGAATCATAGCAGACATTCTTCAGTCTCTGAAGTTTTCTCCACACATTTATGCTTCGATCATCATCAGATATCAAATAGTTCTCAAGAGCTACATGCAAACTCTCACAACACCTTTTCATCTCATTCCTAAAAATGGCAAGTGGGGGGAGATTATCCTCCATTGTGCTAACAAGTACAGTGCGAAAGGAGTTCATGACTGAGGATCTCCCAGAAAGAATATCCTCCCTACCTTTATTCATAAGGGATACCATACATCCCAGGACAGAGACTATTTTATCTTCAAGTTGTGGTTTCTCATCTGATGGGACATCATATGAGACACTGCATTCACCAGTAAACGGATTGCACAAAGCATCCATTAATGCAGTGTGAAACCTTTCAGCGCTTCTAAAGATCCTACAATAGGCCTCAATTTCAGCAATATCACCCGGAATTGGACCAATCCAAGGTAGCTGTGATGGATCATGGGATTCGAAGGAATTCACATTCTGACAATAATGACATAAAAAATTATTTCACAGAAGAATGCAAGTCTGTGGTTTGAATCTTTTGAATGAGTCAATACTATACTGAGAGCAATACAGAGAAACAATTCACATACAGAAAAAGAAAAAAAAAAACTCATCATTTAATCATGTATTCTAAATTTTAGAATTATTCAGCAATAGGCTAGATATTTGCTCATAGTGTGGACAATGAAAGTAATTGCTTCATCAATGAAATGCATCAGGGTTGACAAAGGACACATGCTGTAATAAGAGTTTAAGAAATGACAGAGACAATAAGTGTAGAGATGTCAAGGCACAGATCTAAAAAATAACTTAGGAGGAAGATGTGATTTACGGTTCAGGAGTATCTCGAAGGAAGGAAAAGTAAAATAATTTTCTCATGTACGTCATTGCTTAAGAAGCTAAACAAATACGAGCATAGAGTTCGGAAATGGCAATTGTAGAGAAAGATTAATTTCAAACTAGAAAAGAAAATGCAGGCTTAAATGGATAAAAGATTCTGAAATTCCCAAGTGACAAATATGCAGTGAGAACACAACATAGGCTAGTGAAATTTCACAATTTGAAAGCAATCACTCCAGCAAGCTCAAATTCCTTCCAATAATCAGTTACCCTCCCAAGAAGGGCCTCTTCATATTATATGTAAGCCAGAGCTAAATTAATTGGTCTTTGCCCGCAAATTAGAACATAGTCAGTCATAGAAATCAACCGATGGCAATGAAAAATAAACGAATAATGTACAATACCAATAAAATTTTATTATCAGGAAACAGTTAACACGCCAGTTTTTAATTTTAGGACTGGATTTAGTTAATGGACTGAATTCGAGTAGCAGCGTTCGAAAGAAAGAGCAATTAACAACTTCAAACGAAGAAGTCATCCATTCAACAGAGATGAGCTTAGCTAAAAAAGGTGGAAGTGAAGCAAATGACCTGAGAGTCCAACCCGAAATTCAAGGAAAACGAGTTTGAAAGCTCGGCGTTGAAAACGAACTTGAGCCTTCGCCTTCCCTTTTTCCTCTGCCACTCGAACCCGAGCCCCGACCCAAAACCGAAGACTTTGCCATTGCCAGAGGACGAGGAAGGCGTAAAGAAACAGAGATAGGAAGGTGAAAGTAGCCGGATCGCCGGAGAGGTGGGCAGACTCATGTCGACGGAGAATGCCATATGGCACGCGCAGAGACATGCCACCATTGGAGCTTACGAAGGAGCAAGAATAATTTTCGCCTTATTCCTTTAACATCTGTTATTATTCGTCACTGAATTTCTATTGGGCCTGTTGATGGCGAGAAAATGTGGTGGTTAGGGAAAACTGGCGGGTGATATTGGATTTGCATCAATATTGATTCGGTGGTCGACGCATCATTTCTCGCTTCCATGACATTCCCCTCGCCGTTACTTATCGACCTCCTTGATGTGATGTCCTATTTTTCCCCCCTTACCGTGCATATTTCTATCTCCTCACTCGGAGAATTAATATTAATTGATATTAATATTAATATATTTTGTAAATTCAAAGAAAAGCCATATTATTTAGATAATTCTTTTTGCATGTCACGAGTACAATTTATTACCAGGCATGTCTCGTAAGCAGCCCTCCTACTAGGCTTCGTCGTATTTTGTTTGAAGACAACAGGGGAAATGGGAATCTCCTTTTCCAGAGTTGTGTACTATTCAGGCTTGAAATGCAATTTAAATACTTAATGAAATTAGTATTAAATTCTTTCCTTTTAGTTTGCATTAGTTAAAACATTCAACGCAACATATCGAAACGATTGAAAATCAACTTGTGAAAATTATTTATGCTCTCCTATTTTCAATAATTAATTCATTTAAAAATTAGGAGACGCGAGCTATGCAACCCGCACTCCTATCATAAAAATATATATAAATGTATAAATTTTAAGTGAAAAATAAAATCTATTAAAAATTTTATCATTCTATTTAATATTATTTACTGTGTTTAAAAACCACTAACTTATTTTGATTTAAATTCAACAATAAATAACTGAAATAACAACCAAAACGGAATTCAACGAATTTGGGTTATACCGTATAAAAATAAACAAACAGGTTCATTAAAATAGAATTAAGCGCAATTTAATTTTAATTAAACAAATCAATATTGCATATGCATTAATCTCGTAAGAATAAAATATTTTAAGGCCAAAATACAATAACAAAATATAATTCTCCACAACAAAAGAATTCATTATTTTTCTTAAAATCATTTACCGCGTCACTGTAAAGTGAAAAGTAAACCTGTACATATAATAAAATAAATTTTATCCCTCGGGGCAATAGAGGCTGTTGATTTCCTGTTTGGCAAAAGGACTCAATATCTGTTCACATCTGCGAGAACAACAAATATTTAATCCTGAAATATGAGCATCCTATTCCTATCTCCTGTTTTGCAAACATGCAGTTCGCGAAAATATCCTACAAACTGCGTCTTAATAGCAGCGCGCGCGCACTGTGGCACAGCTTCGTATGGCAGAGCGGTGTGAGGCGATAACGCAACTTACTGCTTTTATATTACCAACAAATCTTGTATTTCTAAAGGCCTTCCAAGAACATTTTAATTACAAAAATGGCAATTAGATTTTAGGATGGGGGATCATGGGTGAAAAAAATATGACTAAAAACAAATGGAACCGAGATAAATCTACGTTGCCGATATTGATGCCATGTTAACTCGACTGTTCAAGACCGGGAAGTGACGTTGACTGAATATTAGACTTGTGGGAAAGACTTGCAGACTGCTTTGAAGACTTGGACCTCTCTTCTCCCTGCGCAGAAGCAAGCTTCTCTGGACGATAATCGGTTCCTTCAAACTCCGACTCGGGTTTCCTCTTCACCTTCTTTGTCAAAACTCCATCTGCAACCCTAACATCTTCCAGATTGATTGAAGTTCCCTTCACTTTCTCCTGTTTTGGACCATTCACCAACGGACTGGAGCCCCCAACCGTATTAATTGTATTAGAAACTGGCTTGCTCACCGAAGCAAATGCATGAATGCTAGATTCTGGTGTTAATCTCTCCCGCACGTTCTGTTGTGAAGCAACTGAACTAGGATCATATCGACCAGCCTCTTGCTGAGATGGTAACACCCTTTTACTGCTCTTAACTTTTTCGTGATCCTAGCAAGCAAATCAATGGAACGGAAATCAACTAAAAATGACTGCAGAAGGTGAGATGCTTATTGTTGTGCAAACAGAGAAATTTTCTTGTAATAATAGGAATGGCTTGGAGGGGAGGCGGAAGAAAAAAGACACATTAAAAGATAACTAAAGCATGCCTTCCGTCTCATATACAGTGCTTTGCGCCTCTCCTTTGCCCTGCAGATTGCCTTTTTAATTCCACGGTTGTCCATGTAACCATTTGGCCATAATTCCGCAAGCTGAACAAGGAACAAGAGATGAAGTGTTGAGGAAAAGAGAATAACACAAATATAAAGAGCCTCCCCAAATTCCTTTCTTAAGAGATTAAATCAGACATGACTGGCAATGCATATAACAATACTCCCAGAAAATTAACTAGAAGAAATGCTCCTAAAAAAACATGAGTGATTCTTGGGGAAGGAAACATCAAATTGGGAGGCGGAAGGTTATCATATGTAAAAGTGAGGGGCTTGTAAGCCCATTAAATTTTCAATACAAGTTCTAACTTCAATGTCTTGAAGGGATGAGAGGTTTAGAACACATAGTGCACCCTATCATTTTAGATGCAACTAATTTTAACTTGCATTAGAATGCAATGATGAGATGATACCAAAACAAACAGAGAGGAGCAAAGAACCCCAAAAGAAAAAAAAGTGACCAAGTTTCTGCTCCTCAGCATCATTATGCAATACCACAAATACGCAACACCCACAACCGAATAATCTTTAATTAAAGAAATTCACAGCACCTCAGCATACAACTTTCGGATCTGTGGGCCTGCATCATCGTCCAATCCCTAGATCAATTGCAAACATGTCACAAAAGAGCTTTTTCACGACCCAAAAGATTTTAAAAATCAGTATTTAACAAACAAAACTTCAGTACATCAACAAAAAGGTCATAGAGATCACAAAGCTTGTCCTCCAATGCAGTATCCATTCTTTTCTCCGATGCTTTTCCATCAGGAACAAATTCTTGAAAGTCACCAGAAGCTGAGGCTTGTTGCTGCTGCTGAAATGCCCAAAAAGACCCATTAATGCATGAAGCATCTCAAATTAAATAACCAAAACAGTGAATCTCAAATAGGATTGTAAAAGGACCATCAAGGTGCAGACCAAGCACCCGAAAATAACCCATACATGATCAATTTACAACTACAATCAAGACAAATCAAACCAACCAAAAAAATAAATAATAATAATAAATAATCAAATCAGGCAAATGATCCATCTGCAAGCATGCCTTGAACCATGATTACCCGAGTGGTCAGCACAAATACGGGTTCACACTTCACACCCAACTGAAGAGTAACACTTGATGGGAGAATCGGGAAAAAAAAATGATGATGGCGGCAAAAAAATGAAGCACCCTATTAAAGCCATTATAAGCTCATCATGTTGTGAGTGAAAATGGAAGGCATGCATACCTTGGGTTCCAGAGATGGAGCCTGCATCTTAATCATGTCAACAACCTCCTTCTTTATGCTTTGAAACCTAGCATCTTTCTCCTGCTTTGCTGACAAACCCATAGTGATCATGATTTTTAGGTGTCTCTGTAGCAGCAAGACATTGCATGACAGGACAAGTAGTTTCAGCCATCAAGGGAACCGAAATACAGAACAATAAATATAGACACAGAGAAGAACTGTTGCAAAATTTGTAAGCCTAGGTTTTATACAACAAACCAGTAATGACAGGGATGGATACTCCACCAGAGAAAGGCAGAAAACAATTTTCATTCCCATTAATATTGGCAATTTTTTATCATTAAAAAATAAGTAGTCATAGCCACCTCATGTTAAAATACTTAAGCGGAAGGTAGAAAAGGGAAAGGAAAGGGAAGGCAAACTCATCAGAAGTTCATAAAGTAGTCCAATTTGAACGTTGAATGTAACATGCAAACTGTAGAGTGCAAAGTATACATGATAAACAATCCACATTTCTTTTAAACAGATAACAGAGTTCTGCTTTATTTATGAAAGTAACCCAGTCACATGCAAAACTCCAGAGTTATCAAAACATGCCTAATCATTAAACTTGCAATAACTAGCACAAAAGCAAGGAAGTTGGCTGACCAGAAGAAAAAAATAGCACTCTAACTACCAGGTTTGATGACTTATAGTGACATGTGGGAATTGTTGTTTTTATATGTTTTTATGCGTTTTAGTTCTGTTGCTATCATCTATGTCTATTATGAAGTTGAGCTAGCTAAAATGTTAGCATGATGCTGAGTCAACCCGGGATGTGAATATGACCAGAAGTCAGTCAAGTAGTGGAGGTACCACACTGCAGCTAAGTAAAAAACTCTAGTCCGCAGAGGTCCCCATTGCATATTGGGATTAGGTGTGTTTTGTGATCAGATTCTGGATAGATCAGAAATTGTGTATTGGCCGTTGCATCAGATAGTAATGCTGAGAAATTGAGGTATCAATCATCAATTATTCTATGGAATTGCAGCACCAAAATAAATATTACCAACGTTAACCACCAAAAAAAATCAACTTAGAAATACAGCAAGTTTCAATTATATATTGTCAGCAAGAAAATGGGGTTAGAGGGCAGTAAAATTATAAAATGAAGCAACGGATACTGAAGGATCATCTGTATATATTCAACAGGCTGCAATACCTTCAGTGTTCTGAGTTGAATCAAGTGCCCCAGAATACTCATAAGACGATTAATTAACTCTTTTGATACTTTCCCATGGCTTGCCTGCTGCAGCAGAAAGAAAGTTAATATCAAATTATTTAAAATCGTTATGAAACAATAGAATATAATATTATGCATGTCTCAAGATGCATTCAACCTTTTCTCTTGTAACAGAATTATTGATATTGATGAAACAAATAAATGAAGTACATACGTTGGACGTAAGGAATTCAGACAAAAATGAGCCTAAATGACTGAAATAACAAACAAAGACATCCAGCGAATTTGGAAATCAACTGATTAAAAAAAATTGTTAAAAGCTTCTTAAAATTAACATTTGCATGTACCGCTAATCTAGCAACTTTAGAAAGCTTTAGCTTTATCTCTCTAGGCAGTCTTCTTTTGACTGCTTGGGACGTAGTATCAGCCTCTTGGTTTTCCATTGCAGGTGGCCTTGCTGTAATATTACCACACCAAAAAAAAAAAAAAATCAGCATTTGCACAAAACTCCCCGAAATTCACATCTGAGTATTGCAGGATTCACAATGGTATCAGAACTTACACTCTGCAACTATCTTCTCCAACTCTCTAATAGCCTTTTCAAGCATTGAAGTTTTTGGCCTAACACTAGTACCTTCTTTCTTGTGCGTGTATGGCAATTTCTGCAGAATATTTGAACAAATGGGGGACAACCACAAGCAAAATAGATCTTATATTAATACTAGTATCTCTGCCTAGAAGAAAAAGGTGCAACAATATTCAAATAGCAGAACTCAATTGTCACAGATTTCAGCATCAGCGGTCAAATTGTCACAAGAGTTAAGAAGACGAAACATTTTACATCATAGAAGGTCATGAGGAAGGCATCAGAAATACACCTTAGTTTGTTATAATTTTTCTTCCAATTTTTCTAAAGACAATTGCCACAAGCATGCTACTACCACTTAGTTTGGATAGATGATATTTTAGATGATGGAGCATGCCTCATGAGTTGTGGCAGCCAAAATAAAAATCAAGTGAGAGGATAGAAGCTCAATAGCCACGGAATGAAGAATCCATTTCTAAAATCCACATGACAACTTCCATATGTTTTCTTTGGCCAAAATTCCATATGTTTTTTTACTTCCTGTTATTAATGCACAAATGACACGAAGACTTCCACTTCCTTTTGCCTTGTTCTTCAGCTCAATTGTAGTGGAATTCAAAGCTCACATTGACTGGGAAAAACATGTAACGTCTCAGTGTAGTTTTGATCTTTTGCCAGCAAAAGAAACTAAATCTAAAGCAAGCATGCTTATTTGGAGGGTAGTTCCAGCTGGCAAAACAGGATGCTTATAGCTGGAGAAGCACCCTTTCATTAAGTTGCAGAAATGAATGAGTGGAAGCACTGCGGAGGATATCCCCCACCTTCTTTTGGGAGACTTGTTTCTCAGGATTATTAGATGTGTTGCCCTTCAATTTTAGTGAATTCTTAGAAATAAAAAAAAAATACAAAAAATAATCTGGTGGTCCCCAAAAATCTTCTTTTTTTTGGTTGTCCCCAAGAATCTTCTATCTACAAAAGATTGAAAGCAAACAGCAGAACTCAGGCCCAAAAAAAGACTCTACAAGCGAGAAGAAAAAAATAAACAAACTCACTGTTGCTTGCATGGTAGTTCTTGCCTCAGACAAGTTAAGATCTGGCAGTTCAAAGATGCCATGTTTTTCTTTTGACTGAACTCTGTTCTCCACACCATCAATACCGCTGGTAGGTCTTCCAGGTTGGGATTTGGAATGTGCATAGGAACTTTTTTCATGGTATTTCTTTTGATATGCACCAAATGATCCACTGGCATCTTTGTATTTGTCATTTGCATTCCTGCATTGAAGATTTCCTAAATTCTGCTTATCAATATCTTTTGCTTCTACCACTACTGGAGGGGTATCATCATTTGATACATTCACAGAGACAGCAGGATCTGATACTGATTTAGTATCAGACATATTCTTTTTTGAACTGGATACCAATTGACTCTGAAATTTAAAGTCATCATAATGTTCAATAGATACAGGCAAGTTCTGTGTGGAATTCAGCGTCTTTTTCACTGGTATTGATGCTGCCTTTCCAGCTGCAGTCTTTCCCACTTTTTCATGTTTATTTGATTCTTGACCATCATAACTTTCACCGGCATTCTTTAATATATCTTTCCTCCGCCTCTTCTTTGGTTGCTGGTTTGGTAAGACCAGAGGCTCATTTCTAGTAAAAGTGGAAGGAACAACTGAAAATCACTAAAAAATAATGAATTTTTGTAAAATTTGATTTATTTATTCTAATATTAATCAACAAATTTAGAAAATCATTGCAACAGTACCAGAGCGATGTCATCATAAAGAATATTTACCATAAACCAAGTAACAGCAAAAATGTTTAAAAATAAAAATAAAACTTACATGCGTTCCAACTTTCCCCGGTTCACAAAGAAACCATCATGTTTGATTGCGGAATTATCAACTTCAAAATATTCATCCTGTACAAAATTTCTAATATATTACCAACTTTCTAAAATACGGAAGATATACAAAGCAAGACGTGATTCAAAATTCCAAATATCCAGAAGAATATAATTTCTGCCAGCTATCAAAGGTCAACACATACATGAACCAAAACAATATAAAGATACCTACCAGCTCAGCATCATCAATGAAAGAGTCTTCTGTATCATATTGATCATCGTCTGGAACGTCAAGTAGATCGTCCTCATCACTGCTATCCTTGCCCTGAATTGATTAGTTCCCATTATTACCAAACTTATAATTATAAAGCTTAAATGCACATATATAAATCTATGGTTAAAACAAGACGTTGATAGAGAGCAGGGTAATGGTCCTGGAAGGCAATATACACATACCATATAAAGGCGTTCAATCTTCTCTATTACAGCACTGAACCGATGTGGAAAGGCGCCATCATTTGCTTCATTTTCAGTAGGTTGTCCCTAGAAAAGATGAGTAGAGGCTTGTAACCACATACAATTGCAACAAGACAATAAGCTGGAACTTAGGCCAAACACTTGGCATATGACAAGCTATTTTTAATAGTAGTACATTACTCGATTATCTTGAACCCGAGTCACTATAATAAATAAAATTCCATGTTATTTATTTCAAAATAATTCAAACATATGATCCATACAACAAGTACGAAAATACGAATCAAAATAAGGACATCTATAGCATCAAAAGACTCAAGTGTTTGTCTTATTATTCAGCCAGAAAAGGCAGCCCCAAAAAATCTAGAAATGCAAAGGGAAACAAGCATGAACTTGCATCACGCCAAGAACATGAAAAAAGAATATCAGGTCTTTACTAAAAAGAAAAACCCTACACAATTTAAAACAAACCACATGACAATGCAAATTGAAAAAATCGAATAAAGAGCATCCAGAGCCTTGCCTGCGAGATTAGTCGCATAACTGAAAACATCGAGACATATACAGGTTATTTCGTCCCACGACTTAACAATAAGTAACGTATTATCAAGCTTCCCTACGTCTGCCAAATAGTCCAGTAGAATATGTATTGACTAGAATAGGCACAAAATTCAAAATTAATTGCTTTTATTTTAAAATGCAATATTAGGAGAAGATTTCCCGATCAGTATAAAACCCCCTTTTCTACAGCTAGTAAAAGACCCCTTTAATGATCAGTTTTCCTGAATTAAACTCCCATGGACGGGAAGTAGCTGACAAGTTTCATATGGCTAACTAAATAACGAGAAGCCACACCCAAGACTCAATGAACAAGATTGTGCTCACCCATATTTGAGAAAATGCGCACAGTAAAAAGATGCAACCTATGGTTACTCTTAACTGCAATGTATTTAGAACTTCAGAAACACCCAGCCTTCGAAGATAAATCTAGAAGGATGCACATAAAATGACTGAGTAGTTAAGATGTCTCACGGGAGCGATTCTGGACTCCAGGGCGGGGTGTGCAGAGGTTAGATGTTCGGGAGCCAAAGTGGATCCATTAACCCTGTTGGAGTCTTTCATAAGCTTCTTCCACGAGACTATCGTAGTCTCTGCGGGCCGGAGCTCCACCGTGAACATTTGGCGGTCTCCCTTTTTCACGAAGGAGGAAGAAGTCCTCGACGAATCGCCGCCATCTCCACCTAGAGGACCTATCTGCTCCTCCATCCAAACCTACTGATGTCGTCGCAAATTCTTGGGCCTTGATTCGAAAATTAGGGTATGAAGAACACAGCAGGAGCAATCAGCCCTGGAAAGAATAGCAAATTGGCTGAATAGTCTGGGATGAAGAAATTGCGCGGGATTCCAACATACAGAAATTACGCGGAGAGGGGAAAAATTAAATGAAAAGGAACCTGAATGGGATTAACAGAAATTCGACTTCGTCGTAAAAATTTTCTTGCTCTTTCTTTCCCGAGAAGACGAGCGAAGAAAAGAATATCGGGTCGGGTATAATTTGGGCCCAGTTGAGTTCCAGTCCCTCAGCTTGGAGCTTGGATCCCAGGAGGAGCGAGGAGGTCACAGGCCTCCGACACCGAGGCAGGAATTAGAACGGCAGCTTCTCGCATGGTTGGCTTGGCACCTGGTTGAGATGGGAAATTAGTGAATTAGTATTTTTTGATTTTTTTTTTCACCTTCAAATTAGTAAATTAATGTCAGTGATTAATAATACTGCAATAGGAACGAGTAGCTTAGCTGAACAGTAAATCCATGCCTTATAGAGTATATTATCTAAAATAAGATGTTATTTATAATTTATATTTTATAAATAATACAATCTAATCTATTTATATAGTAATATGTGAAAAAATACGTTTACATATTGATGCGTGGTGGTAACAGTGAGATTAATTATAAAATCGGGTACTGCATTATCCCCATGAAAAATGAATTTGAATGTGCAGTTTTCGTATTGATTTGGAACTGTTTAATATAAACACTTTAATATAAATTAAGATAAAATATGTATAAAGATATATTTATATTTATTTCATGTTTCATAAATCACGGTTAAAAAGATATTTTTTAGAATTTCAATCTCCATTCGAAACAAGTGTAATTGTTTACACTTCGCTTCTCAGCCATCTAGATAGGAAGGCGACAATGAACCATTGTTAAATATGCGTGCTTTAAATCTGCTTAGCTGCTGAGAACGAACAAAGCGTAAGGATTTGGGACGGTAGATAGATTTGTCCTGAGATAATTTCTCTCCCAGCAATATGAATACCACGAGAACAAGAGGAGTTGCTGACTTGGGAGATCACGGCATATGGAACCTTATCCTTCTGCGGGGCAGGGAATATCATCTTGCTTGATGGGGATTAATTTTAAAAGATACCCGACTATGGATTGATTTTGTCGCAAAAAATGAAAGAAAATGAATTGATTTGGCTTGGGGTCCAAAACAAATGAAGGATGAAAATAGAGCAGGGATCAACTTAGTGCATTTGTATAGGAACTTTTGACAAGTAATAAATTTGCTACTGTCTTATTAAAAACAAAAAAATCCAGTCAAAGCTCATATATTTTTTTCATCGACACCATCCAGGTTTATTCAGCATTATTTTTATTAATGATTTTTTAATGAATCTAATTTAAAGGACTTAAACTTCGTATTTCATTAAAAAAGAATTGAAGCTTCGAAGATAATTTTAAGACCTGATTTACTTTGTTATTGGCGAGAGTCTAAATTTTGAATTTCCAGACGCAACGGAGAAAATAGCAGACCAGCATCATAAATATGAATAGTAGGATTTCTAATGAAAAATAGTAGGATTCGACCGCGTCATGAATAACGATGGAGAATTTTTATTGGCCAAAATGCCTTTGAAGTTAGTACATGTGTCCTACGACGAACTAAAGCGAGGAGGCTCTCTCTGCGCCAAGATGCGAGTAGGGTAAAACGGACTAATCAACATAGAATTGATAAAGGCCGTCTCCGGTTGGAGCTTCCTTCTCTCTTCTTTTTTCGCTCTCTCTCTTTCTAGACTTCGTTTTGTTGACGACACCAACTCTCTCTCCCCCTCTCTCTCCCTGCGCGCGCGTCGCAGACCCAACGTCCTCCCTCTCCCCTCCCCAGAGAGGGAAATATCATTTTTCAATAAAATTGCTGGAAAGCACAATCTAACATCCTGGGCTGTTATTTACTTCTTCCATGTAATCTACTTGCTTTCCAAGTTTTGTTTTTATTCCTTATCAAGGCTTTTTTTTTTTTTTTGGTTTTTCTATTTTCACAATGTTTCCTTCACAACTGTGGATATCGGGAACACATGGTTCTGTTTGCATTCCCTAGCGGAATTCTGAATGTATGGGTTTTGTTATTATATATTTATTCTTTGTTTATTTTGGGTGCAGAGAGCCTCCGGAGAATGCAGCTTTTTAGGGTTTTCTCCGTGGGCTCTCATTTTTCTGAGAGCTTCGATTCAGGTAGTGATATTAACTCCTTCTTTCACGAGAGTAGCGATGAATGAAAGCAGTTTTAAGGATATATTGATGGATTTAGTGCAATACATTGTTCTCGGTTTGGTGATTTCCTCTTTTCAGAAATATAATTCTAACGAGGTGTTTTGTTGCCCAGCGACAGGTTAATGGTAATCTGCTAGATTAGAATGATTTATTCAAATTGAGATGGGCTCGTGTGGGAAATCAAGTATATTAGACGACGCCTCAAGCGGGTCTGTCATTGAGCAGCACTCACGCGCAGAGTTTCCATTGCAGTCTATTCCTGTGCAGCGGTCCTGTCCATTAGTAACTTGCAATGCATTGGACACTAATGTGGAGCACTCCAATATGATGGAGGGACGTATGATTTCGTCTAGAGAGGTCCACACTGGGTGTGCCAGCTCCATTGTTGCTCCAGAGATGTCCAGAGATTCATGGTTGATGGCGAAGGAAAATGACAATACTGATAGGTTACAATGCTCAGGTACAGTAGTAAGTTGCAATGCGGTAGACTCTAATGTTAAGCGCTCCAATATGATAGAAGGTTGTATGAATTCGTCTGGAGAGGTCCACACTGGGTCTTCAAGTTCCACTGATGTTCCACAGATATCCGGAGATTCATTGTTGATGGAGAACAAAAGTGAAAATACGGTTAGTTTACAGCGGTACTGTCCAGTGGTTACTAGCAATGTGTCGGACTCTAATGCTGAGCACTCCAATATGATCGAAGGTTCTGTGGATTCATCTAGAGAGGTCCACACAGGGTCTGCAAGCCCTGTTGATGCTACAGAGGTGCCCAAAGATTCATTGTTGATGGTGAATAAAAATGGAATTACTGATATTTCACAACAGTCCTGCCCAGTAGTAACTTCCAATGTGTTGGACTCTAATGTTGGTTGCTCCAATATGATGGAAGGTTGTATGAATTTGTCTAGAGAGGTCCACACTGGGTCTGCAGTTTCCATTGATGTTCAAGATATGTCCAGAGATTCACTGTTGACGGTGAACAAAAATGAAAATACCGGTACACGTTCAGTTGTAGCTTCCAATGTGTCGGACTCTGATGTTGAGTGCTCCAATATGGCGGAAGGTTATATGAATTCATCTAGAGAGGTCCACTCTGGGTCTGCAAGTCCCATCAATGCTTTGGAGATGCCCAGAAATTCATTGTTGGAGAACAAAAGTGGAAATACTGATATTTTACAACAGTCCTGTCTAGTAGTGACTTGCAATGCGTTGGACTCTAATGTTGAGCACCCCAACCTGTTGGAAGGTTGTATACATTCAACCAGAGAGATGGGAGGCTCCATTGATGCTCCAGAGGCAATCAGAGATTCATTGCTGATGGAGAACAAAAGTGAAAATACTGATCTATTACAACAGTCCTGTCTAGCAGTAACTTGCAATGCGTTGGACTCTAATGTTGAGCGCTCTAACATGATGGAAGGTTGTATGAATTCATCTAGAGAGGTCCATACAGGACCTGCAAGTCCTATTGATGTTCTAGAGAGGTCTGAAGATTCTTTGTTGATGGTGAATAAAAGTGAAAATACTGAGATGTCACTTCTGGAGAAAACCTCAGAGAATGAAAGCCAGACTTGTCCAAGTATATTTTGTGCGCAAATTAAACTTTCTAATCTAGAAAATGTCAGGTTGGTCTCGGAAGGAAAACCTCATGCCAAAGATGGCCTCAAAATGCCATCAGACTTCATATTGACTAGTGGTTCACCTAAGGATTGTGTTCATCAGGATGGGCACAAGGATGAGAAGAGCAACATATTCCACTCTGAAGGTGAAAAAGATGCTGGTTTACCAACTGGCTTCCTGGTTTATTACGACCAACAAAGCGAACAAGAGGACCCTATGAGAAATGCTAATCAATTGTTGGAGGGTGTCAACGAAGGTGATTTGATTTGTGGGATTGAAGCTGATGCCTACAAGCAGACTCATTCACAGGGCAGTGAAGTACCCACAGATGTAATATATACTGAAGCAGAGGCCACAAGTGATCAGAAAGATGGTGACGATGAAAATAGTCCTGATGAAGACTTTGTTGATAAAGAAAGTATCATTAATACACATGTCCAAGTATTCTCCTCACCAGGCCATGAAAGGATCCTGGGGAGTTTGCCTGTAACTTGTTCATCTAGCGAGGCTATCCACTCAGATAAGGAGAAGGGGATTGATGATATCGATACTGATTTTGATGCAGAAGGTGTTGTGAAAGTTAAGGAAAAAAATAATGATGTTAGTACTGAAATAAATGTTGAAATGAAGAACAATATGCCAAAAGATGATAATGCATGCAAGTTTAATGACAGTTCCTCAAAAACTCATGCCAACTGTACCTTGAGAAAAACGTTTCCTCCTGAATCAGATCTTCCTTCTGTTGACTATATCAGTATTAGCTCTCCAAGGGACGTGCCTGATCTTCTCAAGGAGGTAAATGGTTCCATCAGTTATAATAGCCTTGTGGGCGATTCTGGGGAGGCAGACTGTATTAGGAAAGATATTATACAAGTTGATTATATCTCTGAAGGCAATTATTCT
Organism: Neltuma alba; assembly: GCF_004799145.2. Taxonomy (NCBI): domain Eukaryota; kingdom Viridiplantae; phylum Streptophyta; class Magnoliopsida; order Fabales; family Fabaceae; genus Neltuma; species Neltuma alba. Next base: position 345,169 of record NW_021636324.1, read on the forward strand.
GGGAATGCGTCCTTGCCTATTCGAAGGAATAGTCGAAGAAGTAAATCTAGTCATAAGACACAGACCAAAAGGGCTTCGAGGAAATGCAAGAACAAAACCAGTGTGCCACTCCTAGGTGGGGATATGAAGATGATCCTGGAGGCTGCTAGAAGGAAAAGAAGCTGTTTCTCTAAACCAGCTCGTTCTTCTATCTGGGGATTGGTAGGAAACATTAATAAGTTTTTTGAACAAGATAATGATATTGGAGTTGATCAGGTTATGTGTCAAGGATTGGGGAAGGTGAGAGGTGCCCGTAAAAGTGGCACAAGGAACAAGAAGGGTGCAATTTCTAGCTCACTGAGTTCAACGAAGAAATGCTGTGCTTCAACGACTCGTGTTCGCTTGAAGATTAAACTGGGGAAAGAAGTTCATTTAAGTTGTTCAGATGTCTTGGTTCCAGATGTTATGAACGGTTCATGTTCTGCTTCTAATGCGGGGCCTGGTCCAGGCTCTCAGGAAAGAAACAGCAATGCTGGCAATAAATGTTCAGAAGCGGTTGAAGTAGGCAAGTCTGAATCTTTAACAAACAGCCTGGATGAGGATGCCCTTGTTCTGAATGGACAAATGGCAAATCATCACTTTGAAGCTGCTGCAACAGAAGACAAGTCAGATGAGGTCACCGAGCAAGTATTGCATATGATCTCTCCAGAGAGCATGATTGAACCGCTGAGAGAGACACGTAATGATAAGGGGATGGATCCTGGAACTTCGCCTGATTCAGAAGTTATCAATTCAGTTCCTGAAGTCCAGGGTGGAGAAAGACATCAACAAGGTTTGCACGATTCTATTCTTGGTTCTTCTATAGTGTCTGCTGGTGGGAGAAGGAAGAAGCAAGACAAACTTACTTCTTCAAGTAGTTCTGTTGTTGAAGATGGCTCACAAGGGCCACCAAGGAAAAATAAATCCAAGCACTCAAAGAATCGTGGACGTAAAAAGAATCCCAATGATGTTGTTTGCTCCATGAGTTTGCATACTTCCACTAGTATAAATGCCGTGAGCTACTCAGTAAGCCATAAAGAATTATCCAGTGAATCATTGCCCCCATCTGGAGAGATTGAACTTGAAGACTCCGCTGAGGCTTTGAAAGTAAAAAATGACATGAAAGTTGAGACTACTTGCAGCCCAAATGACAATTATGAGCTTTCAGCAAGATCCTCAGGTCGTAAACTTCCTAAAAGTCTTACATCTTGTAAAATCATCACTCCCAAATCAAAAGCTTCTAACTCAATGAGCCGGAAAAAGACTGGTAGCAGACGTAGGGAGAAACAACTGAAACCTATTGAGAAGAGTGAAGTCAAGGGAAAAGCTGTTTCTGAAAAGGTTATCTCTGAAGCAGAAGATTGTGCAGGTAGCTCTCTGAGAACATTAAATGGACTTTGGAAGTTTTGTGATATTCTTATCTGCATTTTGGCTACTTCTTTTACTGGACTTCAAGTCCTTCATGTCTGTCTAAATTTTGTTGATCTTAGTTTTTTGAATTCTGTTTGTCATTTCGTTTGAGCATTTAAATGGAAGTTTTCATATGATGTTACAGGACATGTTGATGGAAGTGGTAGATTGGATGATGTTGGAAAAACTAATGCCGGTGACAACAAAGTATCAGTAAATGGATCCAATTTGGACACAATAGTTAGTACTGGTTTGGGGGAGCAGCATCCATCACTTCATAATGCATGGGTGCGCTGTGATGATTGTCACAAGTGGCGGCGTATTCCTGTTGAGCTTGCAGATCTAATTGAAGAAAAACAGTGCACCTGGTATCTCAATTTTGTAGTCCACATTTTGATTTTGCATGGCCCTTGCATAGAAGCTGGATATTTAAATATTGGATAAGAATATGTTTGCCAGTCGACTCTATTAATGCAAAACGATGTGCCAGTTTTTTTTAATGATTCACTATATAGTACTTGAGCTTCTTGTTACAAGTTACAATATTTTCATTATATTATTCATTGTAGTCTTGAGAGTCATGTTATATATACGTTACTATTTATGTTATCTTATCTTATTGTATTACCTTTTATGTTGCATATGAGGCAATTACTTAGTCTATTGCTCCTAATTTTGTAAAATAATTGGCATCGTGCCATGTATGCTTTTCTTTTAGGACCTGTAAGGATAGCAATGATAAAGCCTTTTCTGATTGCTCTATACCCCAAGAAAAGTCAAATGCAGAGATCAACGCAGAGTTGGGATTATCAGATGCATCAGGAGAAGAAGATGCTTATGAAGGCCGTAAAAAGGATAAGAAGTTGGAATATCATCACCCAACAGGTATTTAATACTGCTTAGACAGAAAATCATAAAGTAAAGCTTAATGCTGGGCTGTTTTTGGCATGTCCTTCCATCCTGATTCATTAATTCTACTATTTGTCTGATGTGTGTCTTTTTCTTTCAATGTTTTCCTCCAGTTCACCAGGAGTCAACTTTTACCCATGTTCTTACTAATGAGTTTCTGCACCGCAGCCGCAAAACTCAGACTATTGATGAGGTTCAAAATGGTTCTATTTCTTTTTACTATTTTGCATTCTCTATGTTGAGTTGAATCAGTTTGCTGCTGGTTGCTCACCAGCATCAACCTGAATATTACTGCCTGGCACTACAACTTGCGCCATTGTATTTTGGGGTGATAGAAGGAATTTCTTTTGGTAATTGTTAATAGAAGAAATTTAACTAGGAAGAAAGATGCGTCACTTGACTACAGGTATCAGGTTTGGGTTGAATGCAGTAGTGTTAAATACTTGGTTGTAGAGCTTTGCTTCCCTTCGTGGTCCTACCTAAGACCTCTGGTCAAGTGTGTCTCCTTTTCTATCCTCTGTATGAGTTTTCTTACATTGTAACTCCCATTTATTCCATTGAGGGGAGGAATATTTTGATATTTAATATAAATTCATTGTTCAATATCTACTATTTTGCCTGGGCTCTGTTACATTCCATTGTCTGACTTGCAGAGGCACTAGGACCTCTTATTAGTTGACTTCTTTCTTTCTTTCTTTTGTTTTCTTGTCCTTTTCCTTTTCCTTTTCCTTTTTTACCCCCCTGGGGTATGATTCTGATGAGTCATATTCCCTCTTTTTCCTACCCTTTAAATTGTAAATCTTACTGGGCCTGGAGTCATCGGATTCCTTCTCCTCCTTTTTTATATTTTTCTGTTCCTCTAATAAATATTTTGTTCACAAAAAGGACAGTGAAAATGTTATCATTGTACATCTGAATCAGATTTGGGTGACATGGGGAAGATATGCCTAAGACTTGAACTACTTACGCTTTTATACATGAGGGTGATCTGATGGGGATTGAATAAATTGATGATCATATCTTATTTTCTTCATGATGCAAAGGACAAGGATTCACGTGTTTAGTTGCCCTGCATGGAGCACCAGTCAAGTCGATGCACTGGCTTTTTTCCCATTTTCTTCACTTGTCAATGTCAATAATGATACTTTTAAATTTTACTCTTGATTAAGTTGTGTGTTTAATCATGGTTTGGTAGGCATTGAAGTTTGAATCAAGCTTGTAAATTTTGTAAATTGTTTGATAGCTTGTGAGATTTGTGAATTACAGATTAATTTAACATGCTTTACTCATTGTGCTCTTGAACTTGTATCAGATAATGGTTTGCCATTGTAAACCACCATCAGAAGGTAGGTTTGGTTGTGGGGATGAATGTCTAAATCGGATGCTCAACATTGAATGTGTTCAAGGAACCTGTCCATGCGGGGATCTTTGTTCAAATCAACAGGTATGTAAACTATTTATTCTTCTGCTGATTCTTTTTACTGCCATTTGGTGTGAAAGAAATCAATGCAGTCCGATTTTTCTTATTTCAGTTCCAGCAACGCAAGTATGCCAGCTTGACGTGGTTCAAATGTGGGAAAAAAGGTTACGGGTTGAGGGCTGTTGATGATATATCTAAAGGGAAGTTTCTTATTGAATATGTTGGGGAGGTAAGTTGAACAAGACCCTGCCTTTCTTTTTGTATTCTCCCCTTGCTCTATTGATTCTTTGGTAATGAGATATTTTCTGAAGCCGAATTATGAAATTGTGGAACCATTTTGATGGTTTTGTGCTATATTTTTGCTTTTTATTGGTCAGAAAGAATTAACACGATCTTTAACAAAGTCATGGATGCGCTCAAGTTGGATCTGCCTTCCTATTTTCTTCCCTCTTTCCATCTCTTCCTTCACAGATAATAGTTGTGGATCTTCCACCCCTTTATATTCTTTGTTGCTTCTGGACCCAGTACTGTAAATTATTCCATGTGTTGGCAGATAATACGGGTTAGGCTGATATGGTTTGTGTTGACCAGCACCATATACTTTCAGGAGATAAGGGGGAGAGTAGTTTGGCCTGTTTCCTTTTGTAGAATTGGTATTGCATTTTGAATGGTACTATAAAGCGGCAAAAAGCAAAAAAATTTATGCTTTTAACTGAGTTCCAAAAAGGGGAAAAAAGTGTTTATCTCCTTTGCAGGCCCCCATATGAAACTTATTTGCCTTCAATCTTATATTGAGAACAGGCTTACTGCTTCCTTTTATTACACTAATCATAGTGATGGAGGTGGATGGATCAAGTTTGATCCATCTATTAGTTTTAACCACTCAACCTGATGATATATGCTTTTAGTTGACTTTTCTAGGGTAAAAGAACTACCTATATCTAACAATAAACTTTTGCTGCTCGTTATATGGAAAAAAGGGTAATATAAGCTGATTGTTTTTTTTGTTTTTTTTGTTTTTTAAAAAATTGGAGTATGTTATTTCTTGTACTGTTGGTATAAACACTGTTATTCATTTTTAGGTGCATGGCAGCGGGTTTAGTTTTGTGTATGAACAGTTGATGTGTTGCATGCACACATAATTGATCTTTATTTACAATGTATCTAATTATCATTTAACCAGGTGCTTGATATGCATGCTTATGAGGCACGGCAAAGAGAGTATGCTTTCAAGGGTCATCGGCATTTCTACTTCATGACCTTGAATGGCAGCGAGGTATGAATTTAGCATATTTTTATTTTGGTTGAACCAATACGGTTTTAATTTTAAGATATGAAGCTCTGATTTACAATCAGAATCATGTGATGATGGAAAACTCAAACTTCTCAGAATAGAACACCTAATGAGCTATATATTGCCGAAATAACACAATGAGCACAGAAAAACTTACATAGAGACAGAAAATATTCCTTGGACAGAAGTTTATAGCACACTGTCACACACTGGAACAAATTATTCCACTGGATACTACTGGACAAAGATAGCCTCCCTACTGGCTAAATGTATCTTCTAAGACAAGAGCTTACAACTCGAACACTTTTACTTACTACCACTCACTCCCCCCATCTTCATACTAATCACTGCAATGCAAACACCTTGCATATTCACGCAGCAGTAACAAAAATGAAAATGAAGAACAACGGATGCCAACTTTCAAGAGGTTGGCTCTTTTCCACCAAATCCAGATCCAGAATTATGTTTTGCTCACTCTTTTCTTAACTTTCCTTTTATACACCCCTGTGAACTACACTTCAACTTCTCCTGCCTGCATCATCATTATTCCTCTTTTTGTTCCTCCATTGGCAATTTTCCCCATAATTTCCTAACTTCAGTTGCACTGTGTATCTTGCTTGCTGCGTAGTTTTCTTCAATTATTTGTGACTTCTTCATTCCTACTCATATTTGTAAATTTTCAGGTGATAGATGCAAGTGCAAAAGGAAACCTGGGACGTTTCATTAATCACAGTTGTGATCCTAATTGCCGAACAGAAAAGGTGAATACATCATCTATCTCAGCGCTGGATCTAGAATTCCAAATTAGTTAGTTAATACCGTTCCTTTTCCTTTGCTCGTCATCACTCAACCATTTTTCTTTTTCTCATTGTGGACAGTGGATGGTGAATGGCGAAATCTGTATTGGACTTTTTGCATTGAGGGATATAAAGCAGGTGTGCTTGCAAGTTGTACTCTTTTATGTCTACCTTTTGTGGTTGAGTCAACTAGCTCTCTAGAATCTGTGTTGTATCAATTCTTATGGCCGTTTTAAATTGGTTGTGATTTTGGGTAACGAAGTGAGGGGGTGTTGCTCTGGGTTTTACATGCCTGGACCTGCAGTTCTGGCATGCAAGAAAAAGGAACCCTTCCAGGATCTCTTGATGCTGGGCGATCTTAATACAAGGAGGAAAACAATCTGGTCAGGATCAATTAATCCTGCTAGGATCATAAGATTAAGATCTGACTATTGGATCTTGAAATTGAAAAAATCGCATGGTTCATGCTTAGATTAGTCATTTGTTGAGTCAGATACATCTCGAAACATTTAAATTGCTGAAAGTATCATACTGAATTCCTTTCAATATTATGACCTCTATATTGAGGTTACTAGTGAAGGAAAAATATATATTTTATTCTTTTTTTTTTGGGGTGGGAGGTGGTCTAGTGCTATACGGAGGTCTTGGAAGTCATACTATCTTACATTGTAATATAAACATAGCTTCTTTGTATGCCCTCGACTATGAGCATGCAGAAGGTTAATTCTGTTCAGCTAAACTTATTGTTGTCCGTGATCCCCAGGGTGAAGAGGTGACATTTGATTACAACTATGTAAGGGTCTTTGGTGCTGCTGCCAAAAAATGTTATTGTAGTTCACCTCTATGTCGTGGTTATATAGGTGGTGGTGATCCACTTAATGCTGAAGTCATTGTTCAAGGTGATTCAGATGAAGAATTTCCAGAACCAGTGATGCTTACCGAAGGTGGTGAAATTGAAGGCAGTATACCTAGATCTGATGTTATGCATGCTGAAAGGAATTTGTCAAAAGACAGAGATCTAGTTGACAAGTCTAGAAGTGCTCAAGTGCCAGGCAATAATCAGGAGGAGAATTCTGTAATCCCATCTCCTGCTATTTCCCTGTTGCACTGCCCATTAGATGGGGAAGATTCAATGGGCAAATTGCCATCATCTGACATGGAAGAAATTTCTCAACAAATGGAGGATGTGATTAGTAAATCCATGCCTGCTGTACAACCACGGTATTTGTTGAAACCAGAGCTTCCTGACAATATTTCTTCCAGCCAAAGAATGGAGGCTTCTGCTACACCTATTAGTAAAATGATGTCAAATTTTATTAAGAATAAAAGAGAATCCAAGTCTGAAATAGTTGAGGACAGGCCTGGTTTTCCAAAAACACATATGCTTGTGAAGACCTCTCGAGCAAACAGTTCAGTTAAAAAGGGAAAGGTTCATGCTAATCATTCAAATGGCCTCAAAGCTGCAGTGGCAGCCAACAGATTGCAGGTAGCATCAATCAAACCTAAAAAGGTGGTGGAAGGTTCTTCCAATGGCCGTTTTGAAGCAGGTTTGTCTTTCGTATTTATTTTGGTATTTTTTAACATGGGTATTGTGCTGAGAAATTTGCCAATTGGTTAATGCTTCTTGATACCTGCAGTTCAGGAGAAACTTAAGGAGTTGTTAGATGAGGATGGAGAAGGAGGAATAAGCAAAAGAAAAGTAAGTAAACTTTGCATTGGTCATCCAAGCAACATGATATTTTGTAGGAGGTATTTGTATTTGGAAGCTTGTGCATAACATACATGTTTCAATGCCTTTTCCTGGTGTTAATTTTGGCTTAGTCATCTTAGGAAGTAGGAATCTTCAACCTCTACTCCATAATTTTTTTTTGGGTAGTTAACTACTATTTTGTTTTGACCTAATATGTTGCACAGATATTGTCGTATGATAACATATTGTGCCATCCTTCTCGTTGATTTTAATATTTGGTCTAAACTCTTATTTTCGAGTTATACCTTATTTTGCCACCTTGGCAGCTCTGTATATAAAATTGGTTTTTCATTTTTTCTTATAACAGGATGCAACCAAAGGCTACTTAAAGCTGCTGCTTCTCACTGTGGCATCAGATGATAGGAATAATGGCGAAGCAATTCAAAGGTCCCTAGCTTTTTGCTTTTCCACTGATCATATGTTGAGACTTATTCTAGCCATCTAAACAGTTTGTAAAGTAATGTAAATTTTGTTGCAGCAATCGAGATCTTTCCATGATCCTTGGTGCCCTTCTGAAAACAAAATCTAGAGCAGTGCTGAATGATATAATTAACAAGAATGGTAAGATGTGCTTGCTGGTTATCAATAGGATGGCCCAAACCAATCCTACCTCCTGGGTGGGCTTTGGGTTTAGTTATTGCAAAGGGTGACTAAATCTTCATCTTTCAGGTCTGCAGATGTTGCATAACATTATGAAACAGTACAGACGGGATTTCAAGAAAACTCCCATACTACGGAAGCTTCTCAAGGTGATTTAAGTAAAAATACTGTTGTATCATCATGGTAGTTATCTGCTTTCACCTTACAGGTTAAGTGTATTTAAATCCATTACTCTGCTAAGCAACTGTATGTCATTGAATTATTTTCTTAAAAATAGTATCAATAATGAATTAAGTGAATAATTTCTTTCTGAAGCTTTTGTGAAATTTGCAGAAAACTTCAACCATGTAGTTAGTCCTTCAATTGTAAGGTTATCTTGCAAAGTCACGATGAGCATTAATATTGTGGGCTCCTGATATTTGGAGGGCAAATTGGAGAACATTGGGGATTTTTTTCTTCTTTGTTGGTCTTCCATTTACTTTTTTAAGATGAAAGATGTTCAGTAATTCCAAGTGTTATTTTCTGATTGTTAGAGTGGTTGAAAGAATCTATTGTCGTAACTTAAATATACAATGATAACTTCATTGAAGAATGACATACTTTTAATCACAGCATTGAATTTGCGGAAGTTTGTGTAATATAGTATCATGCTGTCAGTCCTGTCTATTAAAAGCACGAAGATATTTTCTGAGACCTGGTTGTTTTTAGATAATAGCTTAAGCTGAAGTAGTCTGATATTTATCTGTCAACATCTTATGACTTTGGAGGCTAGGATTTAGCAAGGTTAAACTGTAAGTTACTAATTTGGTGCATAGATGTGACTTCTCCATACTTGTCAAGAAACTAATAACCAATAACTTTATGACTCCTATTTTTACTTTTAGATGTTGGCTAATTCAATTCCGCTTTTTCACTTTATATGCCATTATGTGTTTTCCTCATTTTCCTCAAGGGAAGTGATCGAAGATAAGAAGGGGTTTTTTCTTAAACCAACCTTATATATGTGTGTGTGTGTGTGTGTGTGTGTTTTCCCCAGGTCTTGGAGTATCTAGCAGCAAGCAAGATTTTGACATACGACCACATTAATAGCGGCCCCCCCTGTCATGGAATGGAGAGGTTAGAAAATGTCATCTTTGCCACTCCCCCCCCCCCCCAAAGTTTTACCAAACTAGTTGTAGAAAAGTTGGTTAACTTGAATAGAATTCTGTTGTCTAATGGAGCTGAATTTAATTAGATAACAAAGTTGTAGATATATGGCGCCTTTTTTTTATGCAAATATGGGAGCCTCCATTGAAGTTTGGCTAAATTATACCCAATACCTCTAATGTTTTTAAAAAAATTACACTTGGCTTTCTTTCAATGTGGCTGAATTATACCCAATACCTCATCATAGCTGGTTTTGTCTGCAGCCTTAGGGAGTCCATGTTGTCTCTGACAGAGCATGATGACAAACAGGTATGTGTTGCACCAGGGGTTCACATATGCTTTATTTCCATTTTAGTCAGGTTGTGTGTCCATCTCCTTCAGAATGTCTGCAGAAACATGCTGGGACTTTTTTATTCCCATGGGAGCATGTTTTTCATGGGTGAGGACCATTAGTCCTTGAATGTTCTTATTATTCTTCTTGCACATTCAGGTCCATCAAATTGCTCGAAGCTTTCGGGACAGATGGATTCGCAGACCTTTCAAAAGACATGGTTATGTGGACCGAGATGATTTCAAGGGAGAATCTCATAGGAATTTTAACTGCAATAGATTTTCAGCACCACAGAACCATAGGCGGGAGCTCGATGTGAGACCTAACGAAGCAACAGATTGTGCCCAGCAATCAAAACTTGTGACAACTTCAGTAGATGTTGGTTCCCAGGAAGGCTGCTCTGCAGTGTCTTTAGATGGGTGTAAAGTTGATGGGACGAAAAGGCGCAAGCGTAAAAGCAGATGGGATCAACCTGCAGAGACAATTTCAAATTTATCATCTAGTCCATGTAAGAAACAAAATGTCGATTCTGGGCTATCAATGCGTGCTGATGCAGCTATTGACTCTTTTGATGGAAGTCAGAACATTACTGAGGATTTCCCCCCAGGTTTTTCCTGTCCTGTTCAACCGCAATTGGATTCTTCGAATGCTTCACCTCACCCTGTTGATCTTGCTTCGCAAAGTGTGGGCAATTCTGGGTGCCCCCCAGATACAGTAATTGGACATCTAAAGGAGAAATTTAATTCTCGCATGCCTGTCTCATATGGAATGCCATTATCTTTTGTCCAACAGTTTGGCACACCTCGTACTGAAATATCAGGGAGTTGGGTCATTGCGCCGGGTGTGCCTTTCAGCCCATTTCCTCCATTGCCCCCCTATCCACGGGATAATAATGACTGTCGACCTTCTGGTTCTACTAATTCTGCAGCTGTAGATCAGCCTATTGAAGTTCAGCAACGGGATATGAGTGGCCCAGTTGGTTGTTACCCTGATGATATTACTCCCAGCACCACTGATACTAGCACTAAAGACGTTGACCTTCCACATGAAGATGATAAACAACCTTATAAACGTTTGAAAGATTCCTCTTGTGATTTGGGAAGGAAGTACTTTAGACAGCAAAAATGGAATAATTCAAAAATACATCGACCCTGGTTCAGGAGGAATGCGTGGGGGTCTAATGGGAACTACACTGCTGGAGGTGTATGCAGTGTAAGCGTAGGAGATGGACCAAGTGAGTCAAAAGTTGCATATTCTTCGGAGGATGTAATCTGTAGAGCGGAGGAAGGTGACAATAATGATGTTTAATAACATTTTCAGCAGCAAAAACAGCATTCATCCAGGGATTTCCACCCTTCATTATACATTAATATATTGTCAATTCATTTGTTCCGATTCAATGAAAATTTGGTTCAATTTCGGAATCCTACTTAATCAAAAGCTCCATCAATGAAGGAAGTTTATCCCATTCCGCCTTTTGCTGTTTGAATATTGATCGTTCCTAATCTTCACGAGGTAGGTGCTTCTCTTTACGAACGATTTCTGAGAATATGGCGTTCCAATGATCAACTATCCGTGAAATATGGATACTAATATCTGTTTCTTATATTAAATTCTCTCTCTCTCTCTAACCTAAAAAACCTACTTAGAACTGAAGGGGATATGGAGTGAGAGATTATATCTACTATCATTTATTTGACAATATATGATATCTTCTATCATATAACTTCCACGCTTTTAATTTCCATAAAATTATTACTTAATTGACTTTTTGATTTATATTTCTTAAAGATACGAAGGCTGCTTGCAGATGAGGTTAGAGTTGGTTCGTTTCCCCCATTTGATTAGGTGTTTACCGGAGTGGATCAAATAAGATTTTTGCTTTGGTGACGAGGCCATGTGCGCTTCATTTTCCCTTGCTGTTGTGCAAATTGCTGAATTTGTTTTCCCCGATAGGGTACTTGTCTTTTCCTCTTCCACCCTTGCGACGTTCTGCTTGAGCATTTGCTTCAGTACTTATTTTGTGTACTTTTGCTTCGTAAGAAGGCTAATGCAATCTGAAATTTGAGTAAAGAAATAAATGACGGATAGAACTTGGTAAAGTTGGGAAAGAACTGCATAATCGGACAACTTTTTATCTCTGTTTGATGGTTCAAACAGGCTTTGAAGGATTAGCATGTTATGAACTTTTTATTTTAATTACAAGTACGTTTTGTAAGTTGGGAGGATTAAAATTATTAAATGATTATGAAGTCCTTAATTTTCACGCATTTGGATCACGATGTTTGAGATCCAAATTTTTATCATTCAATTTTCATGGATCCATTAGAAATAATTGTTCATTACCTTCCCCCGGGCGCCGCGGCGCCAGTGTTCATTACCTCTGTCAAAACACGCGCACGCGCACAAGTATTAATTATACAATAGCAGAGTTCTCATCTGAAGAGAGCTCTCTCTAGAGTTCTCCCTTAATGTTTGTGTTTGGTAAGATTTATGTACAGGATCCGTGATGATTGGATGGAGATGCGTGCACAAAAGCCATAGTTCACTTTGAAATCTGCAAGACTAGTCTGTTTCTTCATTAACTCTTGCTGTTTCTTAATCCTATGTAGTATCTACATTTTCATGTTTTGGCACATCGTCAAAATCAGTTCAAAGTTTTCGCTCAACCAAATTAATAGGGTGCTACATGTTTGGGGGCTTTGGAATTGGGATTTACTTCAATAATACTCTCATGTTCCTATTTATAAAGAGAGAAGACATTTTTTAATTATATTTATAGGACACTGAGAGAAAATTTTTTATATAAATGTACAATTTTACCCTTTATTTATTATTATGTTAATTTTGTTTATACGAGGTATAATATATATTAAATAAAACTGAAAGTTATTGAATTTTAAATGAGAGTTAATGAAATTTAAGATTTTTCTTATTCTATATAAAACATGTTGGATGACTCATAAATAGAATCAGAGAAATATGTTATAAGAGCATGCTTTAGGAGAGATACTTGAAAAGGGGTGCTACATGTTTGGGGGCTTCACCCTTTGCTTAGATCTTTTTTTGTGTTTTTTTTTTGGGGGGGGGGGGGGGAGATTTTTGTGTGTGATTCTTTTGCTTTAGCGTACTGGTATTGTAACATGATAAGTGGGGGGGGGAAATGTCACTTAAGCACATGAACACCCATGTTGATTGGTACAAAAACAAATAAATCGTGAATTTTTTTGTCGCTTTGTGATCGCTACTCAAAGTAGAAGATATATTTGAGAGCAAGAATTGAACATGCATATATATGTAGCAAGCTTCCTATCATACGATTCCAGCATTTAAAAAAGAAAAAATCCTTGCTATTCTGTTAATGGAGCAATAAATTCTCTCCTAGGAGTGCGAACAGAGCCATCAAGAGTTAATGAAGTGTAGCTTTTGAAAAGCTAATGAGTTCGAGCAATCAAGAAGAAAATTAATTATTTATCGCACACACCATGAACTTGGATACCGTAATGTTTTAAGTATAATTCATCATGGAAGTTCCAGCAGGAAAAAAAAAAATTCATCATGGAAGAAGGATTACCGATACAAGGTATGGTTGATAATGGCTCCTGATCATCAAGAAGAAAACGTGAAATTTGTTGTCCACACAAGAAATAGGTGCCTTGAGAAAAGGCGAGCTTGAATTATCAGCAAACATGAGACGAACAGATCAGGGAAAGGAAATAGTTATCTGATTACAAATACAAAAGTTTGCTTTATCTTATTCTCTGTTCACGTATAACGGCAATCACTTGGCCTTAGCCAGACCACAAATCCTTTAATTCCTCCCTCCTCTCACTCTCGAACAAATTCCAAAAAAGGAAGAAAACACTACTAACCTTTTCCATGCCTAAGGTAGACAAGTGACCTTCACGTATGGCTGAGGCACAAAAAAGAAGGTATATTATGAATACTCCTTTTTCTGGAAAAAAAAAATACAAAAGGCTATTCATTTATTCAGCCAACCGAGCCATGCATATGTACTTCACTAGTATTTCTTTAGCAAGCTTCTAATCCGAACACAGCACCACGTTTTCAATAACATTTTATGCTTTCTCCAACCATCAAAATACTTGCCAATCACGTTTTTATAGCTAGGCCTCTGCTGAACCAACAGCCAGTACTCAGCAGTGTTTGGTCTGTCAGCTATGTACTCATGTTCTAAATCCAAAAGCACCAGACGAGCCAACACAGGGATGAGCATCACATCGGCCATAGTGAAATCTTGACCTGCTAAATAAGGCGTTTCACTAAGCTGCTTCTCCACTTCATCAAGAAGGATAACCAAGTGCTCCTTGCTCCTCCTCAACACATCAGGGTCTTTTAATTTTTCTTCCGTCTGATAAGCTTCTTTCAACTTCCTGTGGTAAGCTCCAGCTAGCTCGGGGGATTCAGACATTCGAGCAATCACCACCCGCCTTATAAACTTGGAGGTATAAGTGCGATATTTATCTGGTATATGGGAGAGTGTGAAAAACTTGGGATCCCACTCTTGTATCTTTCTCATCCATTCAACAACTTCCCTGCCACTAATACTGATGCCCTCAGCGCCAGAGGATACCTTAGCAATTCTTTCTATGTACCTGAAAACCCAACGGCATTTTAAACCCTTTGCTTATTATAAATGCATTTATAAGCAAATGCAAATTCAATGTCTTATTCAACCAAGGTGAACAAAGGACTCAATGATTAAATTTTATGAAGAAATGATTAAAATTTGTCCACCACCTTGAGTGGATACTGCCTCGAGGTAAAGGTTTTGGAGAGTCTAGATGAATGAATATGTGGAGAGCGGGTATCCGTTAGCAATAAAGTTTTAACTTATTTTCATCTAGAATTTTAGATCCCAAACAGCTCTTAAAAAAGTTCAATCCTTCTTTATATAAATCTGTTCAAGTCAAGGATAAAAGAATATATGTTAAAGCGAGAAGAAAGGGCATACTGGATTATATCAATAGTGTCGTAAAGGATGTGGGAACCATTTTGGAAAACAGGCAGCTTGCCACTAGGATTCATGTCGAAGAATGCGGCATCCAAATTCTTGCCTGTAATGGGATTGACATGGTGAGACGTATAATCAATGCCTTTCTCTTCCAATGCAAGCCTCACCTTCTGGCTGTTCAAATCAAAAGGATGATGATATAAATGCATTCTGTTGTCAGCTCTAAGAATGTTGCATGTACTGCTAAATCTTAAGCGAAGGTGCACCAACTCCCAAGATCACACAGAAAGCATAGAGATAGCACATTGTAGTCTTATCTGAAAAGGAAAACACTCCAAATTATTATAAAGAACCATTATATATGACAACTCAATTTCTTCCACAGAAGTTTATGAATTACAGCACAAGCCAGAGAACTAAACAGCATCAGATTAAACGGGACGAGACGTAGGCCAAAAATAGAATAAAATAAATAAGTAGCTTTCTCTAGTCACGGTAAATATACATCATTTGGTGTAGAAACCAATCAGCTTAGCTCAATATCACTTGCTCCAGGGCAGAGGGTCTGTGTTAAAAAAGAGAATGACAAAAAAAGAAGTTGAAAATTACTAAATTCCAAATAAACTTTTGTAACGATACTTTATTTAGTGTTGACAAAACAACAATTTTTTTGTTGACATTCCTTATTTAGCATTTTTTTCCAGCTTTTTTTTTTTTGGTCATTTTCCGGTGTTCAAATTCCAGTCAGGGCGAAAATTAATTTTAAAAAGAAAATACTGATACCAATAGCTAGCTAACAGGTGATGAAAGCCTCCAAGTCAAGTCAAAACTAAAGTCAATACGAGAAAAAGCAAACCGAAGACTGCAATACTAATAACTCTCTCACCCAAAAACCTCAACTTAGTATTTTAGGTGGGAGGAAACATATCTTTTAAGATCTTTTTCCCCTTTGTCTATCAAGCTACAACTATGTAAATAAGAAAGTCACCAAAAATTTCTCCGGCGCATGTAAGATAGAGATTACTATATCTGTGCTCATTAGGATTCAGGGAACAAGAAGGCTTCATTCAGGCACAGATGACGATTAAGTGAATCAACCAACTATAATTTGATGATCGATAAGGAATTAATCCAGCAAAGAAAGAACATGCGTAACTTGATGAATAGGATATAATTTTATTTAAACGAGTTACAATAACAGCACAATACCACTTCCAAGCAGTCGAAATAATTTCCACAAAAAAAAAAAAAATCAATTCACTTGATTACGCGGAAAACAGTCAATTGCTGTAAAAACTTCTAAACCAGCCAAAACACGATCAGGAAGAAATGAAAATAGATAGCCTTGGGCAAAAACAACAAAAGCACACAATATTAAGAGTGAAAAGCATGCCAAGCAAGTTCACAAATCAAAACGAACCAGGGAACGGAGGGAATCAACGAGGAAGTAAGAAGAACTCGGAACAGACACGAGAGAAATACCGAGGAAATAGTTGAGCAAGGATGCTAGCGGAAGGGCTTTGGGAGCCAAAATAAAAAAAAGAGGCGCTCGCGAAAAAGTAACAACGAAAGCGAAGTAAGGCGAACGGTGACCAGAGAGGCTGAGAGTGCAAGAGAGGAGAGAGGAAGCACAAACCAGAACGCAACAATTTGTGACAGCGAGAGAGAAGATTCCATACACCCAACTGCAACTCGTAAACGCGTAAAGACACTCGCTCTACCTTAGTACACACGTTGAACAAACGTAGTATCATAAACTTACAATTTATGTTTTTTATTTAGGATTTCCTTAGTATATTTATTAACATGAAGTTTATATTTATTTTGATTTTAATCTCTTAAATTTTAAATCATAAGTTTTAGTCTTTTGAAAAACAAAATAGTTCAAATTTTTATTAAATGATAAAGACTAATATTTTAAATAAAAAAATTTGAAGGATAAACACATAGTTTAAAACTTAAGAAACTAATATCAAAATGAAAACAAATTTAATTATTTAAAATTAAAAATTATATTAATCCTGATTTATTTATGAAATTAATTATAATTAATTTTTTAAAAAATATTTTTTTAAAATCACTGTTTATGCTTGTCATGTAAACATCTAACAATATATTCTCTCTCGATGCTAAACATAAGTTACGCTAAAGTGAATCTTGTACATATAATTATAAATTTAAGAGATAAAATAAATTAAAATTTTATATTTAAAATCAAAATTAATATTTTCACTTGAGAATGCGTTATCATTTATTTTTATCATAGACTTACTACGTCATCCTTTGACTCCCCAGCAGTCTTCACTGATACTGGCCAAGCTGCTTCTTTGCTTGTACTCCTCCGGTCCTAATTATAAGACTCAATTGATTTATTTGAGGAGATTAAGGAAATAAGTTAAATTGGTTTTATAATAAATATAGTGTTGTCATTCCTAATATCCTTGCTAATTAAGTATATTGGCTAAAACTATCATTATTAGAAGGATTATCTGGGAAAAAATGCATAAATATAAGAGACAAAATGAATTGGGTCTTATAATTAGGACCAAATAAAAAGTCAAATTGAGTCTTATAATAAGAATCGGAGGAGTATATGCTATTGATTGTTGAGCACTTCTTGAAAGGCCAGCGGAAGTCTCTTTTAGTATATTTACATTTAAATTGCATTTTTATACGGAATGATCAGTTGATGATGACTTGGACTGATTAAGACTCGACCATAAATTATCTTCCTTGTCCACGTCGAATGTCGATCATTTCAATTCACGCCGTAGCCTGTTGTCGTGGGCCTATGACTAGAGTCCCCAACGACGAGATCCTCATGAGAAGACCAGGGAGAGATCCCAATTTATACTAATGATTTAATTATTAAATTGATTTTAGTTTTAAATATAAGATTTATTTTTCATATTTATTAATTTTTTTAAATTATCTTTATAAATATTTTTTTCAACTATACTCAAGTAGAAGATAAAGAAAGATATTAAAAAAATGATTATAATGTTTTAAAAAAAACATATTATATTTGCTTTTCTAGTGGGCTCTTAAGAAGCCCACATATCGACGTTATACAAAATATGAGCGGACCCGCTAACAATGCTCGTTGGGAAGAGGAACTATTTCCTTTGTGGGCCATAGTGGGCTTGAAGAAGCCCACATATTTCCCATCACAGAAAACAGAAGTAGACCCGAAGCCCGAATGAAAGGCAACCACTATATGTGTTTGGAAGAACGATGTAAATTAAATATGAAATGATTTCAAATAATCATTGCTTATTATTAATTTTCAATAATATTTATTTTTCACTCAGAGTCATGCACTACCTCCGGTCCTAATTATAAGAACTAGTTGACTAATTTAAGGAGATTAAAAAAAAGTTAAGTTAGTTATTTGTAATAAATAGCTGTTGTTTTTCCTAAAATATCTTTGCTAATCAAGTGTATTAGTTAGAATTACTATTGTTAGAAGGATTACCTTGAAAAAATGTATAAATATGATAACAAAGTAGACTGGGGTCTTATATTTAGAACTAAAATAAAGTCAAACAAGATATTATATTAAGGACCGGATGTAATAATTTATATAGTTAAAATTGCAGTTGAGTTTTGATTTTTAATTTTAGAAAAAATTTAATGATTATTTATTTGTATTGCGTTTACACACACTCACACATCACAGCTGAAAGTATCTCAGACAGGATGGCTACCCCTTAGTTGGGAAATTAAATTAAAGGCCGATTTCACATTTGATGCCCTTATTCTACTAACAGAAAATAAAACCTCATCTGTTAATCAACTCTTTTATCCAATTGAAGTCGTGCTACGAACATCGCTATCTTGCATCACGGTCTGGACCATAAAATTTTGATATCTAAATTGGTACAATAACCAACTCTAATAAATGAATCAAAACCTCCCCTCTCTACCTCCAGGGAAAAAACCGTATCTTAATCATCTCGTTAATAAAGAAGAAGGTTGTGGGTTTGATTTTACTTGTAATCTCAGTATATATTAATAGTATCTGCCCCTCTAATTGAAAAAGTGATGTGAATATCAAGACAGAAAAGAGGAGAGTGATATATGGTGGAAGCTAAGTTAGGTAAAAGGAGTAGTAGGTCTGAAAATGCCCAACACATCAACATGGAAGGGAAGGGAGTGAGAGATTAACGAAACTGGTGAGGCATAGCCTTCTGCCTTCCACATAAAATGTGACCTCCACCTAACTTATTAAATAGGTACTCTTAATGGACCACATTTGATCAGTCACGTTTGCTAATTGCTCCACCCATTAAGTCTTCTGTATTATAGGCTCCATTTTCTGGACTTCATTCTACCATAAATTAATTAACGCCAGCGACATTTCAATTTGCGCATTTCTTATCATGCCTTGTTTGTTTAAAACCTAATTTTTAGAAATTTTTAACAGTTTGCATCTGCATTCCATTCCCACTTCACCTCCACGGAGTGTTCGCTACAAGTATCATATCTCTAACTACTTTTTGACCCTAGCCAGTCTTCATTGAGAGCAAATGATATTTAAAAAATGCATCGCGGTCTAAGTTATGAGGGGTTCTTGACAATATATACCATAAATGCTCACGAGAAACAAGGTATTGACGGTAGTACGGAAGGTTCTTAGTTAGTCGTCTCATACACTGGGAACCTTCACCTCTCTGGTTCCTTCTTAAGCAAAGATAGATTGATGGGATCTTGTGCATTAATTATCAAAATATATTTGTCGATCTTCCATAGTCCATTCACTTGCATTTTGCTTGACGAGAACGCATTAATAGGAGGATATTCCAGATCATGTTTCCCTCCGCTTAATACTGAGAGTTGTCGAACAAGTGAAGACTTTGGAGTACTGATGAAATAGTACAGGAGAGATGAACAGAGATGATGAATGTGAAGATGATGAGTGAGGTTATTTTATCATAGGCAGATTACAAAATGGCAAAAGATTAACTGTCTTATCCTCTAATAAAGCAAGCCCACCAGCTGACAGGCTTTTTTTTTTTACAGTGAGGTCAAAATGCATTAAAAAAGATAGTTTTAATATATCCAACCAGAAGAGACCGGGCAAAATAAGAAGTGGGAAGAATTGATAGGACAAGTATCTTGTGCAGTAAAGAAATTAACAGTACTAAAATTCCTAAAAAGAAGCATAATATCCCTAGAAATAGCTGAGGAATTCCCTAAAAGTTCTTGGATGAAAAAAGTCTTTAAACAAAAAACTTGCAGTGGAAGATTCCGTGCCTCGTCAGTAGAGAAGAATTAATGATCCATAAAAGTCCAGCTCTGAAGCATGAAATCTAGAAGTTATTAGTGTCTGTATTAGGAACATTTTTCCAGATGAATTTCTGCAAAGATTGCCCTTGAAACCCAATCCAGGCAATGCAGGTGGAGACTGGCTTAGCTTTCTTGATGATTGTCCAACCACCAGCTGACAGGCGAAGTTTCAACGTGGAGTTAGTTTGAATAAACGAATAAACAAATGACAAGGTGGGGTTTTAAGTTTGGGAGGGGGCAATGTGTCCGGTTTGGGATTATATATCGCTAGCTACTTGAGTGCTTGACTATAAATATATAATGGCTTGGCTTTTGGGTAATGTGTCGTTTTGAGATGCCAAACCCCAATTTAACGGCCACGGATTATGGCAATGCAAGGAAAGAAAGGGTCACAAAGTCAGGATAATAATCGTCACACGCACGTAACGCAACTGCCATCCATATGCTAGTCATCCATTCGATTCTTTTGTTTCGTCCACACGTCTCCTTCTGTAACTTGTTCTTTGGTTTTAGGGGCGGCTATGTAAGCCCTGCCCAACCCATGTTTCAAGCCACTATTTCAGCATCTCTTGATCAGCCCTGCCCCGGGTAAGTAATATTAGCAATTGATAATATTAATGAACAATGATGTCACACCAAGCACATTATTTTATACTATCATTACATAGATAGTAATTAATGATAAAGTACAAGTGCTCACCGTGAACTTCAATAAAGAGCACTAAATCCATTATAATTTACTGAGTTTATGAACTGATTATTAATTGATAATATTAACGACGTCACACAAAACACATTATTTTATGGTCTCATGTATGGGGAAGGGAAGGTGAAAGGACTGAACCTTGCTATTGGGGTCGAATGCTTGCTAAGCAGTGGGTGTGTTCTCTGAATCCAAAATGGTGCTTGTAATTGCATATTTGAGTGCAAAACATAAAGAGAGGGAGCACAAATTTAAGAGGCCTTCATTGGCTGTCCACCCAGTGGCGTACACGTCTACTTTGGAAAAAGGGAGATAGATATATCTGTTTATGATGGGTCACACGCACCTAAAAGAAGGTACTCCCATATGGTCACAGTTCAGAGTCGTGTATGAAACTTCAGCTTTTAAAAAGCGGGTAAAAAGCAAAGGAAAAAAGACGGTGAGTTATAATCCACACGCACTGAGCAGTTGTTTTCAAGGGATCGATGAAAAAGAATGAAGCAGCCGCTGAGCCAGTTGATGGTAAAGTCGTGTAGTGGGTAACAAATATGCATGGTATTTATTCGAAAAATCTGCCAACTTATTAATAAAATTCAGAAGTTGCATATTGCCATTTTATTTGAAAGGGTCGAAACAAAATTAGAAACTGCGTGTATGTGTCAGATCTTAAGCTCCCCTCAGGGCAGGACAGAGTAAAATAATGAAGAGTTGGGGGGGGGGGGCGGTGGGCGGTTGATGTGACAGGGGAAAATCAAAGACATGATCCAGCAGAGGAGATGGGGGGAGATTTTCATGAGGGCTTGAAAATGAAATGATGAGGAAAACAAGCAAGAAAGTGAAATGTCTTCAATTATTCGGCGAGTGGGAGATGGTCATGTTGGCTCACATGGGGAGCTTATTTCCTTCGCGCACTCCTCAACCACAGGCACGTTATAACGTACCTTCCCATTATATTTTCACCCTTTGTCCCGTCTAACCTCTCGCCCCATGGATTCCTCTTCTCCTATCTAT